>NC_071634.1:5474452-5803452 GCF_014839835.1 Dryobates pubescens
AGTGCCTGTGTCTTCAGGAGAAACGTAAGGCTCAGACTTGTAATCAGTTTATGACAGCTTAATAAATTACCACAGCAGTGAAAGCCCTGCAACATAATCTACCTTAAATCTCAGTGTAAGAGGTTTGAGCTACGTGGGATTACCTGGCTGTGGGCTGAGAGTGTGCATAAGGATAACAGCGTTGTGGGGAGGTGAATTTGAGATGATATCGAGCAGCGCAGGGATAAGTGTTTCTGTTTTCCCTAATGCATTAAAAAAAGCCCTCAGTGGATTACAGCCACCAGTTTGAAAATGAAGAATCTGTAGTAGAATTCTTTCTGTGGTACTCTTCAAGGCCCATACATTATTTACATAGGTAGTTCTTTGATTTGGTTGTTGTTGTTGTTGTTGCAAATTCCATTAAGCCCCTGTTTAGAAGTTTAAATTATATAACTTGTCCTTCTCCAGAAATGTAGAGTTTTCAAGTCATTAAAAGTTGCTTCAGGCTGAGCACTATTTAAAAACAGCCCATGTGTTTAGGCTCTTAATAAATTGTCTGAGCCTAGTTTTAGCACCATCAGAATATGGTCCGAAGTCTATTACGTTAATAAGATACCTCCCATTTATCTTAAAGATATTAACTCGGTCTGTAATTGATTCTGAGCTCCTGCTGCATCATTAGAAATAACTTCTTTTTTAAAGAATAGCTCAGGCTGTAATGGAAGGGCCTCTGGAGGGGTATTCACATACAATGGTCACCTCTGTATAAAACTAAGCAGTGATTTGGGGTAGAAAAGAATTGTCCAGAGACTGAAATCTGTGCAATACAACAAAAAATCCAGACTCTCTGTAACTGGGTAGCATTTCTGTTGTTTTTTCAGGTGTAATCTCTTCTCTGAATTCTTCTAAAGGTCAAAATATGTTAGCAAGCAATATTTTGACTTGTGCTCCCCTCCACAAGGTGAAGCAGTGCTTGCAGCTCACCTTCCATTTCCCTGCAGTGGCCAACAGTTGTTTGAAGTACATTTGTTCACATAGTCCTTTTGAAAAAGGAAAGGAACTCAGGGTGTCAGGACTGCAGGCATCCTCCCATTGACCTGCTTCCAGTCATGTTAGTTAATGAAGCCCAAGTCTTGTTATTGGGTGGTATGAAACAAGCATTAAGACCTTAATCCAATTCTTCCTGCAAGAGCATTTGTCTTGCTTTACAAAGCCTTGGCAATCTGATGGTGCTGTGCCAGCTGTGGGAGCCAAAGCAGGTTGAAGACCCTCGAGATGACCTCAGAGGGTGGTAATTTGGCATCCTGGACCTGCTCTGTTGGTGGCTGGAGGAAGGCATGCTTCACACTGTCATCTCTGTCTGTCTGGGTCTCTTCTGTCAGTGCATGGGGAAGCAAATAGATGCAAGCAGAAATCTAGAGCACTCTTGAGACTTCAACAATTTAGGGCAATGCTCATGTTTTCTGTTTTCTTTGATTAATTAAACCTCTTTCCAAGTCTAAGTACTGTATTTAAAATTCAGAGCTATGAAATCAAGATGAAGTAATAAGCTGGGATGGTATTTTGTAGGAAATTAACCAAGGTAGGAACTTTACTGTTATGTAATAGAATAGTTTTTATTAACACATTTCAATAGTCAAACTCAGATATGATCAGACAAATTAATGAGATGCCATTTGATTTGAATTTCAATTCATTATTAGTATCAGCATGTTTGGGGATCTGCACTAGTGCCTGTGTATCACACCAGTTCAGAAGGACAGCTCTGCCATGGAATGCTTTGAGTGAGCACACACAGTTTGGGAAGTGTCTTGCAATGTGTCATTCCTTGGATTTCATATGAGAAGCTTTCTGTGATACTATAGTGATCTGTAAATATTAAGACTGAAACAGTAGCTAATTAAATCAAGCCTCTCTCTTATGAGCAACAGTGGATAAAGGAGAGGGGGTTGGGTTTTGTGTTTGGTTGTTTTTTTTTCTCCTTTCCAGATTCCATTAATTAGTAAGCAGAAATTCCAGACTGACTAAGCTTCATTGTAACTTTTCCAACAGGTGAATATCATCTCAGATTTAAAAATAAATAAACCCACATAAACAATATAACATTTCTTTTTCTGAGGTTGGCAAATAAAGAATAGTTTCTAACTAATCCTTTCACAGAATCACAGAATCACCAAGGTTGGAAGAGACCTCAAAGATCATCAAGTCCAACCTGTCACCACAGACCTCATGACTAAACCATGGCACCGAGTGCCACATCCAATCCCCTCTTGAACACCTCCAGGGATGGTGACTCCACCACCTCCCTGGGCAGCATGTTCCAGTGGCTAATGACTTTCTCTGTGAAGAACTTTCTTCTCACCTCAACTCTAAACTTCCCCTGGTGCAGCATGAGACTGTGTCCTCTTGTTCTGGTGCTGGTTGCCTGGGAGAAAAGACCAACCCCCTCCTGGCTACAACCTCCCTTCAGGCAGTTGTAGAGATCAATAAGGTCTCCCCTGAGCCTCCTCTTCTCCAGGCTAAACAATCCCAGCTCCCTCAGCCTCTCCTCACAGGGCTGTGCTCAATGTCTCTCCCCAGCCTCGTTGCCCTTCTCTGGACACCTTCAAGTGTCTCAGTGTCCTTTACTCAAGATTTTCCTCTCTTCACTTATAAAGTTATTTTGGACTTCTAGAATCTCCAACATATTTCACTTCCAGCTCAGGTCTTCTCTGGCCTTGTTTTGGAAGACAGAAATGTGCTTACATTTTATTTTTGGTGTCATCCACTTTCCTCATCTTCCAAGGGATGCTGTTTGTATTAGCATTGCAATCTGCAGGAGATAGTCCAAGACATTACCTGAAAGCACAGGTTTAAGAGTATGTGCTGCAAGGTATTATGTGATTCTGTCTGCTGGTAGACAGTCTCTTTGTCATCGTTCCAAAAGGCTCATGGGCTCACACTGATACTATTTGAAACTACATGTAGACAGCAAAATGGTTATAAAACTCCATGTGGATGTTGAAGCTTAGAGAAGCTCCCTTCCAGACCAGTGCCTGTGAATAATTTTCAACATAGTGAAAAGGGAAGGACTGCACCTGACTTCTCTCCTTACACCATTTCTTGTCCTAGTTTTTCTGCAGCAAACCAGAGGCTGGAAGGTGCTCAGTGGCACTGTATGGTACTGTTGCTTTCCTGGCAAGCCTGTTCCAGTGTTACCCAGGTGGTGAAAAAGCCTTTGAACCCTTTTATAGATGTGGTTGAGCATGACTTTTGCTAGTAATCCTTTACCCTGTTTTCCTATTCAGAAAGGCTGACAACTGCCTTTTCCCTAGAAGCTGAGATCTGAAATTGAGTAGTTTTAGTAGCTGTCTTTCATCATTCTGTTAGGAGGAAAAGAGTCAGGCCACTTAAAGATGATGAAGACCAATATATCACAGACAGGGTCAGAAACAGAATTTGCCTCATTGTCATAGAATTATCTTAACTCTTGAAGAGCTGGGTTTTGACCCAACTTCTACTGCACAGGCAGTATTTTCAACTGACCTTTGTGGAGCAGTTCACAGAGAGTGTCTACTGTCAAGCTAAATACATCACCTTAATCACTGATTACATAAATCTGTTGGGTTTTTTACCCCCAGCTATCATCATTTTGTGAACACCTATCTTACATTTGCCTTCTTCAGAGTTATAGTGTTCTTTTTGGTTCACTTCAGGTGCATAAGAAGTCTTTCTTGTAGCCAAAGAAGGAATTACAAATTTCCAGAAAAGAAACTTCCATGTGGTGCATCACATGTCCACTGATACCAGCAAATAATGGAATGAAGCTGGAGGTGGGGAGGAAGTTCTTCCCCATGAGAGTGGTGAAGCCCTGGAATGGGTTGTCCAGGGAGGTGGTTGAGGCCCCATCCCTGGAGGTGTTTAAGACCAGGCTGGATGAGGCTCTGGCCAGCCTGATCTAGTGTGGGGTGTCCCTGCCCATGGCAGGGGGCTTGGAACTAAATGATCCTTGTGGTCCCTTCCAACCCTGACTGATACTATGATACTATACTATGATATTCAATTGTGTGAGCACATGGCATGGAGTCAGTTCTAAAACCTTTACTGATGGGAGGTTAGTCAGCAGACCCTTCTCAAATTCCTGGAGAAGAGAAGTTGGCAAGGGCAGGGCAAAGTCAGTTTCAGAAGGTTGCTGCCATATGATAACTAAGCAGTGATTTATGTCATTGCTTAGGTTTTGCATTACAAGTCTTCTGAAGCCAATGACTTGAAAAGTTATGTTCTGTGATGTCCACATGCAAGACCAAGTTGAAACATATTGCTGCTCTGATACCAAAGGACTGACATTGCTACAGCTTTGTCTGCCACTTCCATGGCTTTTGAGACATTGTTGGTCTTTAATGTCATTAATGTGCCATGTTTAATAAGGATCACTCTTTCTGTTCCAGTTTAATACCTTGATCCAGATCTGGCAGTCTGAATCCTCTTACCACACAGAAGTTTCCCATCTCCTCCTGTTGGCAGGTTCTGTGCCTTTGCTCTCTCCTTTGATGCAGGTGTACAGCCCAGATAGCATCTCTGTCCTATAAAAGTGATACATTCATTCCAGAAGTCCCTCTCCAGATTTAATTAGTGGCTCTTAACCAATCTGTACTGTCACCATCTTTCTTATCCATTTCCTTCTAAAAAAAATCCATCAGCTAACAGTGTAGTTGACAGTGAACTGACAGTGATTGCACAGAAAGATGAGTCAGTGCAGGTCTGGAAGATCCTAATAGTGGCACACTGTTCTGATTACAAAGGTTTTGTTGTTGAACTCCAGTAAATGAAACTGGAGCTCTCAAACTGAACTGCTACCCACAGCATTTTCATCCTTTGCCTCCTCTAATATGGTAGTGAAAGAGTGTAGGAAGCTCATTTGTCATGTTCATTTTTTGTGGTTTGTAATGGACCACGGTGCAACAAATTTGGGGGGATTCTATCTGATGTAATTTTCATGATTCCTGGTCAGGTTTATATCAAACATTCCATCCTAGGTATATGGAAGTTGTTTGTTATTAATCCCTGTGTATGTAGGATGGAGTATAGTGTACTCCCACTGAGCCCTCAAAAGTAGTTTTGCCTCTGACCTCAGTGAGAACAGAGATCATAGTATCATCATAGTATCAATCAGGGTTGGAAGGGACCACAAGGATCATCTAGTTCCAACTCCCCTGCCATGGGCAGGGAACACCCCACACTAGATCAGGCTGGCCAGAGCCTCATCCAGCCTGGGCTTAAACACCTCCAGGGACAGGGGCTCAAACACCTCCCCGGACAACCCATTCCAGGGCTTCACCACTCTCATGGGGAAGAACTTCCTCCTCACCTCCAGCCTGAATCTCCCCACCTCCAGCTCCATACCATTCCCCCTAGTCCTATCACTACCTGAGATCCTGAGAAGTCCCTCCCCAGCCTTCTTGTAGGTCCCCTTCAGATACTGGAAGGCCACAATTAGGTCACCTCAGAGCCTTCTCTTCTCCAGACATGCATTTAACAATCTAATTTCCTACTTGTTTTACATTTGGTTATGCTTATCCCAAGCAAATGCATTTGCCAAGTTCCTTCTGGACTTGGTTCTTGACTGCATCCCCTCACCACTATACCCTTGCTAATAAGGAATTCCAAAGAGGTAAGTGATTTAATCTCACCTAATTTTCCATGGCACTTTCTTTATAATCTTGCTTTTACAATTTGATAAGGTTTTTGCCTTACTTGAGGAAAGAATCTTTTAAAACATTTGAAGTCTTACTGAAATTCAGTGTAAAGAGATTTGAAAAAGGTTCCTTCAACAGCCCATTATCCAAATAATACATAGAAGGAATAGTTAGAGTGCCATGAGGCTTCTTATGAGAGTGATTGAATGGAAGGTAGTATTTTAATGGTAAGGTTTATGCTACATAAATGACTTGACTGAGTATTGCCTTGCATGGAATAAACCAGTAGGTGAGATCATCACTTAGTGACAGAAATGACTGGACATATCTGTCTCTCCTCATTATTCTCTCCTTCATTCTCTGCCATTCTTTTCCTTTAGGTCTTCCTATTCGAATTCACCATGCAGAACAGCTGCCCTGGGCCAGCTCCTGCTGTGCCAGGCTGAGGGGAGGAGGGAGATTTCTGTTGCTTTTCTGTGATGGGTTGTGGGTGGATGTTGAATGTAATGAACTCAGGGCACAAAAACCCAACACCCCAAACAAAACAACCCCCACACCAACAACCACAACAGCAGCACACCAAAAAATAAACACACTGAGCCCCAAGAAGCTCAAATCAAAACAGAGCCTGAGCCCTTCTGGGGAGGCTGGGATGGTGTTCTGGGAAAAATGCAGTTGCTGAGTTGCAGTTGCTGGCATGCCAGAGGAACGGTTATTAGGGCAGGACCCAGAGCATCACACCTGCAGTCCGGTCGCTGTGGGATCAGTAATTACGTGTTAATTAACAAGTCTGGAATGAGTGAGAGTTTGCTTGTCAGCAGATAATCTGTAGAGTGACTAATAAGCTGCAGAATGTTTTCAATTAGCAGGCTTGAAAAGGAAATCCCAGTGAGTGTTTTGCTTGGTTGGGAAAGCAGTGAATGAATGTGCTCTGTTGTTAGGACCCTCAGAATAGGGAAGTGGCAGAGTTGAAAACTACATTGTAAGGACTGGGGTCTGAGAAGCACGCAGTTCCTTGCTACTGCTGGGCACTGATGAAACCATACAGGGTAAACTTCACTGAAAAGAAAATTTGCCCTTGATTAAACAAGAGCAAACATGGAAAAAATTCCAGTCTTGCATAGATTCATTAAGGCATTTTAGCAGTCTAAAATGGGGGTTGATTGCAAGGGTTTGAGTGACCTGAAACAGGGACAGCTCCAGAATCTGTTCACTTGAGATGGAAACAAATATTGCATTCATTCTTTGGCACAGGTTCTGGGAATCCTTGACTATGCTTCACCTCTTCTAGGCATTTTGCTGGGCTCTCTAGGTGCTAGATTCTCTCCATTATATGTTTACAGAGAAATACCAGGAGAAAAGTTATTTCCCAGCTACCTGGCTTGTCTGTTTTGAATTGACTTTATTTATCTTCTGCCCATAATCACACTCAGCTGCAACATTTGGAGAGGTACTTCCAGAAGTGTTTAAGCAATATTTATTACTTTTTCCTTGGATGGTGTTAGAAGGGCAGGGAATCAGGGACCTTGTGTTTTAATTAGCTCCTAGGAAGGAGAGCTCATGCAAGGGACAAGCAACTAATATTTGTCTGGGAGGTTACAATCTATAAAACTGGGCTATGAAACTTTCCCATTACATTTCCCATTACTTAAGAGCTTCAAGATATATAGTGTACAATGTTGAACAACTGACAGGCACTGCAGATGGATCAGAACTGGTCAGATTAACCTAAAGGCACAGTTTCAAGTTAATTCTTGGTAAGTAAGCTGCATTCAAAATTGCAGTCAGAGAGAAGACGTAGCCTGTGATTTGAGGGTTACTGTTACAGAGATATGCTCAGGACAGGTGTGGTTTCCAGAGCTGGGAGTACCCAGAACTAGCTGGCTCTGGCTCCTGGCCTGCATCAGGAGTAGTGTGGCCAGCAGGAGCAGGGAAATAATTTTGCCCTGTACTCAGCACTGGTTAGGTCACACCTTGAGTCCTGTGTCCAGTTCTGGGCCCCTCAATTTAAGAAGGATATTGAGATTCTTGAATGTGTCCAGAGAAGGGCAACGAGGCTGGGGAGAGGTCTGGAGCACAAGCCCTATGAGGGGAGCTGAGGGATTTGGGGGTGTTTAGCCTTGTTCCAACCCCCTTGCCATGGGCAGGGACCCCTCACACTGGATAAGATTGCTCACAGCCACATCCAGCCTGGCCTTAAAACTTCCAAGGATGGGGCTTCTACCACCTCCCTGGGCAACCTGTGCCAGTGTCTCACCACCCTCATGGGGAAGAACTTCCTAACATCCAGTCTGAATCTACTCATTTCTATTTCTGTTCCATTCCCCCCAGTCCTATCATTAGTTGACACCCTAAAAATTCTTGTGGGGTTTATTAGTACCCCCCTCCATTAACTGCTTACTAGCAAGTTATTTCTAATTAAATTAATCTAGTTCAAGATCTTCCCCTTCTACCAATTTCTGAAGGATACTTGAGCTTGTGTTTCACTCAGGTCAGCTTGCAGACTTTCTAGCCTTCTCATGTAATGTTAAAACCAGATCTGGTTGGGAGCCTAAGAAGTGGCATAGGCTTTTCAGTCTGAAGCCAGCAAGAATTATGTCCTCATAGGTAATTGAGGTTGCAGCTGTTGTACCAGCCACCTCTTCACTCTGTCAGGTAAAAGAGGCACTGTGGGAGGCTGCTGGCATCTCAAATCCTCAGCCAGTGTTTCTAATGCATGCAGGCCGTTGTGTGTAAATGGGAAGATTTTTGAACACATTAGGGTGACTGTCAGTTGGTTGACATCTGAGGGGTTCTTTGGACAGAAAGTGCCATTGCGGTCATCTCATGTTTATCCTTTGGGTTTCCCATCAGGCTGACAGCTGTCCTTAGCGTCTTGCTGGGCATGTCTGCAAAGTGATGCCAAGTCACATTATTCCTCCCTCACATGGCTTGTTCCAGATTCAATTCATCTATTAGAATTATTTCAAAGGGCAATTTCCCCTCCAACTTTTGGATAGGTGTAGAAGCGATGTCATGACTTCTGATTCCTCTTGGAAAGTCCTGGGTGCATTCCTGCCTCCCTGTCCTTTGACAGGCCGTGCTGTGTGAAATGCTAAAGTACAAATGCCAGTGGAATAACAGCAGCAGTTGCCAGCACGTGGTGTTTGAGAGTGTTGTGCCACCCTATGCACTGACAGGACTTTTCAATTACTACGTTCTCCCATATGGGGACAGACTTAGGGAGCTGGGGCTCTTCAGCTTGGAGGAGCCTGAGGGATGACCTCATTAATGTTTATTAATATGTAAAGGGTGAGTGCTGAGAGGATGGAGCCAGGCTCTGCTCAGTGATGCCCAATGACAGCACAAGGGGCAATGGGTGGAAGCTGAGGCACAGGAAGTTCCATGGAAACATGAGGAAGAATTTTTTCGCTGTGAGGGTGACAGAACACTGGCACAGGCTGCCCAGGGGGGTTGTGGAGTCTTCCTCTCTGGAGATATTCAAGACGTGTATGGATGTGTTCTTCTGTGATCTGGTGTGGGTGATCCTGCTCTGGCAGGGGGGTTGGACTGGATGAGCTTTCAAGTCCCTTCCAGCCCCTGGCATTCTGTGATTCTGTGAATTAAAACCACACAGCAGTGGAGTATAAAGTACATAGGCTTTCAGGTGTTCAGCCAGCCTCTGTAGCTGTTTCTTATGTTTGCCGTCATTTCTGGGGTTTATGGTTTCTAGACATTCCTCCAAATGTCTCTAAAATGCTGGGAACTGTAAATATTGTCAAAGACTTCTCTGATTGTCAGAGCATTCGTAGTGCTGTCTGAACTGGGGTCAGCACCATAGCTTTGCAAGCAGGCTCTCTAACTGTGCAGTCCCAACAGGGAAGCAGTTTTTAAAAGTTGGTGTTTTTCCCAAGGTCTCTAAGCCCAGCTCATCCCAAAGAAAGGCTGATGTCCTTAAGTCATCTCACTGTAATTTCTGCAGTGTTAATGCCTCTTGTCCTGGCTCTTGGTTTGGCTGTGTGATGATTCCACCCATGTGCTGCCTGCAGGGGCTGGTTGGGGCATGTGTGGGATTCCTGGGCCGGGGTAGAGCCAAAACCCTACCCTGCTGCCTTCTCTGCTGTGTGAAGCCTGCGTTACCCCTGCCAGGCTGGGCTGGCATGCTGAACCTGCTGGATTTTTAACTAGGCATCATGAGCCAGACACTTTACTGTTAAAAGTACAAAGTTTGGGCTATTTAATTATTTGTTAGCCATAAAACTCTGGAGGCTTCATGAACCATCTCTTTTGAGGAATGCAATGATTTCATCAGATAAATGTTTAAAGCAGGGCTAAGATATCAGCCAACCACAGCAGAAAAATATTTTCTCCTTTGAGATAACCTCTTAAACATATACATATTTAAAAGCATTTTATCTTCTCTGTCTAATTCTAAGCATCTCTTCTGTCAGCAGCAGACAGAATTAAAAAGAGAAACCCCTCCTTTTTAGTTTTTGTTTGGGTGAAATGTGTCAGCTGATAAGTAACATATAACTGGGTATTTATTGTACTTTTCATGTGCCCTGCAAACTGTGGAAGGCAGCAAGAGATAGAGCAGCAGCAGCCTGATAAGCTGGGTTTTCCCTTTTAGCTGCCTTTCTGTTTAGACTGCCTTTGAGAGAACACTGGGCTAGAGCCCAAATGTCTTTACTCATCTGGGAGATTTCAGAGCTGCTGGGAAGGAACTTGTGCAAAAAGCAACTCCTTGATTACAAGATCTGTAGGTAAATGTTACCCTTGCGGTAATTGCCATTTCCTCTCCATCTCCTCCACAAGCACATTCTGTCCTACCGGTGCCTAACAAACAATAATAGCAAAAATAAGATGTATTTTTACAGTTCTCTTTATTTTTTCTCCTCCCTGTCTCCTTACTGAAAAGGACACATAATAGAATGAATCTGGCTTCCCATCTGTTGCTAGGTGCAATTCAAAGTGGCAGTTTTGACCTATAAAGATTTGGCTGGTTTGCGTCACGCTTACCCTAGAGACAGCCTCTCCCCTTTAATTTCTCTGTGTCTCCATTTTCCATCTGTGAAGAATCAGGATAACACTACTTTCCTACTTCACAGGGATTTTTTACAAGGACACATTTATTAACAGGCTCAAGGCATGGGCTCTGTAATAGACATCACACAAATATCTACGTCTGAATCTCAACTGCCACCCATAGTGGCACGGAACCCAAGCTGGTTGACTTTTGTTGTGTGGTAGAAGGCAATTTGTTGTCCTAGGCTGAATTTGGTGTTTCCCATTGCATAGATTGGGACATCCCAGGGGGATAAGTTAGAAGTGTGTTTGTATATTGCAGCTTTGGGTCCCCCTAAACGTCAAGGCCAATGGGGACCACAGAGTGTTGGGTTGGAGGAGATACTGATTTACGTGGCAACTGTTTCCTTATCACACATACATCTAGAGTTGTGGTTGCCTGTTATATTAGAAGTGAAGTAGTTCTTCAGTTAGCTTCATAAATCACTAGTTCCCAGGTGCATTTTTGCTGTCCCATGCAGGTCAGGTTTAAGCAGTTCAACATTCCTGTTTGAGAGAGGACATCTCCAGGGCATGCTGGCTGATCAAAGCAATATTTTAGACCTATGCTAAATTATGGAATCAGTCCTGCAAGGATTCAGGGGATGGGTAGAGGCATTTTAAGGAGCTTGGGCTTTGCAGCAACCCTTCTGCCCAGATTTCTGGCATTTGATACCTGTCCTGCTTCTGATGTGACTGCTTGAATGACAAAATTCAAGGTCAGCAGTGGTAGCACGTCTGCAACTGAATGGTGAGCAAGGAAGCAGCATTTCTTGTGGATTATTACAAGATGCAGTTCATGGGTTTTAACTTCCTCACTGGTGTGGCTCTTATTGTGGAAAAACTGAACTCTGTCCTTAGCAGATCTTTACAACCCTTAACAAAATCTTTGAGTTGTATTCTTTGAGTCCTGTTCCCTTGCTGTGCTAAGCATGGGTAGCACATACACCGCCATGATGTTAGCCTTTGGTGGGCATTTTGGTGGCCACTGGCAAGCTTGCGGACAAGCGAGGTGCAGCCTTGTGCCCAAGTACCATTTGGGAAGCTGTTACAAGGTCTGTTACAGATCATTGCCATATTTTGTGTTCTCCACTATATTACATCCAAATATTCTGGGTTTTTTGATAATACCATCCTCATAACAGTAATGAAAATGGACTTTGTGGCACATGATATTGTTCTCTTAAAACTCCATTGCATTATGTGTTTATATGTAGGTATATGTATTTGGCTGACAATGTGAGGTTCTTGATAGGGAGATCTACCAGCAAAACAACCCACCAAAACATCAGAGCTGCTACTCTACCTGAGTAGCTCCCCTCAGTTCTAGTCTTTGTGCTTTGGGTACATGTAGGATTACTCTTTTCAAGTCTAGCTGCTATTTAAGAATCTTGTTCAGAGAAGAGGAGGCTCAGGGGAGACCTTATTGATGTCTACAACTACCTGAAGGGAGGTTGTAGACAGGCAGGGGATGGTCTCTTCTCCCAGGCAACCAGCACCAGAAGAAGAGGACACAGTCTCAAGCTGTGCCAGGGGAGGTTTAGGCTGGAGGTTAGGAAGAAATTCTTCCCAGGAAGATAAATTGGCCATTGGAATGTGCTGCCCAGGGAGGTGGTGGAGTCACCATCACTGGAGGTGTTTAGGAGGAGACTGGATGGGGTGGTTGGTGCCATGGTTTAGTTGATTAGATGGTGTTGGGTGATAGGTTGGACTTGATGATCTCTGAGGTCTTTTCCAACCTGATTAATTCCATTCTAAATTAAGATCAACCAACCAAAAAAAACCCCAACCAACAACCCAAAACCCAACCAACCAAAAAATCACATGAAGATAAAATAAAACATAGCAGAGTTGTTTTCAACCTGTGTTTAGGAACACGTTAACAAACTGCAAATAAATGGCAAATGAATTTTCAGCTTAAATTGCTTTCATTTTAGATAACTAAACAAAAGGCAGGAGGCCCTTCATTTGAGTGTCAGTGATGTGGAAGATGCAGTTCGAGGTCTGACACAGCTTTTGAGTACTGGAAATAAGAGTATCAAGGGTAGACACAGGGCCCCATCCTGCAAGGCTTTCACTCATTTGAATGGCTCTTCTTCTTTCCTTAGGGCATGTTTGCCTGCAGCACTTCATTCCAGTGGAAGGACTCTTTATTTTGCTCGAAGAATAGGGGTCAGGAGAAGGTGACTTCTCCCGATCCAGCCTTCTCCTGCTCAGCCCGAGGAGCAGGGCTTTGATTCAACCATGTGAGCTATCTCACGACACCTCGTTAGCATGGGATGATGGCTTTATTGGGGGAATGAGTCACAAAAAAGCTTCCTTTGCTTAAAAATGAGCAGTTTCTTTTTAGTGTGATGACAGCCTGATACTGAGGGTTGAATTTTCGCATCGAAGCTGGTTTGCTGTGTGTGCAAAAGAAAGGAACTGGACACGCATGCCTAGAGAGCAGCAGCTGCAGGGGGTGAAATCAAAAGAAGGAAAATCTGCTGTGATTTTATATTTATATCTATGTCTAGATATAATTTTGCAAAATTTCTGAGGTTTTTCACTCTCCTGTCAGCATTTCTTTATAAGCAAAACCCTTGTCCTGTCCCTGAATCTTGCTTCCACTACCTGAAGGGGGCCTGCAAGAAAGCTGGGAGGGGACTTTTTATGAGGGCTTGCAGTGGTAGGACCAGGAGCAATGCAGGAAGAGGGGAGATTTAGACTGGAGATTAGGAAGAAATTCTTTGCAATGAGGGTGGTGAGACACTGGAACAGGTTGCTGAGGGAAGTTGTGGATGCCCCCTCCCTGGAGCTGTTCAAGCCAGGTTGGACAGAGCCCTGAGTAACCGGGTCTAGTGGTATCCCTGCCTGTGGCAGGAGGGTTGGAACTAGCTAATCCCTAAGGTCTGTTCCAAACCAAACCATTCTATAATTCTGTGATAAGTGCTCATCTGCACTGCTCATCTGTACTTCACTGTTGAGTGAAGTACCAAGGATGAAAGTATCAGCTGTGGGTTTTAGTGCTAGCTGTTAAACAAACGTTTAATGTGTTGAGCAGTCCTGTATCTTATCATCATGGAAACAGTTCACAGAAAGTTTCTGTCTTACCCATTCCAATAGAAAAAACCTAATGTGAGAAAATGTGTCATCTGCCCTCCCCCAGCACACAGATAGTGTAATACCAGTGTTTAAAAATGCATATTTACCTTTATTGTGAACATCCCTGAGTGCTTTTCAAATGAGGAGACTGGAGCACAAATTGATGATGAGGTACTTCTGGCTCCCTGTTTCAATACACTTAATTCATCTTTCTTCTGTACCTTGTTACCTAGTAAGGCCAAGCTTGGGGTTTTGTGGTTTTGTTTGTTTGGTTTGTTAATAATTCATACCACAGTCATGCCCCTACCCTGCCCCAGTCCTGCTGTCTCCAAGTGCTTCTGTAATGTTTGCAATGGAAATCAGCAGGTCACCTGGTGAGGCAGGGGCAGAGGGAACAGGACCCAGGCTCTGGGGCACGTTTTCCTGACCACTAGACTGGACTGCCTCCCTGGCGTTGGTTTTCATCACTGACAGTATACTGATGGCCAAGGCAGGCAGCCCAGAGAAGCAGCCATGCATTTCTGACAGCCAGGCTGATGTAGCAGTGACAACTGCCTTAGACTTTTCTGAAGCGAAGTGCATGCCTAGCTCACCCCAAAATCACATCGTTACCTACAGTCACCCACAAGCTGATATGTCTGTCGCTGGATCACCACAGATCCAGGTCCTTCAATACTAAACTGACAGCTCTTTACCTGACAAGTCGGCATAAACTAACTAATAACTCATTAATGCACGCGAGCGCTGACTCAGTTGATTAGCCGCTGTTTGTGCTTTGCGGTGACGACCAGCAGAGGGCGCCAGGCGATGTCTGTACGGCGCGGAGCTGTGCAGGCTCTTTCCGTGCGCCCAACCACCCCGCACGGCCCGGGGGGATGCCTTGCAGAGACGCTGCATTGCTTGCCGTGGTGCTTTATCTACCCATAGGTCATGTCTACTTGAGCTACCAGCTGGTGGATGTGGTTCTTCACGTACTGTAGATGCCATGCTTGTAGGTCAGGAGGTCTTCATCTCACTCATCGACATCCAGAGCAATAGTTACTGTGGTAGAGGATTTGCCCCTGAAATTGCAAATTATATTTGCAGACAATCATAGAATGGCTTGAGTTGGAAGGGACCTGAAAAATCATCTAGTTCCAACCCCCCCGTGCCGTGCACAGGGGCACCTTCCCCAGGAACAGGTTGCTCAAAGCCTCGTTCAGCCTGGTCTCAAACACTTGCAGGGACAAGGCGTCCACAGTTTCTCTGGGCAACCTATTCCAGTGCCTCACCACCCTCATGGTAAAGAATTTTGCATGGGAAGCTGTGTACATCCATAACTGGGATATCTGTGTATGATATACATGTTTGGAGATTAGATAGGGAAGGGGGAGAAGTGTTACATAGCTTGAGCAGCATAGCCCCTTTGATTGGAGATGAACCTAACTAGAGATACTATACTTCTGTCTTCACTGATTAAGGTTTTAGGGGCAGCTATTTTCTGTGACATCCCTACTTACCTAGATGGTGTCATATACATTTAACATAGAGACATATTACCTGTAAGGATGGAAATAATTTAAAGGAGGTTTTTCAAGTTGTGGTCAGGTCAGTAAATGAAATTGACTGTATGGACCCAAATTCTTGTATGAGACATTAAGACCCTGAGGCTTGGCCCATTCTCTGCTATCTATGTAAAATGTGATTGCTCCATTTATGTCCCATTCTTTGTAAAATAGCTAGCACAGTGGTGCCCAAGTTGTGATCAGAGCCCTTGGGTATTATTGTGTCAGTAATGTCATTTCCAACTTTAAAGCCTGTGATGACCTCCTCGTGTTCTTCTGTGAAATATGGCTCTTTTAAGTGTTGCTCTTCATAAAGACTGCAAGAAGAACATTGACTTGCCACCAAGAATATTGAGTCTTGGAGCAAACAGATCAGTTATGGCCATTTTGGGGTGGTTTGGTGCCTTTGTATTTGTCAGGTTAAAGTGCTACTTATTCTAAGCGCAGTTGACCTGATTTTAATCGTAGCTAAAGTCTTGCAACCCTTGAATGGAATCTATTGAGTAGAAAAATAAATTCAGTTTCACAGAATGATGCTGTAAGAGCAGTTTAAAAAGGTCAAAGATGGAATTTATTTTCTCTGTGTTACTGGAAGTTGTTCTGCGTTGGAGTGTTTAGAAACTCGATATGCCTTTATAGCAAGTGAATAAATCAGAGGAAAGGTAGAGCCTTGTATTGGCAGCTCCTGAATACCTCTCTGAGCAGCTTCTCCTTGGAGGTAATCCGTGAGAGGTAAAAGGTGTTGAATGTCTTCAGCTATTTGTGGATGTAGAAGAGATTATAACAGGATGGAATAGAATCCATCCATGAATTAAGTTACCACAAATGGTTTTCAGTCAGTGCACAGCTTCTGCACATGCTAGAATAATAAAGAACAAGG
Source organism: Dryobates pubescens (assembly GCF_014839835.1). Taxonomy (NCBI): domain Eukaryota; kingdom Metazoa; phylum Chordata; class Aves; order Piciformes; family Picidae; genus Dryobates; species Dryobates pubescens. The sequence continues at coordinate 5,490,658 of NC_071634.1, forward strand.
GTGGCCATATCAGAGGTCATAAGAAAAAACCCAAATGTGCTAAATGTTCACATCTGTCACTCCTGCTCTCTATAGAGGGGATGGAAAAGAGCTGAAGAGATCACGACGTGTATCCCAAGTGACTCTCTGCATGAGCTGGGAAGTCTCCAGGGATGGTGTTTGATTCTGAACATACACTGTTTTTCCATGTCAGTCATCACTCTGGCATTGTGCTGTTATTAAGCTATTACCCATCTTCTTTGAAACACACAAAATCTTCACCACAGGATAAACCCCTATGTGGATACCTTGGTAGCTGCGGCAAAAGCAAAGTTCATGCTACTGTTTTCTTCTGATGACTTTCAGGGACACGCGTGTTTAGTACACTGGTGTAAAAGCCATTGTAATCAAGATGGGAATAACAGAGAGCCTAAAGACATGAAAACATTTCATGAAGCCTACTAATGAAAGGATTTTGCAGAGTGCTCCCTGAAGAGTAAGATCTGTTGAGCCTTCGATGTGATTCCTGTAACTTGTTCAGGGCACGTGGAGCTATTTTTAGAGAAGAGAAAAAGGCTTCCTGAGTGACACAGTACAATTTGTTAAAAGGATAATTGGTGATTGTATTAATTTCTTGACAAATGCTTTCAGCTTTACAAAGTACCAATTCTCTTGTGGATTTAAACAAAGTTCTGATGGCTGGTGATAAGTATTTTTATTGTTGGGAAGACTTTAAAGGCTGGAGGTTTAGGATAATCTGATTGTGATTTCCACAGGCTCCGGTGGAATAAGCCCAGAAAACGTTTCCTGGTTTAGGGGGGGGGGAAATACTTTGGCTTTTTCTTTCTAGTGCTTATGATTTTAAAGTTACTAGAAATACTTCTGCTTCCCTTTTTTTTTTTTTAATGTGTAAGTTTGGTTTTTAATCTTGTGCTGGTTTTGCTCAAACTAAATCACAGAATCACCAAGGTTGGGAGAGACCTCAAAGATCATCAAGTCCAACCTGTCACCACAGACCTCATGACACTCTTGAAGAGAAAAAGGAAGCTTATTTTAACTACAGTATTTACCATGGAATCTATTAAAAGGGGGAAAAAAAAGGTATTAGAAATACTTAATTTACACAGATTTCCACAAAGCATTTGCTCTCTATTGCTTAAATGTTCTCACTGCATTTCAGACTTATGGTAGCCATCCCTTTTGAAACTGGAAAAGGTAGGCAAGGATGACAAGGAAATTATGCAAGTATTTGTTTACTTTTTACACTGAAAGACATGAAAGGTTCTTTTGGTGTTGGAATTTTCTGCAGATGTATGTGTTGATCTGTGGTGGGGGCGTGTGCCTGTAAACCCTCAACCTTTGGAAAGAAAATCAAGCTGCTTCTAATCTGTATGGAAGTTCTTAAAAAGGACCAAATCCTCTTCCTTGTATTTTAGCAGAAAGGGCTGTGGTTGTAGGGGGACAACAACCAGCAGAACACAAGCCCTATGAAGAGAGGCTGAGGGAGCTGGGGTTGCTTAGCCTGGAGAAGAGAAGGTTCAGGGGAGACCTTAGTGCTGTCTACAACTACCTGAATGGAGGTAGTAGACAGGCAGGGGCTGGTCTCTTCTCCTAGGCAAGCAGCACCAGAACAAGAGGACACAGTCTCAAGCTGCACCAGGGGACGTTCAGAGTGTATGTTAGGAAGAGAGAGTGATTGGCCATGGGAATGTGCTGCCCAGGGAGTTGGTGGAGTCACCACCCCTGGAGGTGTTTAGGAGGAGACTTGATAGGGTGCTTGGTTGCATGGTTTAGTTGATTAGGTGGTGTTGGATGATAGGTCTCTTCCAACCTGGTCTATTCTGTTCTGTTCTGTTCTATTCTATTCTATTCTATTCTATTCTATTCTATTCTATTCTATTCTATTCTGTTCTGTTCTGTTCTGTTCTGTTCTGTTCTAATTTGGCCAGCTGTGTAGCAACGCCTTTGTTTCACTTCAGGAAGGTGCCTTGTTTAAAATGGCTTTTCAGAGTCAGAATATTTTGGTATTCAGTAAATAATTGTGAACAGTCTGGATTAGCATGAATGCCTTTAATAAATGCATTTTAATTAACTAGGATTGAAATATTCATTTATGTTTTTTCCCTGCTTTGCTCCCAGGTGCCCATCAAGGCATTTTGTTAGCTCCGAGTTCTTCCCTGTGCAACGTCATGGGGGTCAACAGAGTTAATCCATGCAAAGGTTTTCAGGTTTTTGCCCAGTGTCATTTTGGGTAATTTAATTCATCTTTAATTGTTCACCATGATTGCAATGAGTGCTTTAGTGATGGTTCATGAGAAGTAATCTCAATGAACCATTGCTAACACCATAGCTCCACAAATATAATGTTGTATCACAGTCTACTAGTTCTGGCATCAGACTTTTTTGTTGAGTAAATAAAAGGTGACATGAGTAGATTTGGTGCTGAACTCAGCCTGCAAAAGAAAGAATTATTTTCCTCATACCACATTAAGATTTCTTGCTTCTTACATTGTTTCCCTGCAGCAAGTACAGTGGGCCTCAGGAAGCTATCTCCACAGTAGAAGTAGAAGCTTCAAATAGTCTGGTGTGTTTTGCTTAATTATCTGTGGACTATGGATGGACTAAAACAATGGCACAGCACTGGGCACTGTTCTGTGACCATACTGGAGAGTCTGATGCTGAAGAGTTGCAGTTTTATAGCGCATATGTTGCAAAGGGCTGTATGCCCAGTTCTGGGCCCTGCAATTTAAGAAGGACATTGAGACTTGTGAACGTGTCCAGAGAAGGGCAACGAGGCTGGGGAGGGGCCTCGAGCACAGCCCTATGAGGAGAGGCTGAGGGAGCTGGAGAAGAGGAGGCTCAGGGGAGACCTTATTGCTGTCTACAACTACCTGAAAAGTAATTATAGACAGGAGGGGGTTGGTCTCTTCTCCCAGGCAATCAGCACCAGAAGAAGAGGACACAGTCTCAAGCTGTGCCAGGGGAAGTTTAGGCTGGAGGTGAGGAGAAAGTTCTTCCCAGAGAGAGTTGTTAGCCATTGGAATGTGCTGCCCAGGGAGGTGGTGGAGTCACCATCCCTGGAGGTGTTCAAGAGGGGATTGGATGTGGCACTTGAAGCCATGGTTTAGTAGTCCTGAGGTGTTGGGTGACAGGTTGGACTTGATGATCTTTGAGGTCTTTTCCAACCTTACTGATTCTATGATTTACCTTGAGCACCAACATCTGATATGAAAGACTAAGCTGGTTTAAATTGATACTGCAACTCAGAACTCTAAAGACATTGACACACAAAAGACTGGCACTGAGTCCTAATGATCAAGAACATTCTGTTAATTTAGAGAATACAATAGGAGATTTTTAGACCTTTTCAGGTGCCTGGAGTAGTTCTCCACTGCAGCTGTGAAAGGACATGTCCAGCTCCTGGTGTAATACTTCTTTTCTGAAATGCCTAACAGCCATTCAGTTCTTTGATCAGGGCCATTATTACCTCTCTGCTGTCCAATGAGAGCTATATTGTAAAGATTCTGAATATTCTTTTATGTAAATGGTAGTATCTGTATTAGAATGTCAGGACTACTAAATCATACTTGCTCCATAGGTTATCTGGAAATATGCCTGTCCATTAGGATGTAAACTTGCAATCAGTTTGTATTCCCAGTATCAGAGTACATTAGAGGTTGGAAGGGACCTCCACAGATCATCCAGTCCAACCCCCCTGCCAAAGCAGGATCACCCAGGGTAGTCTACATAGGAATGCATCCAGGTGGGTTTTGAATGTCTCCAACCATCCTGGGCAGCCTGTTCCAGTACTCTGTCACCCTCACTGTAAAGAAATTTCTCCTCATGTTGAGGTGAAATCTTCAGTGTTCAAGCTTGAGCCTGTTGTTCCTTGTCTTGTCATTGTGCACCACCAAAAAGAGCTTGGCCCTCTTCACTTGACACTCACCCCTCAGATACTGATAGACATCGATCAGATCCCTTCTCAGTCTTCTCTTCTCCAGATTAAACAGCCCCAGGGCTCTCAGTCTCTCTCCATAGGGGAGGTGCTTAAGTCCCCTAATCATCCTTGGGGTTCTCCATTGGATTCTCTCCAGCAGGTCTCTGTCTCTCTTGAACTGGGGAGCCCAAAACTGGACACAGCATTGCAGGTTTGGTCTCACCAGGGCAGAGAAGAGGGGAGAAGAACCTCCCTAGACCTGCAGGACACACTTTTCTTGCTGCGCCCCAGGATCCCATCGGCTCTCTTGGCCACAAGGGCACATTGCTGTCCCATGCAGACCTTGCTGTCCACCAGCACTGCAAGGTCTTTCTTCGTGGAGCTGCTTTCCAGCAGGGCAGCCCCTAACCTGTACTGGTGCCTGTTGTTTTTTCCTCCCCAGATGCAGGACCCTGCACTTGTCCTTATTGAACTTCATGAGGTTTGCCTGCACCCAGCTCACAGCCTGTCCAGATCTCCACACACTCCCCTCCTCTCCACCCTCCCCCCCCAATTTTGTACCATCAGAGAACTTGCTGAGGATACTGTCAATCCCCTCATCATTCCCTTGTCTTCAACTGGGCACAATATTTTTCTTTCCTTTTCTGTCTTGAATGCTGATTTCTGAGGTTCCTTTCAGGCTGTTTCCCAAAATATTTGATCTACCTACTTACTCTTACATAAGTACTAGCAATCCAGGGCAAGGTTCTGCTGTGTTTTCATTTGCCAAGGTCTGGAGTAACTGCTCAGATGAGTTACTCTAGAAAGAGTAAAGGAGAACATGGTCTGGTCTCTACCTGTACATGTGAGTTGTAGTCTCCCATTTGATTCCCACGCCTTGCCTTCGTTGTCTGCGTGGGTGTTGCACATGTGTTAGGAGCACAGACCCTGTTAGGAGGTGCCTGAGAAGTGACATGAAAATGATAATCACTTTGTCTTGGATGAGATACTAGATTTATTCTATGGGATTTTAAAGGATGTTTTAGTGTTTAAATTATCTGGTGCATTAGAGAATGGTTTAGCTAGGTAGGCTTTGGTTGATTGACAGCACTGGGTATACATCAGAAAAATATTCGACTCATTGGGACTTTAATTTTGCTGTGAATTATATTATTTTTGGAGATGTGAATTGCTGTCTCTCTCAGGAGACAGAAATAGTGTGCTGCTTATTTGACTGTTAGCAATAATTAAAATGCTGTGTTAAATTAGCCTCAGGTAGTGTCATAGAATCATGGAATCAATAAGGCTGGAAGAGACCTCAAAGATCATCAAGTCCACCCTGTCACCCAAGACCTCATGACTACTAAACCATGGCACCAAATGCCACATCCAGTCCCCTCTTGAACACCTCCATGAAACAGGACACACCTGCTTGTGTGTTGGGGGGGTTCAAAGCCCCTGACAAAGCTGTGATATTTTGGGGGGTAAATTTATTTTTTGTAGTGAAACAAAGTGGATACCTCGTGGTTTGTACCTTTAGAAGTCACCCTTCTCAACATGTATCACCATGTATGAAGGCCAGGAGGGGGTTGGTCTCTTCTCCCAGGCAATCAGCACCAGAACAAGAGGACACAGTCTCAAGCTGCACCAGGGGAAGTTTAGGCTGGAGGTGAGGGGAAAGTTCTTCCCAGAGAGAGTTGTTAGCCATTGGAATGTGCTGCCCAGGGAGGTGGTGGAGTCGCCGTCCCTGGAGGTGTTCAAGAGGGGATTGGATGTGGCACTTGGTGCCATGGTTTAGTCATGAGGTCAGGCTGGACTTGATGATCTTTGAGGTCTCTTCCAGCCTTGGTGATTCTGTGGTTCTGTGTTCTTTATTCCTGTGGGTGACAATACATAGTGATAACTTAGGTTGCCACAATTCAGCTGTGGTAGGAGAACCTAGTCTCTGGAGATTCAGATTATAACTTTCTGTGTTTGGGGAGTGTAAGCAAACATTATCTTGTGGTATTCAAAGCCTGTGGAATTAGGAACCATCCACGTGGGCATCTCTCTAGACAAAACTCTGAATGTGACTGTAAACTATGAGCAGACAGGGAGAATGCAGAATGTGCTGCATCTAAACAGCTGGGTGATTTTTATAGGCTCTGTTGCCAGGTACTACTTGATTTTTTTCCCAGGTCAGGGACAAAAAAATGGCCAGTTGTAGGTAACTGTGCCAAACAAACATCAATTTCAACATTACTGAAGCTTATCATATGCAGATTAAAAAATAAAGTGAGAGTAGGGTTCTCTGCAAAACATTATGGGTAACATTAGCTGCTGTATTGATTGGATATCCTCTCAACTAGTATTTTTATGGACTTGATGTTTTTAGCTCTTCATCCTAGTACTCCTTCCTTTCTTCATTCCTTTTCCATCCTTAGAGGCAGAAGTGTTGTTTCATCTCAATAACAATAGGACTTGATGATTCTCACATTCATAAGACTAAAAAAGCCAGAGAGGTTCCCCAAGGTCTCCCCAGTCTCAATTCTGTATCACTTTCCTCAGCCTCCTCTGCCTGCACCTTGATGACCACTTCCTTGGCAAATCAAAAAGTCTTCCTGCTGTCAGAGAGACTGCCTATTTCTGTCTTCTATTGTCATTGTCTTCACATCTTTCCATCTCATCAACTCACTTTATGCTTCAGATTTTGTCTAAGAGTGTATCTTTCTCCCTCATCCCTGTCTGTATCTTCATTTCATTGTCAGTTTGCTCTGTCTTGGTATTACAGACCTTAATTGAATAATTTCAAGGTTAAAACCAGTAAGAGCACTGTTTGGTTGAAAACCTCAATGTAAGATGAAGTTGTATAACACTTTCTTTGTTCTGTTAATTCCCCAGGCTGCTTCTCTCCCTGCAAAAATGAGATTCAGTTTCTGGAAATGTCCCCTATGAGCTCCCAGCTCTGTTGTGCAAAACTGCATCTTGAGGTTAGCTTTGTGTTGATGATGGTTGTGTGGAAAGGCAAGGTGAGCAGCCTCATTGTTCTGCTGTTTCTGTAAGACCAAGTGAGAATCATTCCTTCTTAGAACTGTAGCAAATATTATGCAAGTATTTACTGTGCAGCACATGTAAGGAAAAACCATCAAAGGGAAGTTATCTTGATCAGGAAATACTGGTGGCCTTTTTCTAGAGCTGAGATGTTAACACAGCATGTTACTGATCTTTCTTGCACCAGAACAGTGCTGTTGAATTCTTTTTCTCTTCAGTTTGATTGATGTCTTTGGGAGCACTTTCAGAACTGAATGTGAGCAGAATGAATGTAATTGTTTTGTGTCATTATTCCCCATCTCCACAGTATCAAATAATGATGTGTGTAGGCTGTATCAGGTGCAGGGGAGGTTTACACCCCCTTTGGACAGCTGTCCATGGCCATTGACAGCATGCCTGCAGGCAAGGCCACTGTGACAAGGTACAGTTGGGCAGTGGTTAGGCTGGCAGCTATGCTAGCTATGCCAGTAACAGCTTGGATAAAGAGCTAAAGGTGGTTTTGCCCAAGGAGCTAATAGAGAGCTGAAGGGAAATCTGAGCTGGAATAGCTCCTGTTGACAGAAAGCATGGGTCCCTTTGAACCACATCTTCTCCATGAGCAATTCTTTTGCTGTAATGCAGCAGCATAGCTGCACTGGCAAAACTTGCCCTATACAGATGTGGCCACAGAGGCCACGATCTGCCCCAACCCTACCTGAGGTGGTTGTGTCTGCTAGCAAGTTCACCTGTCCTGGCTGCTCTGCAGGCAAGAGCACTGCTTTTCTGTCACATGAAATGGCTTTGTGTTAAGGAGCTGTGCTGTCCTGCGAGCAAGCTGCACTTCAGACAGTGCAGAGCTGCTGTCTGGTCTTGGGGACTGATGTTTTCCTCTGCTTTGGAGTGTATAATATGTTTTCCACAAATGAATTTCTTAGTCTGAATGTGATGCTATGGTGTGTGGATCAATACTGTTCCTCTCTGGCAAGGTGTACAGAATGCCAAATGTGTTCAGCAGTCTGTTATTATAAGGCAACTTAGCAGAGCCAAGAATCCTGCAACCACCACTTTCATTATGGGTAATTATCCTTGAGCAGCTGGGATAGGAGCAGGAGCCTGCATGGTAATTAGCTGCAATTGTTAGGAGATACGTTTTCAGGTTCCTGCACCATTTTTCTCTTTGTTTAAAAAACAGACTGAGGGGATTGTGATAAATCCTGAGTCCTTGCTGTTGGAGAGGAGCTAGCTGCCTGCTGATCAGCTCAAATTAGGATGTTCTTTGCTTGTCCGTGTGGTCTTGCTGCAGTGAAAAAATCACCCTGCACTTGGATGGTTTGGCTCTTCGTGGCTGCATTACCATTCTCCTGTCTGTTCTCTCAGCAGATGTATTGCTTTATCATTGAGGTTTATATTGGTATAAATTAGAGTGACAACTACTGCAGATCTGCTTGGGTTCTGTGTTTTGTCAGACAGGTAGAGAGATACATAGGCATGTCTCCAGTGAAACAGAATCACCAGACTGGTAGAACCAGGCAGACACATCCTCAGTTACAGACAAGACTGATGTGTTCCTATCCATCAACATTTTCACAGTGTAGGTTGTCAGTAGAGCCTGTGTTGCTGGATTTAAATGGAAGAACAGGTCTTCACTTTTAAAACATTTTCTCTCCATAACCTTCTTTGCTGTTATGCTTTGGTGTCAGTAAATAGCATTGGAAGAGCCTGACAAGTAGTATGTCCTTGCTGCAGCCTCTATTCAGGGCATGAGAATTTGTAAAGAGAGGAAGAAGAATTAGTAAAGCTCTTATCAAGCAGCACAAATCTGCTAGACACTTGATCATCCCTGCTCTGTCCTTGGATAGTAAGTCATCCTTATCTTCTGGTGCTCATCCTCAAAACTTTTTACAGCTATTAATTAATGAACTCTGAGTACAATTTAACCCTTTAAAAGAGACATAGAAATGGGTAGATTCAGATTGGATGTTAGGAAGAAGTTCTTCCCCATGAGGGTGGTGAGACACTGGCACAGGTTGCCCAGGGAGATGGTGGAAACCTCATCCCTGGAGGTTTTTAAGGCCAGGCTGGAGGTGGCTGTGAGCAACCTGCTGTAGTGTGAGGTGTCCCTGCCCATGGCAGGGGGGTTGGAACTAGATGATCCTTGAGGTCCCTTCCAACCCTAACAATTCTCTGATTCTATGTGATCACAGAATCACCAAGGTTGGAAGAGACCTCAAAGATCATCAAGTCCAACCTGTTAGCACAGACCTCATGACTAAACCATGATGGAAAACCAGAGTAAAGATGGTAGGCAGTGCATGCTTCTCTTGTATTTCTGTATAGCAAACACTTCTTGTTTGGAAGAAAAAAATAAAATCAAAGATTTGCTTCTGCACTTTGCAGAGGACCCCTGAGGAATTATTTCTCTGTTGACCAAGGGCATTTGGCATGTCTGTGCTAGCTGCTGAGTCCTGGTAGGATTTGTCCTGGGTGGACAGTTCTCTCTTCTGGGTGCCCAATTATACTTTCCACATCTGGCATTTGTAGTGTACTATGTAAAATAATTACTGACCTCCTTTCACAGATGAGAATGAGAATAAACCATAACCATTGCTGTCTGTAAAGCAGGCTGAAGTTTCATAATGTTACACATTCCCCTGTATATCCCTAGAAATGCCTTTTTTTTTCTCCTGCTGAGTTAAGGTTTTTCTGCTGTCAATCTAAAGCAATGGTTTCCTCCCCTCCTCCAGTTCTAGCAGAATTTCAATATATGCTGTTTGTGGTGGTGTTGAAAATCACTGATGAGAGGGGTCCTGCAGAGGCTGAAACATTTGAGGAGCCAGGCACAGACCTGATTTTTGCTGTACACCTTGAAGTGAATTTCCCTGCTTTCTGCAATCTTTTTTGGAAGGCTCCACTGATCTCTGGAGGGAAGGCTGTGCTGATCTATCTGTTCAGCAGCAGCAGCAGTTTTCATTGCCAAGTACATTTCTTTCTTTGACACTTCCTCTGCAAACCACGAAGTCCAGCAGTTCATCTTGTCTTCTAAGTGCTCTGGTTTCTGGTGCTAGTACTATTTTGGCTGCTGCTTCCTTGCATGGAAAAGGACATGATACAAAGGCTTGGCTAGGGTGAAGTAGAATGGGTAGAAACTCAGAGGATGAAGAAGAGATGTCTTGAGCTGGATGGGGTACTTGGTGCCATGGTTTAGCTGATTAGATACTGTTGGGTGATAGGTTGGACTTGATGATCTTGAAGGTCTTTTCCAACCTGGTCTGGTCTGGTCTGGTCTGGTCTATTCTATTCTATTCTATTCTATTCTATTCTATTCTATTCTACTCCATTCCATTCCATTCCATTCCATTCCATTCCATTCCATTCCATTCCATTCCACTCTATTCTAACGTGTCCAGAGATGGGCAACAAAGTTGGTGAGGGGTCTGGAGCACAGCCCTATAAGGAGAGGCTGAGGGAGCTGGGGTTGATTAGCCTGGAGAAGAGGAGGCTCAGGGGAGACCTTCTTGCTCTCTACAGCTACCTGAAGGGAGATTGCAGCCAGGTGGGGGTTGGTCTCTTCTCCCAGGCAAGCAGCACCAGAACAAGAGGACACAGTCTCAAGCTGCACCAGGGGAGGTTTAGGCTGGATGTTAGGAAGAAATTCTTCATAGAGAGAGTGATTGCCCATTGGAATGGGCTGCCTGGGGAGGTGGTGGGGTTGCCATCTATGGAGGTGTTTAGAAGGAGACTGGATGGGGTGCTTGGTGCCATGGTTTAGCTGATTAGGTGGTGTTGGATGGTGGGTTGGACGCAATGATCTTGAAGGTCTCTTCCAACCTGGTTCATTCTAGTCTAGTCTAGTCTATCATAGATAGCAGAATCTACCCAAACACCTTCCTTTGCAGCCACTCTTCTCCCTGCCTTCCTCTTGTTTTCCTGTTGTTTGGGTGTTGTTCTTTTTTTGGCCAATCTCCCTGTCCAGCAGCTCTTTGCTTGTAGGTTGTGTGAAGTTACAATTTACTAATTGAATTTCCCTCATTCGCTGGCTACATATAGACCCCCTGGAGTCTTGTTAAGTGCTCTGTTACCAGTGAACATTCTTAATTATGTTCTGGAAGATGTTGTTCAAGTCAGAAGTCATTTACTCAAGGTTTGGGCTCAGCAGGTAAACATTTTCAAATTAATTTAGGTTGCTAAACAGAAACCACTTAGATCTTTTGAAGGCTGATAACTTGCACATCCTCCTGAATTCAGTGGGAGCAGAGATTATGTACTGCATTGTGAAATCAGGTTGATTGAGTGAGAAGATTGACTTTTACTAGTCTCCCAGTTTGGAATGTGTGGAATATGATTTGGCTAGAGAGGGAGAGTTGTCTATAAAGCATCTGACTTGCATATTTAGAAGGGACATTGGACATGTGCTAATGAAAAACAGTTGCCTATAAATTACTGTGAACAACATCTGATCATAAATGACTAAACATGAAGATTTGTTGTTCTCTATCTTACCACTTTTACCTAAAGCAAAGCAATAAAGCTGTCTTAAGAATCTCTATTATTCCTTTATGCATGCAGATATGTACTAAATATTGTAGACCCTGAAGGCATTTAAAAGTGAATGATTTTTCTTTTATCCTTTTATATGAGGACATACCTTTGATTTGGTGGACCTTCACTTAATGTAAATCTTCTGGGTTTTTTGTTTAATTGAAAGCTATGGAATCTTTCTAATTTGTTTGTTGTCATTATCAGCAGCAGCTTTGTCCTTGTGCCTTTACTAATGAATGACAGCCAGCAGAAGCCCAGAGTCAGCAAAATTTATACAGGAGTATATGCAGCACAAAGGGCAGGGCTGCTAGGGCTGCACTGCTGCTGGACCCAGAGCTTTGCAAGAGCAGATTTACATCTTGACCAAAACCAGGCACTGACAGGTAATAAGGGAAAGCCCTCTCCTGCCCCCCATATCTCATTGTGAATCAATTGATAACTCAGGCTAGCAAAGAAGCAAACTGAAAAAACCCCTCTGAACAGATACAAATCTCCTTTAGCTTAGCTTAAATCCAGGAATTTTTAGTGAGAGGAGCAACCTGATCTCCTTCTATGATCAGGTGACTGCCTGGTGGATGTGGGAAAGGCAGTGGATGTAGTCTACCTGGACTTCAGCAAGGCCTTTGACACTGTCCCCCACAGCAAACTCCTGGCCAAGCTGTCAAGCTGGGTTAGGAACTGGCTGGAAGCTGAGCCCAGAGAGTGGTGGTGAATGGTGCCACAGCCAGCTGGCAGCCAGGCACTAGTGTTGTCCCCCAGATCCCCCATCCTGTTCAGTATCTTCATTGATGATCTGGATGAGGGCATTGAGTCCATTGTCAGTAAATTTGCAGACAACACCAAGTTGGGAACAGATGTTGATCTGTTAGAGGGTAGAAGGGCTCTGCAGAGGGACCTTGACAGGCTGGACAGATGGGTGGAGTCCAACGTGATGGCATTCAACAAGTCCAAGTGCTGGGTGCTGCACTTTGGTCATAACAACCCCATGCAGTGCTGCAGGCTGGGATCAGAGTGGCTGGAGAGCAGCCAGGCAGAAAGGGACCTGGGGGTGCTGATTGACAGCTGCCTGAACACGAGCCAGCAGTGTGCCCAGGTGGCCAAGAGGGCCAATGGCATCCTGGCCTGCATCAGAAATAATGTAGCCAGCAGGAACAGGGAAGTCATTGTGCCCTGTACTCAGCACTGGTTAGGCCACACCTTGAGTCCTGTGTCCAGTTCTGGGCCCCTCAGTTTAAGAAGGACATTGAGACACTTGAACGTGTCCAGAGAAGGGCAACAAGGCTGGGGAGAGGCTTTGAGCACAGCCCTGTGAGGAGAGGCTGAGGGAGCTGGGGTTGCTTAGCCTGGAGAAAAGGAGGCTCAAGGGAGACCTTATTGCTCTCTACAACTCCCTGAAGGGAGGGTGTAGCCAGGACGGGGTTGGTCTCTTCTCCCAGGCAATCAGCACCAGAACAAGGGGACACAGTCTCAAGCTGCATCAGGGGAAGTTTAGGCTGGAGGTGAGGAGAAAGTTCTTCCCAGAAAGAGAGCTTGTCCATTGGAATGTGCTGCCCAGGGAGGTGGAGGAGTCACCATCCCTGGAGGTGTTCAAGAGGGGATTGGACATGGCAATTGAAGCCATGGTTTAATTACTCATGAGGTGTTGGGTGACAGGTTGGACTTGATGATCTTTGAGGTCTTTCCCAACATTATTGATTCTGTGATTCTATGATTCTATGCCTGTGTCCTGATGACCAGTGAAGAGGTGACAGGTTGGGAATTTGCCATGAGCATGGCTTCAGTTTCTGAGGCAAATATGCATCAGTTATGAGGACAGCTGAACTTCAACAGAGTCTTTTGGCTGAAGCAGAGCTTGTGTTAGAAGTGGTGGTTTGTGTAGCAAACTGCAGCCTAGGCATGGGGTTTTGTTTTTGCAGATGGAATCAGTGATTCCTGTTCCTGTATCTTGAAGTACATGCAGCTCTGGTTTTTATTGACTCCCACTGTTGATAACCAGTCCACCTTTGGGAAGCCATGTTAGCTGTTTGAATTTGAGCTAATAATGGTGAGCATCAATACTTTTTAGTGCTAGACTTTGATTTCCAGCTGTGACTTTGTTAGTATAGAGCTTCTGACTTCAGCACAGCGATCCTAATCGTAGAAAACATTGAGCTTGCAGAAGTACTGTCAACAACACAATCTAATTTTATAAGTAGCAGTAATGCCATGCTTGCTAAGGTTTCTTTGGGAAAACATCACTTCAACACATCCACCTACAGTAAAAATGATGATTTTTTTTGGTAAAGCCAAAAAAAAAATACTGTCAGATGTCCTTACTTATGAAGTAAAAGCTATGGATTTATAAGTAGATGTACATAAAACTTCAGATTTTCATCAGTGAACGTGGATCAAAAATATGGGGCATGGAGGAGAGGCTGGAGACATCAGAGCCTGTGGAAGTGTGTAAGAGATGCAACCCATGACTGATACCTTCTGCAAGCAAAGGGAATGCCTGAGGCATCTGACAGGAAAGCTGTGTGTGGATGGACGACTTAGTCACCAGGAGTGGGTGGCAGTGCAAATGGGTTTGTGAGACTGGTTGTGTGTGCTGAGAGTGTACAGGTTGTGTGGGTATTTGACAGCTGAGTGTGGAAACTGAAAAGGCCTCTCTTTTGGAAGAACACATAGACAATGGGCTGCCTTGGATAGAAAAACAGGTAAGTGCTGAGAAGAAAGGGTACTGGATGCTTGAAGGGTGTGTGGTACGCCTGGATTTGGAAGAACATGAGACAACACAGCACAGTAGACCATCAGTCTGATAGTGGTGCTTCCATGTCCCTGTGGCCTTTACTAGTGAGCTACTTAGGCAGCTGGAGGGGAGGGTCCTCAACTGCCCTTTTCTGCAGTGGTGACTGTGGCTTGAAGTTCTTGCTGTGCACTTGCCATGCTCTGTGGGACGTGAGCTATGGGTCAAGACTGGTCTGGGGTGAGGTATAGGTAGAGGTTTATTTTGCTTTCCCAGCCACTGCTGACATCTGTTCAGCAAATAGTTCCCAAATTTCCCCTGCATCTTGAAGTTCTGTTTGCTTCTGAACAGCCAGCCATGATGTAGCTGTCTCCCTATGTGCCAGATGACTTCCTCAGTTGTTTTTTCCCCAAAGAATTCCCACTCTTCTCCCCCCACTTACTGGGAGCACGAAGCTGTGCCTCTGCATTTCCTAAGTGACCTAGATCAAAAGGGGCAGAGTTGACAAGAGTTATGGGAGCTTCCTCTTCAGCCTGTTCATCCTACTTGCCTGCTTTCGGCTGCTGCTGGTTCTTTTGGTCATTTCAATGGGATGCTGTTTCCTGTAATATTTATACATTGATAACAAAGGGTTTATTGACATCCAAGAAGCTACAATTAATATTCTTCAAGTCCTTGATCTTCATCCATAACCACATAATGCCAGACACACTGAAGGTTAAGGGGCAGTAGCATCTAATGGTGCAGAGACTGTTTTCTCCGTGGTTATTGGACAGGCACACTGGAATTGTTCAAATTCCTCTCCTTTTGTTGTGTGAAGGTTAGTGCACCAGTCTGAGGCCTTACATGATTCACTGCTGTACCCATTTTAGCTCATTTATTCGTCTGCAGCTGAACCCCCCAACAGCCCAAAGCAGCAATGAAACCCTCCTCATAGCCCTGTCTCAGTAGCTGCAGATCCTGAGAGCTCCATGGTACTTTCTCCAACAAAAACTCCTACTGCATTTGTAGAAACTTCTCCATACTATTTTGGGTGACCTTACTGAGAACACAGTCCTGTAAAACCTGCAAACAGGAGCAAATTGTTCACTAGATCAGTGGCCTGAGCTGCTATTGAACTACTCCAGGCTCAGCAGCCTTAGTTTTCCTTGGTAGATCTATCGATAAGCCAACACTAGTTCCTCAAGCCCTTTGTGCTTCATGCTGTCAGAAGCCCAGCCTAATGCATTTTCACTCCCTTCAGATGGCTCAGAGTTTACTAAACTGCATTGTGCTTTTGAAGTTAGCATTACCCTGAAACCTGTGTATTCAGCTAGTTGCAGCTGCTGTCCTGGTGTTTCGGTCCTCCCTAGCTCTACCTACTGATCACTTCCGCTCGTTCCCTTTACCCAGCCTTTATCTTTGCCAACCTGGCATCAGAAATTGGTAGAAACAGCTGTCTCAGGTGAAGGATTTTTGCTTCAAAACACTTTTTCAGGTTCAGTGCAACAATATCCTTAGGGATGTGACTTGATAACACTACATGGAGCTTCTCTGAGCCACCAAAGACAGCAATCATGCAAGCTAAAAAGTTGGAGAATGAATGAGGCTGTCTTTGGAGGGGCATCTGGTGGCACCACCTGAAACATTACCCAAAAGTAAGTTTGTACTGTTAATTTGTTAGAAATTCTTGTGGTGCTGTCATCAAGGGCTAGACTTCCTTTTAGGTACAGCAGTACTGTTTTTAAAGGTGTCTCTAGAGTGAGCAGAGACTACTGAAAGTAGTTCCTCTTTCTTGCAGAGGCTGGTGATGAAATGACTGGTTTTTAACTTTGGGAAAAGTGAGGGAAAAAAAATCTCAATTCATTCCCAGTTCAGGAGTCTCACCCCATGTACAGACTTGCTTCAGAGCCTTGTACCAGACCACATTGTGGTTCGCAGCCCTCAGGTCTCCCTGTGTCTAGCAACACATCTGGGCAACTCTTCACGTAAGGGCTGCTCTTTTAATTACTGCTGGTTACTCTTCCCTGCCATGACATGACTCTGCAGGTCAGTCTCTGGTGTCCTTTGACTTTACATTATCTCTAAATGTCAGCTGATTGGGGACTTGCCTTGCAAATGATCTTTCTCATCTGATCCTCAGGATACCAGTGACTAACTTGCACAAGGACCTTTTCCATTTATTTTAGAATCCACTTCCTTTTGCAGTCCCTCCTTGAACTGTTACATCTGGTGTGCAGTGGTTGCCCTGAGGCTCAGAACAAGAGCTGCTATCTTTAAGAAAAGCCTGGCTTCAGTGTCTGTAAGTCTGCACACAGCTCAGCCTGCAGGTTTGTGTGGGGTGTTTGTTTTGCTCACCAGTTAGGAAGCTCCTTTGCTAATTGTTTGCAAACTGACTTTTCACAGACGATCTCTTATGTCTTACAGCTGGGCACATAGCTCTGGCTGGGGTGCCCTTGCCAGGTCTTGCACAGCTGGCTTTGCCTCACTTGAGCTGTCTCTTAAGGCAGCTGGCACGAGTTAAACTGCATGGAAGTATTTGCAGTGCATACAAATAGGCATAGAGAATTCCTCCTCCTGTTTGCCTTCTGGCTTGCTATCCCTTTCCTTCTTCAGAAAGCTGATCTTCCCTGCCTCCTCTCCTGCTGTAAGCTCACAGAGCTACCTCTAAGACCCAGTGAGAAACTGCACACAAGAGATTTTGGTATCACTACTGAAAATTCTTGCTAGATAAAATGCAGCTTTTGCTTTCGTATCTTCATATATGGAAAGCCTAACTCCAGACTTGAAGTACAGAGGTGCTTGGTTTGATCTGCATCAGTAAATTTACTCTCATGTGGAAATGCCTTTTCCACCTGAATCTGCTGGCAGCACTTATTGCTTTAAAAAAATCAGAATGTTATGGACACAGGAATGTAAAGTTTCAGCAGACATAAGTAGGATGGAACTGTTTGGTATTTACTGTAACAGGTAACTACTGTCATGTTATCCAGTTTTAATGCTGAGAAACAGCCCCACTGGTTTTTTTTTTGGCTGGGTACAAAGGGTTTTACTTGGCAAATACACAGAAGAGAATTACATATTCCTAAGTATTCCTGAATTAGTACAGCATCAGCCTGACACAGCAGGTTATGCTGGTGATCACAGCCAGTGTGAGGTAGAAAAAGGGAAGAATTTCAGAATGTGAGAGGATTAAAAGGGAAGAAGAGTAATATCTATAAAAGGTTGCTGTTTGCTTGAAAATGTGATCTGTCCATGCTTTGCACTGCATAGGTGAAAAGGCAAAGGGCCAGGTCAGCTTGGGGCTCCTGTTAGTATAATTCTCTTGCAGAGCAACAATATTTTCCTGTTATGATAAAAGATTTCAACCAAGTGGAACTCTTATGATACTAGATACATACAGCATTGGAAACCCTGTACTTTAGAACAACAAGTGAAATAGCCCAGGAGAGAAGAGAGCAGAAATCCTGGTGTTGCTATTAATTGCATCATTAGGAGTAATCCCAATTGCCCAGTCATTAGGACAGAGTTCTTGTGTCAGGCAGATGAGATGCATAAAGCAGGTTTGTAATGAGAGACAGCACACTTCACATTCCTTAACCAGCCAAACTAGCCAAGAATGGATTGTAAGCTGGGAACAATGCACCATGTGTGATGCATGTTCTGGTGCATTTGCTTGCATCACAAATAGTGTGGCCAGCAGGAGCAGGGAAGTCATTGTGCCCCTGTACTCAGCACTGGTTAGGCCACACCTTGAGTCCTGTGTCCAGTTCTGGGCCCCTCTATTTAAGAAGGACATTGAGACTCTTGAATGTGTCCAGAGAAGGGCAACAAGGCTGGGGAGAGGCCTCAAGCACAGCCCTGTGAGGAGAGGCTGAGGGAGCTGGGGTTGATTAGCCTGGAGAAGAGGAGGCTCAGGGGAGACCTTCTTGCTCTCTACAACTCCCTGAAGGGAGGTTGTAGCCAGGTGGGGGTTGGTCTCTTCTCCCAGGCATCCAGCATCAGAACAAGAGGACACAGTCTCAAGCTGCATCAGGGGAAGTTTAGGCTTGAGGTGAGGAGAAAGTTCTTCACAGAGAGAGTTGTTAGGTATTTGAATGTGCTGCCCAGGGAGGTGGTGGAGTCCCCATCCTTGGAGGTGTTCAAGAGGGGATTGGATGTGGCACTTGAAGCTATGGTTTAGTTAATCATGAGGTGTTGGGTGACAGTATCACAGTATCACAGTATCACACAGTATCACAGTAACTAAGGTTGGAAGAGACCCCAAGGATCATCAAGTCCAACCTGTTCCAACAGACCTCACAACTAGATCATAGCACCAAGCGCCACGTCCAATCTCCCCTTGAACACCTCCAGGGACGGCGACTCCACCACCTCCCTGGGCAGCCCATTCCAATGACGAATGACTCGCTCAGTGAAGAACTTTTTCCTCACCTCGAGACTTGATGGTCTTTGAGGTCTTTTCCAAACTTATTGATTCTATGATTCTGTGAGCTTGTGGGTTGTACCCCCCTGCAGAACACCTGAAAGCTGGGTTTCTGTGCCTCAGCAAAGGTGTTTGGAAAGCAGGCTGGTGGAGGTAACATAATCCCTGCCATGTTCTGCCAGGTGCCATCCTAATGTGGCTCAGGGCCAAGCCTGGATGAGCTTCCTGGCCTTGTATCCCCACATATAACTGTGACTCCTTCTGCTTCAGGATTCAGCTTACCTGCACAGCCTGCCAGCATCTCCTCACTGCCACAGTGGGCAGAAGGTGACAGATGGAGGCTTCCTACCATGCTGGAAAGCAGCATGGGGCTGAAGCCAGCACTGTCTGCTGTTGCCTGGATGAGTGGTATACTGTGGGCTGGAAGGCAGAGTGGACACGTGCTCCCAGAGCTGGTGGAGACTGGGGGTGAAGGCAAGCACTGACTAAGAGAAAAGGCTGGGACTGGGGCTTCCTCTGCTGGCCCAGCCAAATGCACTTGCGTCCATACTTCCTAGAAGCTGAAAATATGACCCAGCTCTTCTGAAACAATTTAGCTTTGGAAAGCTGTGCATCCTACTAGCAGTCACTCTGCTGTAGAGAGTTGGAGGTCTCACTGGTTCAGTATGTATTAGTAGTGCACATGGCCTTGCACTTGGCTCTCCTGTTCATGAGAGATGCTGTGTGTACTTCAGAATGTACAGAGAAAAGAAACCACAAACGTGAGCCTGCACATTCTGGTGGAATTCCTCTTTCCATAAGCTCAGAAGGTAGCTCCACTTAGCAGGGTTAGCACTGGGAGAAGGATGAGCAGCAGGGGTTAGCAGAAGCAAAGACCAAACTCCCATGACTTAAAAGCTCTCTCCTGATGTAGTTTGCCAGCGTCTTCAGAGGGGTACTTGGTTTATGTTGAGAATACCCCGCTGTGGTCCATACCTACTGGGTTCCTACTTGTTTGAAAGGTTCTCTTTAAACTGATAGAATTTTCATGTGTGTGCATACCAAAAGCTTGAATCTCTTGCAGGGTATTAGGAGCACTGGGCAGTAGTCTGAGGAGCCTGCTTGCTTGCAGGTGTGAAGGAGGTGTTTGGTTGTGGTTTTTGTTTGTTTGCTTTTTAACTCATCCCATTCTGTAAGACCTAATGATATTTTTTATTCATTAAACCAGCAGACTTAAACACATTTCTTAGTGCTGTATTGCCTGAGGCTGTTAGATACTCCTACAGAATAATTGGGTAGTTAAGACACTGATAAAGCATGTGCAGAATTTGAAAGGCATTTTTTATTTGCAAGGGTTGATACACACTGCTGGAAATCAAAAAACCCCAACGACAGCAAAAAGGAAATTTCTCTAAGGAACACAAACCATCATTTAAGCAGCAATGAAGTGTTTGGCTTGAGCTCCACAACTTCAAGAAAATTCAGAATTAAGGCTGGAAATCCATGCTGACAATCAGCCCTGGATTCTATTTCTTTATTTTTACAGTGATGAGAACAGAGGCTGAAGTTGTCAGCCCTTTAGCGGAGTTCACTTTTAAGTCACACACTTAGTATTGAATAATAACCCCAAAAAATTACCATATCCTTTTCTTTTAGAATAGAATAGCATTAAGCAGGTTGGAAAAGACCTTCAAGATCATCAAGTCCAACCTATCACCCAGCACCATCTAAACAACTAAACCATGGCACTAAGTGCCCCATCCAGTCTCTTCTTAAACACTTCTAGTGATGGTGACTCCACTACATCCCTGGGCAGCACATTCCAATGCCCGATCTCTCTTTCTGGGAAGAACTTCTTCCTAACATCCAGCCTAAACCTCCCCTGGCACAGCTTGAGACTGTGTCCTCTTGTTCTGGTGTTGGCTGCCTGGGAGAAGAGTCCACCCCCCACCTGGCTATAACCTCTCTTCAGGTAGCTGTAGATAGCATTAAGGTCTCCCCTGAGCCTGCTCTTCTCCAGGCTAAGTAGCCCCAGCTCCCTCAGCCTCTCCTCACAGGGCTAGTAACACAGTAGTGTCTCTGGGGAGAGGAGATGGTCTAATTGAAAGCTATTCTTCCAGGTAACAATATCTCCAACTTGGTATGCTAAGATGCAAACATGAATGTGGTCTTTGAACAGCAGCAAACATTGATGAGGAGCACAAGGGGATCACTGTGTAGATGGAGGAGCAATGTGAAAGCAGAGGGGTTGCAGTATTCTGCAAATGGCAGGTGGACAAAAATCAGATTAAGCTTAAGCAGAAAGCATCTTACTGAGTACATACATACATGCCAGGGGAGGTTTAGGCTGGATGTGAGAAAGAAGTTCTTCATAGAAAGAGAGATTGGCCATTGGAATGTGCTGCCCAGGGATGTAGGAAGAGACTGGATGGGGTGCTTGGTGCCATGGTTTAGTTGATTAGATGGTGTAATTCCTCACTGATCCTGATACCAGATGGTGTTGGGTGTAGGTTGGGCTTGATGATTTTGAAAGTCTTTTCCAATCTGGTTAATTCTATTCTATTCTATTCTATTCTATTCTATCCTATCCTATCCTATCCTATCCTATCCTATCCTATCCTATCCTATCCTATCCTATTGTACTTGCATGTAGATTTCTTTCTGTGTGATTAGTATATGATGCACAGTCACTGTCAATATAAACATGCAGTCAGTGTATGTGATACTTCCATCTTTCTGACCTCTGATCAGGTAGAGTATACTTGCTGAAGTCATCTGAACTTTTCTTTGAACTTAAATATTGTGACACCATCAGTCAGAGTGTAAAAATCAAAATAAAGACTTTTCTGTATTAAGTCTTTAACTGCAATGAAATCCTGAAAGTTAAAAATAGAGGTTCTTGATACTGAGTTCCTTTGCATTTGGAAGGGTTACTTAAAACCTCTCTCTGATTTGCTTTTTATTGATGTGGGACTGTGATATGTACAAGAACTGAGGTGAAGTGGGAGGCAGAGAAGTCTAAAGAGACCTCACTCTGCTGTCTTGCTGCTTGGCTGAAGAGTGTTTTCCTGCAGGTACAATGAGACCTCTTCTTACTGTTTCATTTTATTTTAGACACTGAGTGCACTCAGTGTCTACACAGGGGATGAAAAATTCAAACCCTTTGAATGAGGAGTACTTGAAATGGTACAAAACAGCTAGTGCACATTGATCACTCATCTCATCCCAGATGGCCACGATCGAACCCTTTTCTCTAGGAGAGATGGCTGCTCCTGCCAGGCTCCAGTGCTTCCCATTTCATCTGTGAAGTAAGATGCTCTGATGGGACTATCTTTAATGTAAGTCCCTCTCAAATCCTCATCAGCTGGAGTCAAGGTTATTTGCATCCACTGCCTTTGAGATGGAAAATAAATCTCGTGATCTAGAACTCAAAGGAGATGTTCCTTGGATTTCCCTTGGGAGCACTAATCCCCATTTTTAAACTTTAAAAAGGGCTTTAGTAGGCCTCATGATCCATGAAGTAAAAGAGCAATTTGCACAGCAGCAGCTTTGTGTTTGTGTGGTACCAAGAGAAATGCTTGAAATGGGCATAAAAGGTTGAACAGAGATGCATTTCAAGGGCATTAAACATCTTCTAGGACAATGTTGCTGATCCACTGTGTTGGTTTTGATGGGGATTTTGTTGTTGTTTTAAAACATACATAGTGCTCTAAAGAAAGAATAGGCTGTGTGTAAAAATAATAAATCTACTGGACACATCACTGTGAAGGCTATTTCCTGTTGTTGACTTCTTCACATTCTCATTTAAAGCTGTAGAGCTTTCCTGTTCTGAGTGTATCTGGGGACATTGCCATGCAGTTCAGAGTCATTTCAGGACGTCTGGAGTTTAAACTCTCTCTGTGCTCCAGCATTTAACTTTTTTCTTGTCTTCCCCCCTCCAAAATATTTAGCATGTTTCATTGGGAGAGAAATGGCAGAAACACCACCACAAGCCCTATGAAGAGAGGCTGAGGGAGCTGGGGTTGCTTAGCCTGGAGAAGAGGAGGCTCAGGGGAGACCCTATTGCTCTTTACAACTACCTGAAGGGAGGCTGTGGACAGGCAGAGGCTGCTGTCTTCTCCCAGGCAAGCAGCACCAGAACAAGAGGACACAGTCTCAAGCTGCACCAGGGGAGGTTCAGACTGGATGTTAGGAAGAAATTCTTCACAGGGAGAGTGATTGCCCATTGGAATGTGCTGCCCGGGGAGGTGGTGGAGTCACCATCATTGGAGGTGTTTAGGAGGAGACTTGATATGGTGCTTGGTTGCATGGTTTAGTTGATTAGGTGGTGTTGGATGATGGGTTGGAAGTGATGATCTTGAAGGTCTCTTCCAACTTGGTTTGGTCTATTCGATTCTATTCTATTCTATTCTATTCTATTCTATTTGAATCAACATCCCTGCATGAGGCTATAAACAGACTGATACCCAGAGAACTCTTGCAGTACTGCTTTGGATAATGCTCTTCCCATCACGCTCAGTCCCACTCCAGCATCCCATATTCCCCTGTAGATGTGTGGGGCAGCTGGATGCAGGCAGGCTGTGGTGAGACCACAGGTGTGCTTAGGGTTTTTTTTTATGTAGAAGACACAAACCTCTTGAGGATTTCTGTGGCCAAAAAAAATGCAGTGTTTAGAAAATGAAGGATAATTATGCCAAGCACAAACCAAAGTAATTTTGGTATCTTACACCATGGAGCTTTTTACTTGCAGGGGGGCAAAGAACTGTATTGGTTTTTGGGTTAGTTTGGATCTCTGGTCTGGAAGAGTTGATTTGAATTTCTCAGTGTCCATGCTGTCAATAAGTATCCTGCTAAGAATGGCCTTTTGGTTTTTGGTTTTTCCCCTGATCCCCTTTTAAATGCAGTTGCAGTGAATTCTTAACTTTGGAGCTTGCAGTCTTTCTGCCAAACTTGTTGCATGGGTGCTGAACTTTGAGCTGGGAAATTCTGAATGAAGAGGGCTGCAGGGACAATAAAAAAACCCCTGAGCTAATTTCTCCTCAGTTTTTCTCCTGCCTCTGAAAAAAAAGGATGAAAGGTTTTTCTTACCACAGCCCTAGCGAGCTGTTGGGATTCTACGTCTCCTGCATGTCACAATCCAGAGTAAGGAGTCAGGACTGGTTTTAGCTTAATAGGAAGTACCTGTGTTTCAGGGGTGGGTGGGGAGCAGAATCTTGACTTGGAATCATAGAATCAATAAGGTTGGAAAAGACCTCAAAGAACATCAAGTCCAACCTGTCACCCAACACCTCATGGCTTCACATGCCACATCCAATTCCTTTTCGAACACCTCCAGGGATGGGGACTCCGCCACCTCCTAGGGCAGCATATTCCAATGGCCAATCTCTCTTTCTGTGAAGAACTTCCTCCTTACTTTGAGCCTAAACCTCCCCTGGTGCAGCTTGAGACTGTGTCCTCTTGTTCTGGTGCTGGTTGCCTGGGAGAAGAGACCAACCCCCACCTAGCTACAACCTCCCTTCAGGTAGCTGTAGGGAGCAATAAGGTCTCCTCTGAGCCTCCTCTTCTCCAGGCTCAACAATCCCAGCTCCCTCTCCTCGCAGGGCTTGACTTAAATCCCTCAGCAACTCCATGTAATCCAAGATGTAGCACATCCTGTGTAGATCTGATAGCTGAGTGTATCAGAGAAACAACTAAATGTAATCAAATATGGATTTGAATCACAGTTTAGCCTGAATGTAACCCTGAAGTAAGTGCCTTATATTAATATTTACAATAGATATCAATCATTACAATTAGTAATAACACTAACGAGGCAAAAGCAAAACAGTAACCTTATTAAAATTCTTATTTTAATACTGTAATGTGACTCAGACATGTGAAGAAGTGGAAATGGATGCATGCTGATTAAATTTGGGAAAACTAAGGGAGCATGCATCAGGAATAGTGTGGCCAGCAGGAGCAAGGAAGTCATTGTGCCCCTGTACTCAGCACTGCTTAGGCCACACCTTGAGTCCTGTGTCCAGTTCTGGGCCCCTCAGATTAAGAAGGATATTGAGACTCTTGAACTTGTCCAGAGAAGGGCAGCGAGGCTGGGGAGAGGCCTCGAGCACAGCCTTGTGAGGAGAGGCTGAGGGAGCTGGGGTTGCTTAGCCTGGAGAAGAGGAGGCTCAGGGGAGACCTTCTTGCTCTCTCCAACTCCCAGAAGGGAGGTTGTAGCCAGGTGAGTGTTGGTCTCTTCTCCCAGGCAATCAGCACCAGAACAAGAGGACACAGTCTCAAGCTGCACCAGGGGAAGTTTAGACTGGAGGTGAGGAGAAAGTTCTTCCCAGAGTCGCTGGCCATTGGAATGTGCTGCCCAGGGAGGTGGTGGAGTCCCCATCCCCTGGAGGTGTTCAAGAGGGGTTTGCATGTGGCACTTGAAGCCATGGTTTAGTAGTCATGAGGTGTTGGGTGACAGGTTGGACTTGATGATCTCTGAGGTCTTTTCCAACCTTGGGGATTCTGTGTGATCATTTTGGTAATCTTTTTCTTTAAAGGAATTTTGAAGATTTTTTTTTTTAGTTGGATTTGTCACTAAGGTTTGCAGTGAAAATACAGAGCTCCACTGAAATAAATGAAGATCAGGAGAAAGAACAGCAGGCTCTTGCTGGAGCAGGCTTGGTTATCATTCATCTCAGGGATTATCTGTTGTGCATAACCTAAAGCCATTAGCAATTAGGAATATTTATGGTAACCACAAAATGCATGAGGATGCTATCAGATAGGAGTGTTCCTAGCATCAGGTGTGGTAAATATGTAGTAGAAATACTCAGTTTTCAGGGCCTTTTCTAATCAAAAAAGCACTGTAAACCTGAAGCACTCAGTTCTGCATTGCTGTTATGGTCTTTCTGCTGTCTCAGTAAAAGAGTACAAATACCTCTCACTCCATCTTTGCCAAGAAATTGATCTTTAACAATGGGTTCTTAGTATTTTCTACAACATTCTGTATTCTCCTGCCAGGAATCCTCTATTCTGATCCTGATTATTTTCAAGCAGCAATCATGTAAGCCATAATGATAATGGCAGATATTTGGTGCTCTAAGAAAATATCATAAGCAAGAGAGTAGAAAATTATTTCAGCGCTGTCTTGGGCTTTGCAAGCTTAACAATGTGACTCATCTCATGGCTGCAATATTTGCAAAACCACTCTGTCTCCCAGATTCTTTTCCAGCCTTTCATCTTAGACAGTCTCTTAATCTTTTTTTTTTTGTTTCTTTCCATGGCAGAGTTTCTTAATTGCTGCAAGACCTAGCACAGAAAAGTCGCGGATGCATCGTCCACAACCTTCCTGGCTGTAGCAGAAATAGCAGTGCTGATTATTTCTGGTTTTCATTTTGAACCCTTGCTATAGTAATTAAAGGCTCCCTTCTGCTCATACCATAGGAGTTGCGTACAAAGAAATGTATCTGTCAGTTGTAAACCTCTCTTGTGTTACTAAAACCTAAATTCAAACTGTGTTCTGTAGCAGTGAGTGCTGCCTGGTGCTGTTGGTGGTCCACATTTGGTAAATATGGAGAAGCACAGTTTCCAAAATTCTAGGTGAAGTGGGATTTTTGAGCCACTGCCTTTGGTGCTTTGGTATCAAGAATCTCCATGACTCTCTGTTTTTGGAGAGGTTTCCCTTCCAGCTCCCCATTCTGGTACTTACAGTTTGGTTTTGGTTTTGTTTCCCAACCCCCCTTCAATTAATACCCTCTCTTTGGCTAGCCAAACTTTTGAGGAGGCCTGGGGACCACTGCTCTTCCATCTCACCACTGGGCAAAATATTTCATCTTGAGGGTGCCCTTCTAGACGAGTGTTGTGTTTTGTTCAGGCTGTTAGCATGCTGAGCTAATGGCTTATAGGATGGGAAAGAAACCTGTACTCAGTCTCATTTTTCCAATAGGACCCACATAGGTAGAGCTGTTTTTCCTCCTAGAAGATGAATGCTCTCCTTTATCATCCATGTTGATGTACAGGTTTGGTGACTTCCCTGGGCTCATGATGAGGGCTGCTGTTCTTTGAGTGCGTATTTCAGGGCCAGTATGGAAAGGCTGGTTTGGCTTCTTAGCCAGAGATGCTCCTAGGTCTGAAAACGCACATTTTTTGACTGAGCAATCCAAAGTTATTGAGCTCTGCCACCTCAGAGCTACCAGGAGAGCTACGTGGATGATTAAGAGACTGGACCACTGCCCTATGAGGAGAGGCTGAGAGACCTGGGGCTGGTTAGTGTGGAGGAAAGAAGACTGAGAGGGGATTTGATAAATGTTAATAAATATCTGAGGGCTGAGTGTCAAGAGGGAGGGAACAGGCTCTGCTCAGTTGCACCCTGTGATAGGACAAGGGGCAATGGATATAAACTACAACACAGGAGGTTCCGCCTCAACATGAGGAGGATCTTCTTCACTGTGAGGGCCACAGAACACTGGGACAGGCTCTCCAGAGAAGTTGTGGAGTCTCCTTCTCTGGAGACTTTCAAGACCCATCTGGATGTGTTCCTGTGTGACCTGTGCTAGATTCTGTGATCCTGCTCTGGCAGGGGGGTTGGACTTGATGATCTCAGGAGGTCCCTTCCAACCCCTAACGTCCCGTGAGCCTATGACTGACTTTAGGGTCCTGCAGTATTGTGCTGTATATACACTTGGCATGGGATTGTATAGGTGTGCAAGTTCTTTGGGGCAGGGATCTTTTGGGATCAGTGAGCATCTAGCACAGTGGGTTTTAATTAGAGATTTAATGTGCAGTATCATCATGTAAAGTAATGGTCCATTAAAGCTCAAGGGACAGCTTAAGTAAAACAAAAATACAGATCTTTTTCTGTACATATTTTGTACCAAATTTGAGGTCCACTGACTTCTCAGAAAATCTTTTCATTTAAATAGCTTCAAATAAACCAAAAGCAGCATATACAGAACAATTACAGAGGAGAGCCAGGGCTGCATACTGCTCTCCAGCCTAACCATCCCGAGTGTTTCTCTGTCATTTATTCTCCCCTGCTTTCAGATCGTGTTCATCCTTCCCTTTCACTTTGGAAATCAGTTATTTCCTGCTGAACTCCCAACCCATTGCTAGGGGCCCATCATTGTTTTTTTGGGTTTAGGACAATTTTCCATACCCTTGATTGGATTTTCATTGCTAAGGGGGAGTTGTTGGACAGGAGGCATTGTAATCATTGCCTTGCATCCCTTGCTGTTGGTTTGGAAGAGAAATTTCCAGCCCATTGTGCAAGGCTGATATCTCCATGTACCTCAGCCTGGGGTTCCATATAAATTTGGTCTTATTACTGCAAGCTTTCATTTCCTGCAAGTCATGCCTTCACAGGAGATGTTTTGGCACCTTGAACATGATTTACATCTGGCTATCCTGCCTCTAGACTTAACCAAAGTAAGACATGGGCTGGATAAAAGTAGTCTGTCTGTATTCCAGTTGAAGAATTCGCCATCTGTGATCTGTAATTAGACTTCTCACTAATTAGATACAACAAAGCTTCATAAAGCCAAGTTTGGGGACAATTTTGTTAGAAATACAGTGTAATATATGGCTGATTGCTTTTGCTGCTTAATTGTAAATGCAATGTTCTTACATCCTGGGCATCCATAGTTTCCTATCCCTGTGGGTTAAAAAAATTCCTTTCAGTCATTCATGACACCAGGTTGGTTGCTGTAGTGGTACCAATTTCCTGTCTCAAATTATTGTACTTCAGAGGTACTTGAGGCCTTTTCATCTTCTTATTTTTCACCCCCCATTTATTTTTTGATTTTACAGATGCTCTTGCTCAAGGACTGGAATTCCTATATTGTTGCTCTGTTTTTTCCATTATCTGATGGAAACCAGAATAAATATCTACCCTTCCCCCATAGGAGTAATGA
Organism: Dryobates pubescens; assembly: GCF_014839835.1. Taxonomy (NCBI): domain Eukaryota; kingdom Metazoa; phylum Chordata; class Aves; order Piciformes; family Picidae; genus Dryobates; species Dryobates pubescens. Next base: position 5,519,097 of record NC_071634.1, read on the forward strand.
AGATTCCTGCTGCTTTATTGGTACCTAGTCTCAGCATTGCTTTATATCAAAGCCTTAGAAAACTTATATTTAGGTTTGTTATGGGTCACTAAGCTAGAGAAGCACAGACTGTTCACCTTGACCAAATCAAGAGCAGCTGCACCCAGCCAAGTGGAATCTACACACTTATGAAAAGCAGCTTGTCAGATGTGAACAATGTTAACATGGAACGAGATGCCACAGAAGTCCAGTGTGAGAAGTCCACTTGGGTCAAGCCTCCATGATGTGACTTAATGGGAACTGAACCTTGACTCAGTTTGCTGTTTCTCTGACACGTGTAATAGCAAGGACCCATAAAGCAGCATTCCCTTTGTTTCTCTACATATGACAAAGCTTGTGTAAGGATCAAGCTGTTTCTTGGGGGTTGAAGCTGTGCTGGGCTTCTCTGTATTGCTTCCTGCTCTCTCTCCCTCCCTTTGAAGGCTGCTCTGATCACAGGCGGGCGTGTGGCCCTTCAGTCTTTTGATGCAATATTCCTGTTGATGATGTGATCTCATTCCAAATGGACAAAAGCTGTGTGGGGGAAAGCCAGGAAAAGGAAGGGACCTGTGTGGCTGGAAGCAAGAGATGTTTGGTTTTTTTGCAGGTAATGCATGCTTATACTGAAGGAGAAACAGGAAATGAAGAAGATGGAGGTGTGTGGATCCTGGGATGAATTCATATCCCGTGGAATTATCCATGTATTAAGCAGGGTGCCAACAATGTTTGCGTAACTGAGAGGGAATGCACAATATGCTCTTCTTTATTAATGTCTTTCTCACCCATATGTATGTTCTTCCACTCTGTCTGTTTATTGGTTGGTTGTTTTTTTTTCTGATTGAGGCTCTCCTCTGATTTCTGTCCCTTGAGTGGCTGTCCGGTGTGGTGGATTTATGCTGTTAGTTCGGCTGCATTCCTACATTCCGTCCCACGTGCATTCAGCTTAATCTTCATTTGCACTTCCACTCACTGTCTGCTGCTTAAGCTTTTTCTCCCAGGCCATTAGTTGAGCTCTGTTTTCTTGTGAGACAAACTTTTTCTTTCTGTGGTGGAAGTAATTAAGTCTCCTGCTCTAAAGTCGCCTTCTCCAGGATGCTCCGGATGTACTCCTTGAAATCCATGTGCGATGCTATGGATTGGTGACAGAAAAAATTTGGCTGCTCACGCTCTCTTTCCAGACAGTGGAAGTTTCTGTGGCTGAACTGATTGGCAGCAGGTGGGTCCCAAGGAGGACCTGCATCACACCATGAACAGTTTTTTGCTTTGGCAGCCAGAAGCTCGCCCTGTGGTGAGGTCTTTTTTTCCTTTGTACTACTGTTCTTGGGCAGCAGCTGCCTGCTTCGCTGTTTGTTTTTAGCTGCCTGTGTGTGGGTATAAAACCCACGTGAAGATCACTGCTGTGGTTGTAATAGCTGAAAATAGATGTATTTACGTCTCTCAAAAGGTCTTTAGATCTTTTCAAAGTGAAGTGAACTGTGATTGTGCAAGGTGAAAAGGGTCTTGTGCTTTTTAACTTCTATACAATGACACAGGGACAACTGCATTTCTTTCTTCTTTCTCTGTTTCTTCTATTGATGCTGGGAATTCAAGGCTTGTCTGGCTCAAGGGAATCTACAGGATTTATCTTTTCTCTCTTTCTTTTTTACTTATTTGACTTCATCATTCCAGTCATTGGTTTAAAAGTATTTTTATTAGCTCTTTAACATTTATTGCATTGTGGTGCTATCTCTCCACCTCAGCTGCCAGTGTGTGCTCTAAGCACCTCTCAGAAACTGGAAGAATATTGGACAAAAGCAGGTCAACCAGCATCTGAAAATTTGTATTCTTTCTATTGTTTTCTTGCTTTATAAATTTGATGTGGGAATAGTAGGCCTGTTTCCCTAGTTGCAGACACAGTAACAAGTAAGGTCCAAGATCAAGCTGGGAGATCCAAGCATTAGTTTTGGAACATGAGGAAAAGTGAGTAGGAACAGGCACATCTGTGACAGGTTGGACTTGATGATCTCAAAGGTCTTTTCCAACCTGGTTAATTTCATTTCTCTTCTCTTCTCTTCTCTTCTCTTCTCTTCTCTTCTCTTCTCTTCTCTTCTCTTCTCTTCTCTTCTCTTCTCTTCTCTTCTCTTCTCTTCTCTTCTCTTCTCTTCTCTTCTCTTCTCTTCTCTTCTCTTCTCTACTCTTCTCTTCTCTTCTCTTCTCTTCTTTCTGCTTCGCTTCGCTTCGCTTTGCTTCTCTTCGCTTCTCCTCTCTTCTCCTCTCTTTGCTTCTCTTCTCTTCGCTTCTCTTCTCTACACTTCGCTTCGCTTCTCTTCTCATTCCATTCCATTCCATTCCATTCCATTCCATTCCATTCCATTCCATTCCAACTCTATTATTCTGTTCTATAGCTCAGGCCAGGACCCAGTGCTGCAGCTGAAATGAAGATCTCACGCTGCGGACAGAGGGTGCAAGGGCTGGGATCAAATGTGAGGCTGCCCAGGGCAAATAAGGCCTTTTGATGCACTCAGGACACTGAAAAATACGACTTTCTTAAGGCATTTGCTGGGAGAATCTTGTGGTCAAAGTCACTTCCAACAAGTTGGAAGTGCCCAGTAGGGTTAAAAGGTGGATGAGTTTGAGGAGCTAATAACAGAGTGGATGCTGGCTTTTTAATGGAGCAGTTATGAGGAGAAATGGAGATGAGATAATATCATTGCAGCAGTGGGCTGGATGAAGCCCACAGAGACATATATTTCCAGTTCATGTTCTCCTTACCAAGCACCAGAACGAGAGGACACAATCTCAAACTGTGCCAGGGGAAGTTTAGGCTGGAGTGGAGGAGAAAGTTCTTCCCAGAGAGAGTTGTTAGCCATTGGAATGTGCTGCCTGGGGAGGTGGTGGAACCACCATCCCTGGAGGTGTTCAAAAAGGGGTTGGACGTGGCACTTGAAGCCATGGGGTCTTGGGTGATAGGTTGGACTTTATCTTTGACGTCTTTCCAACCTTATTGAATCTATGGTTCTATGATAGTAGAGGAGCTTGGTAAGGGGGGACAAGTATATTTCTTAGAGCAACTGAAAGGATGATAACTACAAGAATTACTCTGAAAATAATCAGTGGGCTTACATCCTACTTGCTGTAAAAACTTGACTCTCCCAAATCGTTTTTGTGCTTTTGATCTGTGAAAGGAACTGCAAGCGATCACTCAGGTCATATTCAGATCAAAATACCTGATTTCAGAGAGAAATAAAGTGCTTAAAATCAGAAATGATTTAAACTGTTGCTGTTACCATTTCTGTGGGAAGTGTTGGGTGCAAAAGGAGATGACAGTGGAACATCCAGGTCAAAAGCCAGATTCCTAATACTTTCTGACTAACAGTAAAAATATTTGGTTCCCAGAGTCATTTGTCTGTGGAGCAGAAGACTTCTGTGGTAGGGGTATTTTATACACAATGCACTTGGCCTTCTGCCAACAGATGAGTGCTCCAGATTGATACTAATGAAAGAAATATTAATGCACCATAGCATGTCAATTATCCTGAAAAGGTCTCCAGCAACCATTTATCACTTAAATATCACATCTTATAGCCGGGGACCAAATTGTGTGTGCCGTGTTAGAGTAGTTCTGCCAAATTTGATCCATCATTAACTTTCATTTGTTGATAATTCAAACATGAATTTTTATTTCAGTTATGCATCTTTGTCAACTTGATGGAAATGGCCTGAATTGTCGTCTTGTCATAGATGAGTGATGCGGTTTCCCAGCTGAGACTTGCCTGTGTGCTGAAATGAATTTAAAGATGTATTCCCCAGGAGCAAATGCTGAGGCCAGGGGACTTTTTCTGTTGCATTTGGGCAGAATTGGAAAAGGGGTAAAAGAAAATAAGTGAATAAAAGACTTCTGTGACTTCAGTTGGGTTGTCAATTGCTGAATCATGTGCAGAAGCTGTTGTGATTTTTATGTCTTTAACCTCATTGATATGATGGCCTTCACTAAGCTTATCAGGTTTCCAAGCATAACCCTATAGTAGAAAGGCAGATCAAGTGGAAAGGTGACACCAGAGTAAATTCTATTTATCATCTAGATGAATTTCAGTAGATTGGGTGACATATCTCAAGCAGGTAAATCCATTGTAGGGATGTGATGCAGTCAGAAGCCTCAGTGCTATGGAACATTAACATCAGTTACCTCAGACTTCAGATGAAGGTAACACCCCAGTGAGGTCTGAACAAAGGAGGGTCAACACAGAAACATCCTCTGTCATAATCACAGAATTGTCAGGATTGGAAGGGACCCCAATGATCATCCAGTTCCAAAACCCCTGCCATGGGCAGGGACACCTCACACTAGATCAGGTTGCTCAGAGCCACATCCAGCCTGGCCTTAAAAACCAGAGACTTCTACCACCTCCCTGGGCAACCTCTTCCAGCATCTCACCACCCTCATGGGGAAAAACTTCTTTCTAACATCCAATCTAAATCTCCCTTCTATCTTGAATCCATTCCTCCTAGTCCTATCACTAGCCAACACCGTAAAAAGTCCCTCCCCAGCTTTTTTGTAGCCCCCTTCACAGATTGGAAGGCCACAGTAAGGTCTTCTTGGAGGTCTCTTCTCCAGACTGAACAATCCCAACTCTCTCAGCCTGTTCTCTTAAGAGATGTGCTCCAGCCCTTTGATCATCCTTATGGCTCTTCTCTGAAAGGTGAATATTATAATAGTGTGGGAAATCCTTTGGCTAAAGGACTTTGTTGGACCCGTGCTGTATGGAGTGGCTGCTCCCGTTTACTGGTATGGGGTAGCTTGGTAGGCTGTGGAAACGTGAACCTGTGTAATAAGCTCAGCAACTTCTTTTCTCTGCACAAGGCACACTTCCTCTGCCTGCCCTTTTGAAAGCAAATACACAGCAACTTAGACTTGTGTTATTTTTATTCTTCTGTAAAGCTTTCCCATTTCTTGGTGGGATGAGGAATTCTGGCTGGAGCAAGCTCTGAGAAGGCTCAGAGATAGCAAGTTTTAATTGCACTTTAATATACTTAACTAAAAACCTGACTGTTGTGTGAGTTTACAGTGGTATCTCTTCAGGGAAGTGTAGTGCTTTGCAGAGGAGTTCTTTTCTGCTTCCCTTAGCTTTTAGAGCAAAGATATTATGGCTGCTGAGATGTAGACTCAGTTATGGTGCTGTCACAAATGCATAAATGTCAAGTCGCCTACACTACCTGGTGTTAACTTCCCTGGACACTTAACACATCTGTTCCTGATTTCATAGTGCTTTAAACACCACGATTCATTAGTGGTACATGAAGAAAACCACCTCAAGTAATATCTCAATCTGCTTGTTTTGCAGTGAGTTGAGTAGTGCTCTGGTAATGGACATATGAGTACCTCTTCTTATTTAACAGCAGTGTAAAGATTTCTCCTACACAGATCTTCCTCAGTAAATGGTAGGAAAAGCTCTCACATTTTCCTAGTGGTTATTTTCTGAGCTGTGCCTAAGTGTTTCTAGAGCCTATCTTATGGCTTGTTTCTTTTTGGTTTCTGTGAGGGGTTTTGTGTTTTGTTTTGTTTGAGTGTGTTTGTTTTTAATACCTATTTGGCAGATCTCTTTGTATCTCTTGGTATTTACTTTTACTTCTTCATATTAGTGTCTCATCTACTTAAGAAACTCACCTTACTACTTATTAAGTACTTGGAGTTGTGCTTCCTATTTATATTTGTCAGGAAAACAATTGTGTGGGTCATGAAAAACAACCAGCCCTGGTAAAAAGATTCTCCCCTCTCCTTGCAAGAAGTAAAAACACATCTAAACATCAGTCAGCGTGTGCATGTTGCAGGACTCTGCAAGAGTGTACAGCCTCAAGAACTGTTTTGGTGTGTTGAGGATGAAGATGCTCCTTTAGTTTGCGTATGTCTGTGCAGCAGGGAGGATTTGAGTCTGGCAGTCACTGTTGAAGGAAGAATTTCAGGATTTTTTTCAAATGGTAGTGCATGAAGCATAGCCAGCAGGTCGAGGGAGGTGATTCTCCCCCACTACTCTGCACTGGTGAGACCCCACCTGGAGTACTGCATCCAGTTCTGGACCCCCTATTACAGGGAAGAGTGGGCCACGAGGATGATCAGAGGGCTGAAGCTCCTCTGCTATGGAGACAGAGTGAGAGAGTTGGGGCTGTTCAGTCTGGAGAAGGCTCTGAGGAGACCTTATTGTGACCTTCCAGTATCTGAAGGGGGCTACAAGAAAGCTGGGGAGGGACTTTTTAGGGTGTCAGGAAGTGATAGGGTTAGGGGGAATGGAACAAAACTAGAAATGGGTAGATTCAGATTGGATGTTAGGAAGAAGTTCTTCCCCATGAGGGTGTTAAGACACTGGAACAGGTTGCCCAGGGAGATGGTGGAAGCCTCATCCCTGGATGTTTTCAAGGCCAGGCTGGATGTGGCTCTGGGCAACCTGAACTAATGTGAGGTGTCCCTGCCCATGGCAGGGGTGTTGGAACTGGATGATCCTTGAGGTCCCTTCCAACCCTAACAATTCTGTGATTCTACGTATTTCATACACAGTAACTAGGGAAGGTTTGGTGAAGCTTATTTACTTTGTAGGAAAAACTGTGTGATCCTAACATGAAACCCTAAATTGCAGGAGTAAGACTGGCTTTGCATTAGCAAGCCACTGAGCTCATCATGGGATTAAATGATGTGACTCAGTCATTTTCATTCTTGCTGTACCATGGAAACCAGCTGGATACAGAAGCTTGTATTTTTTGGAGGATAGGTCTTGGTCAGTCATCTTAGCAGTGAGGCACAGAGGATTTGTTGCAGAATTGATTTTAATCAAAATATTCTGTAAAAAGGAACAACTTACATTTCAGTTGCTGCAAACTGTCTGCTTATTGGCAACATGAAATAAATTTTGCAAAGAAAGTGGTCCCTGGGGAAAAGAGTGGCAACAAGCACCTATTGCTTCCTGTGTTCCCTGTGGAGGTTCCATGCTCTCCCCTACACCCATTCATGGTTCTCCTAAGCTGATCCACTTGAGCTTTGCCATTTGTGCCTTGGAGGCTTTAAGAAGAAAGGAATTTAAATGGCAGGGATCTTCACAATCAGCTTATAACACTGTTAAGTGGGATCCAGTGATGAGGTTCCAGACTGACAGAGTCTCAGTGTTTACCTGGACAGCATCTGAAACACACAGCTGTACCTCGGCACAGTCCTGGGGAAGGTTTTGCTGTGAGTTCTGGGTACAGCCCTATGTCCTCTCTCACCTTCAGACCCTGGGTTGGAGAGTCATGCACTGGCCAGCATGCTGTTGCTTTGTCCTGTCTGGGAGCCTGTGGCTTCTTCCAGGTTGTTGTGAATCAGAAGCAAGAGTCCAGCTCCATGATCATTAATCCCAGACCAGGCTCTCCTCCATCATCCAGCAGCCCAGGAGTGATCTGGAGCAGTGCTGTCACATTAGCCAGGCAGCACGGCGTGAAATCCGTGCTGGCTTCCTGCCTGATGCTGGAAGACAGATGTTACCTGATCCATAGGGGTGATTGGAACAGTGCAGGCGGATAATACCTGGGCCAACGTAAAGCTTGACAACAGAAAATTAACTTTTCAGTGTTTGCTTGTCAGATTTGAACTGTCAGGGTGAGTTAATACTGAAGCAGCGCTCTGGTGTGGGTTTTTTTCAGGAGCCCTCGGGGTAGCTCTGCTCTCTTGTCAAACTGCAGCCTAACTCCCATTCAGCAGCTGTTTATGGAAAGCTGGTGGTGAAACTTTGGAAGCAAATGAGTGGTTGAATTCCTCGACTGCTATTGAAACCTTTCCACGGGAGTGGTTTGCACGGGGTGAGCACTGTGGCTCTTCCCAGCTAGCAATCAGACTTGGCTCATCTTAACTGTAGGTCTAAAGTACACAGGCTGAGCCTGGCTACTGGTGTGCTGCCTGTGTGCAATGCCATTAAATGAAACCAAATGCAGATGAAGCACAACTAGGGACATTGCTGAATACTTTTTGTTTCTTAGCTTTATATTTTACACACACATAATATCAGTCAGGGTTGGAAGGGACCACAAGGATCATCTAGTTCCAACCCCCCTGCCATGGGCAGGGACACCCCACACTAGATCAGCCTGGCCAGAGCCTCATCCAGCCTGGGCTTAAACACCTCCAGGGACGCCGCCCCAACCACCTCCCTGGACAACCCATTCCAGGGCTTCACCACTCTCATGGGGAAGAACTTGCTCCTCACATCTAGCCTGAATCTCCCCACCTCCAGCTTCATTCCACTCCCCCTAGTCCTATTATTACCTGATATCCTGAGAAGTCCCTCCCCAGCCTTCTTGTAGCCCCCTTCAGATACTGGAAGGCCACAATTAGGTCACATCAGAGCCTTCTCTTCTCCATACTGAACAGCCCCAACTCTTTCAGTCTGTCCTCACAGGAGAGGTGCTCCAGCCCTCTGCTCATCCTCGTGGCCCTTCTCTGGACACCTTCCAGCACCTCCATTATTATTATTTTCAAGGCAGTTTTAAGTTTGTAGTCTAGCAGTGTGTTAAATATGTTCATAAAAGCAAGGAATGCTTTGAAAATGGCTTTCCATCTGAAGAAAAAAATACCAGAAGTGCTTATTACACTGATTTTGTGAGGAAAGTCTGCTTGTAAATTGCTGCAAATTACATGCACAATTTTAAGAGCTGTTTAATAGTTTGCAACTCGTTAATGCTCTCACTTCCAAATCCTGATCAGCTGCAGCGCAGCTTCGTTTTCACAGATGATCATTTTACAGTCTGCAGGAAAAGTTGCTAGGAAGTCCTCCCTGTGAGAGAGACACCCCCAGCAGCATCTCACTGGTGCAGATAATTTCTGCAAATTCTAAGGCATGTTCTTTACCAAATGAGTTCAGTTTCTAGGCTGAAACCACAGCAACTCTCAGGGCATTGTCTTAAAGGCAAAAGTTGGTCTGAAAGAGTGAGCAGAAGAAGGATTCCTTTTCATAGCGCGGTGCACCGTTCCATAGTTAGAGCCACTGAGGGGAAACGTCTTGCTTTAACATATCTGGCATTCTCCTCTTGGAGACAGGCTATTGTTAGCTTTCTTTTCTAGTATGGCTTGCAGTGCTTTGTACTTTCCAGCCCTTACAGCAGTATAATCTATCACCTTATTTCAGATTCTTTTAAAGTGTTATCTATAGGTGTGCTGAATGGCTCATGGACAGATGACTTCTAAAGGTGGGTTGTTGGGTTTTATTCAAGCCACCAGAGCTTTCTGTTTAAAATGAAATTACCTGGCTCAGAGAAAGAGATGCATCTTTAACAAGGTAGAGTTTTTGATATATTCATGTAGAATCTAATGGGACTTATTCTGATGCATCACAATGCACAGTATAAGTGATCACATTCATGCAACAGGAGATATTCATCTAACACTGCCTTGAGTCTGCAGAGAAGGAAAGAAAAAAAGAATCAGACCAGTCAGTTTTGGTTTTGTGGGAAGAGTTTCATCCTAAGTGGAAATGCCAGTCTCCTTTCACACTGACACATTCTTAAAAGCAGAAACTCACTGATGTCATTAATGCACAATCACCTGTGTGGGGGTGAGAATTAGATGCTGAAATGAAGTGTCTGTTTGGTTGGGATCTTTTTTCTTTTGGGCTTTAGCTTGTGGATTTTGAGGGTTTGTGTGCTGTTGGTTGTTTGGTTGATTTTGGTGGTTGGTTGTTGGTTTTGTTTAGGGGGGTGAGGGGGGAAAGCCCATGGCACCTCTGCTATTTACAGAAGCATGATAGAAACAACCTCACAGCATATCCAATTACATTTTAATACTGTAAACAGAGTTGAAATACTGTGTGCTTCCAAGGTGCTACAGGCATGTAGGAGATAATTCCATTTTGGGGTGTTTTTTTGGGGTGTGTGTTATACAAGAAATTTTAGCTGAGCATCAGTTAAAGGGTACTCTTCTGTATTACATTAAAATGCAGTCATGTTTGCAAAATTGACTCCTGCAGTAAAAAGATCAGATTTAAACCCCAGACTAATAAAAAACCCAAACCAGCCCTTCTTGCAGAGCATTGACTTGCTGGAGCGTGTCCAGAAAAGGGCAACAAGGTTGGTGAGGGGCTTGGAGCACAGCCCTATGAGGAGAGATTGAGGGAGCTGGGGTTGCTTAGCCTGGAGAGGAGGAGACTCAGGGGTGACCTTATTGCTCTCTACAACTACCTGAAGGGGGGTTGTAGTGAGGTGGAGGTTGGTCTCTTCTCCCAGGCAACCAGTACCAGAACAAGAGGGCACAGTCTCAGGCTGCGTCAGGGGAGGTTTAGGCTGGAGGTTAGGAGGAAGTTTTACACAGAGAGAGTGATTGCCCATTGGAATGGGCTGCCTGAGGAGGTGGTGGGGTCGCCGTCGCTGGGGGTGTTCAGGGCAAGGCTTGACAGGATGCTTGGTTGCATGGTTTAGTTGATTGGGTAGTGTTGGATGATAGATTGGACATGATGATCTCGAAGGTCTCTTCCAACCTGGTCTATTCTATTCTATTCTATTCTATTCTATTCTATTCTATTCTATTCTATTCTATTCTATTCTATTCATTCTGCCTTGAGTTCTAAACTGCAGCTGACCAGAGATACTTGCTAGTCCTTGGTGTGAATGGAACAAAAGTTGGTTTGGAACAAATTGCTGCTGTCTAGGTTGGCAGCACAGTTGTCCTTCAAAAAAAAATGAGCTTTAGGAACTGAGCCCTAATTTGGTGAACACTTGGAGTGTGCCTGGGTGCTTTGCTGCATCATGGTTTCTGTGCAGGAAGAGCAGGCTTAGCTCCTCCAGACTGACTCCCCCTTGGGCTCTTGCAGAGTGTTGCCTGGAGGGAGATTCTGATCCTGGGAATCCTGCATGCTTTGAGCTTTTTTTGTTGTTGAGGGAACAGCTTGTGCAGTAAGGAAATATGTGAACTTGCCCATCCCTTCAGTGGCACAACTTAAATAGTTGTTAAATAGAAGCCTGTGTTTCGGTGCTCCCTGGGTCATATTTCTGTCCCATTAGAGCATGCTGCACAGGGTGGTAGGGAAGGGTCATTTTAAGCTTCTGATGAGTATTTGAGGAAGTCACCATTCAGGCTTGGAAAATGTTGCTTACACAGCTGAAGAAGTCCAGACTTGTTGCAGTGAGCTGTAGCCACTCTCTGCAGCTGCAGTGCTTTTCTTTAGGTTGCTGGGGCTTTTTAATTTGGGTGTTGTTTTTTCCTTAAGCTATGGGACCATCTGCTTTGAGAGGTTGTGAGATCTCCTCTGTGTGTTTGTGTGCAGTTTAACAGTAAAATTACTTTTTCAGTGGCCATTGTTTTGTTCTTATTAGTTGATTAAGACATTGTGGTTTTCACAATACACCATTGTTTTCTTTCTTCTTCATAGCAGGCTTCTAGCCCGGACTTCTTCCACTGCTTCTGCAGTAGCAGGATAGATTGGACAGAAATCTCTCTCAGCTCAGAGGAAAAAAAAAGTGACTCATCTCCCCTTGCTCATCCACTCATGTACCTCTTACTAAAAAGAATGTTGTTTCATCATTTTGTGATGAATGTAGGTCTAGATTCAGTCTTGGTTATGCAGCCTGTCAGGTTTGGTATTTTTTTGGTTGTTGTTTTTTCATTGAAGCAAATGTGTTCAAAACAGTTGAAGGAATGGAATGGAATGGAATAGAATAGAATAGAATAGAATAGAATTAGAATAGAATTAGAATAGAATAGAATTGAATTAACCAGGTTGGAAAAGATCTTTGAGATCATCGAGTCCAACCTATCACCCAACAGCATCTAATCAACTAAACCATGGCACCAAGCACCCAATGCAGTCTCTTCCTAAACACCTCCAGTGATGGTGACTCCACCACCTCCCTGGGTAGCACATTGCAATGGCCAACCTCTTTTTCTGGGAAGAATTTATTCCTAACCTCCAGCCTAAACCTCCCCTGGCACAGCTTGAGACTGTGTCCTCTTGTTCTGGTGCTGGGTGCTTGGGAGAAGAGACCAACCCCCACCTGGCTACAACCTCCCTTCAGGGAGTTGTAGGCAGCAAGAAGGTCTCCCCTGAGCCTCCTCTTCTCCAGGCTAATCAACCCCAGCTCGCTCAGCCTCTCCTCACAGGGCTTGTGCTCCAAACCCCTGACCAGCTTTGTTGCCCTTCTCACAGAATCACCAAGGTTGGAAGAGACCTCAAAGATCATCAAGTCCAACCTGTCACCACAGACCTCATGACTAAACCGTGGCACCAAATGCCACATCCAGTCCCCTTCTCTTGACACGTTCCAGCATCTCAACATCTTTCCTAAACTGAGGGGCCCAGAACTGGACACAGGACTCAACGTGTGGCCTAACCAGTGCTGAGCACAGGGCAGAATGACCTCCCTGCTCCTGCTGGCCACACTGTCCCTGTTACAGGCCAGGATGCCATTGGCCTTCTTGGCCACCTGGGCACACTGCTGGCTCATGTTCAGCCTACTATCGACCAGTACACCCTGGTCCCTTTCTGCCTGGCTTCTCTCCAGCCACTCTGACCCCAGCCTGTAGTACTGCATGGGGTTATCTTGAAGCCAAGTTGAGTGCTGAGGGCAGAAGCTGCTGCTCACCCTGCTGCCTGCTCTGCTCTGCCTGGTGGCAGTAGGAGATGTGAACACACTCTGCAGCCAACCTCCCAGTCGCTCTGGGAAACCAGGAACCCCAGCTAAAAATAGTCTCCTTCACGTTATCAGCTTTGCTTGTGAATACACAGGCATGAGAAGCTCATTTGGGTAAAAAGATTCCCATGGCAGACTTGGAACCAGGACTGTCAGGGAAGAGACAGACAGGAGGAAGGCAGAGATGACAAAGATGTAGTGGCTTTAATCCTGGCACTGCCAGTCTGTGGAGTGCTTGATGTGGCATCCTTTAATTTTGCTAACCACTGTGTATTTCCTTAAGATCTCAGTCAAGGTCAGAATCTCATCTCACAAAATGCTTTACACAGCATGGGAGAGAGCATTTGTCTTGAAGACCATAAAGTTTTAGCAAAGTGAGGACTATGTGAGGAAAACAAAGAATGATTGTATTTCTTTCTCTGCTCATGGAGAGCTAAGGTGAAAGAGACTTCCTTAAGTGGCTGAAAATTTACCATCAGAGGAACTTAATCTGAATATTTTGTGTTCAGGATGTGAGCCTCCAGATCAATTCCCCTCTTCTCCTTATTCCCTTTGAACTGGCTTCTTCTCCCTCCACATTCTGTAACCCCTCTTCTTTTCACTTCTGCAGCTGAACTGAAGTCATCCTGCTGCCAGGGGCAATGCCTCTGCTGTGGGGTGAAGCTGTATTCCTCAGTGCTTTGCTTGCCAATGGGAGCTGGCTCATTTTGTCAGCTATGGAAGATTTTTCAGCTTGATCATCTGTGGCACACTCAGGAAAATAAAGATGAGGGTTGGGAAATGCATTAGATAAAGGCTCAAGTGGTCAGAATTTAAATCTTAAATTGCCAATTGCCTGAGTGGCTAGAAAAAGGAGATGTGGGAAAGAAAAGGAGGCAGTAAACACGATGATTAAGTGGGTCTTACTCAGAGTAAATTATAGCATCCCTGAATGAAAGTCTTCTCCTTAACAGAGAAATCATTAAACGTTAAACTCACACCATTATTTGTGTTTCACTGGGCAGACTTGCACATGCAGAAATATCCATTTTAATTAGTGGAGTCTGGTGTGCAGAGCCCTGCCTGGCGCAGGTATTTTTGTACTCTCTCATTTCATGTGATGATGATTTCCTCTAATTTTTAATTAACATGTCTGAGTTAGAGTTGGGGAAAATGATCAGTGTTTCATTAGCTGCCTCACACTTGGAGATCTATGCAAACCTAATTGATACAGTCGCTACAGGGTGCTTTGTCAGAATGAGTTGTCCTGCCACCACCTTCCTCCCATGGCTTTCCAGTTACGTGGATGTGAGTGAAGGGCAGGCTGCAACCACTCTTAAGTCTACCACAAAAAATGACAGCATGTGATGTGGCCTTAGCTTTCAATGCATCCTTTCCTCCAGAATGTTTCAAACCGTTTCATGGAGTGTATTGGAAGATCATTTGTTTGTCACTGGTGTGTAGTGCCCTCCCTGTTGCAAGAGTGGGCCCAGAACTGGACACAGGACTCCAGGTGTGGCATAACCAATGCAGAGTACAGGGGCACAATGACTTCCCTGCCCCTGCTGGCCACACTGTTCCTGATACAGGCCAAGATGCTATAGGCCTTCTTGGTCACCTGCGCACACTGCTGGCTCATGTTCAGCCTACTATCAATGGAGACAATTCAGTGATTCTATGATGGTGTAGCTATATGGTTGCTGTTGCCATACTGTGATAATGAAAACAGATATGAGAACAGCAAAGGTGAAAAAGAGCTGAAAGCTGGCAATGTGCTCAGCACTCTGCCCCTAAATTATGAATTATATGAGTTAGATATTGTGAAGTCTGAGTAGAAATGCTATCCCTGAACTTGCTTTCTCTCAGGAAAAACAAGACTTTTTACTATCTTAATACAATAGCAGTAGTGGAGTTGGTAAGTTACAAACCATTCAAATCTGCTTTTATGAAGTCATTAGTATAAAGAGAACAAAAACTTGGTTTCCTCTAAAGTCTTGGACTTAGAAATTTGATCAAGAAGTCTTTTGTCTTAAAATATGATATCCACATGAGATATTAAGGCATATGCTATTAATATAAAGGCAGTTCATGTGACATAGAATTGCAGAATAACTGAGGTTGGGAGGGACATCTGGAGGTCATCTGGCCCACCTTCCTGCTCAAAGTAAGGTTTATATCAAAAGTGAGATTAAGTTGTTAAGGGCCAGCTCCAGGTGCGTTTTGTGGTCTCCAAGGACAGAGATTCCTCAACCTCACTGGGCAACCTGTTCTCCCACTTAACTACTTGCATAGTGAAAGTATTTTTCCTTTTATATCCCAGTGGAATTTACAGATTTACCCTTCAGGTGGTGTTTTGACTTCTCTGGGATGAGTCTGTTTCCTTTGTTTGTTTGTTTTTCCTTTTTTTTTTTCTCCCTTCTCTTTAGGTAGCTGAAGATGCTGTCTTAGTTCTTCTCTTCATTAATCAGATGGAGCTCCCTTATTTCTTCTGTGTCAGGGGACTTCAGTTCTGTGACTGGTCCTCTAACAGACTCACTGCCCTCTGCCAGTCTTTGATGAAGCAAGATCCCAGAAATGGACACAGCATTCTAGATTTTCTGTGTAGTTGTTGATGGGGAGTTACTGAATGATAAATATCAATGGTAGAATCCCCACAGCTACCTGAATGTAGGGCGACTTAGTTTATATGCCAGACTTGCTATGAGAGAAGTTGAATGCAGGCTTTAAGGATGGGTTCTATAAATCTGTGCCTTTGCACCTTGTTTTCCACCTCTGAGAAGAAGAGGGATAGAAGAATTGGAAAGAAGCCAGTTCTGGGCTCCCCAGTTCAAGAGGGACAGGGATCTGCTGCGGAGAATCCAACAGAGGATGATTGAGGGACTGGAGCACTGCCTTATGAGAAAAGGCTGAGAGACTTAGGGCTGTTTAGTCTGGAGGGGAGAAGACTGAGAGGGGAATCTAATAAATGTACATCAATATCTGAGGGCTGGGTGTCAAGAGGGAGGGGACAGTCTTTGCTCACTTGCCCCCTGTGAATAGGACAAGAGGCAATGGATATAGACTGCAGCACAGGAGGTTCCACCTCAACCTGAGGAAGAACCTCTTTACTGTAAGGATCACAGAACACTAGAACAGGCTGCCCAGAGAGATTGTGGAGTCTCCTTCTCTGGAGACTTTCAAGCCCTCTCTGGATGCATTCCTTTGTGATCTGTGCTGGATTCTATGGTCCTGCTCTGGCAGTGGGGGTTGGACTCAGAAGATCTCCAGAGGTCCCTTCCAACCCCTAACATCCTGTGATCCTTTGAAGGCAGAGAGCGCTCGATTATAACACTGATAATAAGTCCAGATTCTAAAGCTTCATTTTCCTCAGGAGGTGACAAAGAAGCAAATGATGGAGAGATGAGTGAGATTATGGTGTGTTTTTTTTTTTGATTGGAGCAAGCACATTGCAAGCCCTCAAGCTAACTGAAACACTGGAGCCAGTTTAGTGCTGAGCATGATGTAATGCAGGGACCAGTTTCCTTTTTAACTGTTTCCAGTTCTGCAATTAGGAATGTAGTAACCCATTGTGTTATGGGAAGAAAATTTATTTTTCCTGGTAGGCTTTTTAGTGTTGGGTAAATATGACAGTTGGAACACATGGTGTTTCCTTAAAAGCTGTGAAGTGAAATGATGGCTTAGTGGTGAAAAAGGGATCTTGGGTGTTTACAATCCAAGGCAGATCTGTTAGCTTCAGAGGTCGGAGTGTTTTCCACCAGCTAGAGCAGTCTGTCTGGGGCAAGTGCCAAGAAAAGAAAGAAATCTCCCTCAGGGAAGCACTGGGGACTTAATGCACAATATTGTAAAAAATCATTACCTTAGTTTCTAGCCTTTAGATTTGAATCCAATGCTAGTCACTATTTCCATATTTGCAGCCACTGATACAGGCACCACCGTGAATTTTGCTTTTCAGTTTGTAGATGGCACGGAAACTGCTGAAGGTTGTTGCAAGGGTGATCCAAAAGGGTTGATTAAATGATGGTGTTCCAGCAAAATTCATTTCAATACAGCCAGATGAAGAGCAGTACATCAGGAAATTAAAAAATGCATATAAGACTGTCTGAGTGGAAGGCTGCTTTGGGATGAAGCAACCCAGAAGGCAACATGAGGTTGCTGGGGAGTAACTCGCTCAATGGGTGCTTAAGCCGAATTAGCTGTGGCAAAGAGGGTTCATGAGGTTTGCTCTTGATACTGAAATTCCTATCTGTATTTGTGAACTGAACTTGGAGGATTGTGCTCTTTTTCATATATATTTTATCCCCTTTTTGCTCTCCCTTGTCTCTGGCTGCAGACTTTTTCTTGACAAACTTACTCTTTTTTTTTTTCTCTTTCTTTCTTTCTTTCTTTCTTTCTTTTTTTTTTTCTCTCCTCCCTGCAGAAAAATCAATTTAACTCTACTGGCAATTAGCCCAGGGAAGGAGAGACTAGTTAGAGTAATTATTGCTGGAGGTGGAGGTGCAGGTCTATAAAGCCTAAGGCTAAACAAGAGGAGACAGATTAGAAACAGCTCTTTGGAATCTGAGAGGTGAATAATGTCTGGGCTTGGAAAGTTCTTGGATTCCTGGGGAGAACCTTGTGGCATGGATGAAAAAAAGATGCTGACTATATAAGAGCAACATATCAAATGAGTCATTTAGAATGTCATTCAGAATCTCATACCTGTTTCTGACTCATAAACCGTCAGGAGCGATCACAGGATCTTACACAGAACACAGTGCTAGGATAAGTTAGCCTGCAGGTACATCTTGGGAGCTAGAACCTCCATTGTAGTGAATCTAAAAGCTAGACTAGAGAATGCTGTACAAGCTGCCTGAGATGCCTAGGAGCAGAAATCGTTCCCTTCACAGTAAAAAGGAACCACTGCTGGGAACCAAAATGCTTTATTTTGACAGAGTGCTGGAGCAGGCTGCCCAGGCAGGTTGTGGAGTCTCCTCTGGAGACTTTCAAAACCCACCTGGGTGCATTCCTGTGCAGACTACCCTGGGTGATCCTGCTTTTGGCAGGGGAGTTGGACTGGATGATCTCTGGGGGTCCCTTCCAAACATTCTGTGTTTCTGTGATTTTGGTGAAAACATGTAATCTTGTTTTGTAGATTTATTTATTTATTTGTTTTAATTTAAATGGTTCTTCAGTATTCAGGAAAGAATTCCCTTGTGTACCACCCTAATAAGCACATATTTCATAGCCTTTGTCCACTTGGATTCATTGTGAGCTTAGGTAGAAAGCATTTAGCTCTTGTGATCATTGTCTGCCATTACCTGCTATAAGGACTGTTTGGCTTTACTGAACGTTCCTGCAGTTAAGGTTTGGAGTTGCAGCTCCTTCAGGAAATAACTATTTCCACAGATTTGCAGCTCCATGTTAAGCATTATGGATAGGAAACATTTAGTTACAAGTAGTTCTTTAATTTTTTATATCTGTCCTTTTCCTTTGGTGGCAAAAATTGAAATTTAAACATCTTCATTTTCCAAAACTACAAAATAATCAAATCCTGTTGGAGGCTTTCTGATCCCCCCCTCCCCTTACTTTTGTCCATCCCTCTACCCCTCCTCTAGATGAAGAACCTTTTCTCTAGTCTGTCAGTGTGAAATAACTGTGAGAGTCTCTGCAAAGCTGAATGGTGATTAATTATTAAAGGCAGATCCAGAGGAAATGTATCTATAATGCATTGGTTTGGGGGGAGGGGGAGGAGGAGCAAGTTGCATTTCTTTCTATTTTTCCCCCCTTTTTAATTGTTATTTTTCCAATGAAAATAAAGATTTAATAGCTAGTCTTCATTTTGGACACAAAGCCATTTTGCAAACTTCAGCCTCATCTTACTAGTCCTGATGCTGCTCCTGGGGAGGGTGAGTGAGGTGTTCAGTTTGCTGATCTCTCAGTCCTTGCTCACATTAGGCAGCCATGCACAGCCCCAGGCTGTTATTCTTCTCTGAGAAAAGAACCAGAGAAAGACCAGCCCTAGGTGCCAGGATGCTAAACCCGAACCAGACAGCTGTGATCAGAAGCCCTGCACATTAAGGCACTGAGTAGTAAGCATTTCTTAGGGACTGACAGCTTTCCAAATAGCTTAACCTGCTGAGAAAATGGACACTGCCTGAGCTGGATAGGAACCAAAGAACTGAGCAGCTGCTCTGCCCTTCCTGGCTGATGCTTTTCACTGTGGCACATTTGCTGCCTTCTATTTTACTCATGGGGAATTCACATGATTTTCAGTCCTATTTTTCAATGCAGCCCTCTGTCTCCTTTACATCCTTACACTGGATTTCTTTCTTTTGTTAAAAAATATTCATTGTTTTAAATCATAGTCCTGTTGTGGGTCAATTAGTGCAACTGCTAACAAGTGGAATGTGTGTGTCTCCTCCCTAAGAAATGCGCTTCAGGCTGCTTGTATCCTCACTTGGGGAGGGGAGAGGGAAGCTACAAAGATATCACTTCAGGTAAATTTCTGTCTGTTTGTTGTTACTGGGAGTGAAGGATGCTTTGACCTTCTCTGGATTGGGGAATATGAAGGGAACTTGATTTCTTTCCCTGCTGATAGGGAATCGGTGCCCTTGGCATTGCATAGCTTTCTGTGGGGAGCTCTCTGAGCAGGGCTGTTTGTGAGTACAGGTCGGAAATCGCTGCACTGAGGTAACTCCCAGTACTGAACTTCAACATGTTGTAATTTCTTTCTTCATATAGCAGCAGTAACGATGCTGTGTTAATGAACCAACACTGTGATGTGCTATGCTTGCTCATTTTAAGTCTCTGAAAGAAAGCCTGAGTCATTTTGATCTGTGTTTATCCTTCTGTTGTGTGCTCTTGCACAGTGTGTTCACTGGGATACCAATCAGACGTTTTGACTGCCGAAAGCCAAATTTTAGCTGAAAGAAACTTTGTTTCCTTATTTTTGACATCCCTTTTGCTGAAGAATTGTTACTGTTCTCCCATTGGGAGAAAGAGAGTTCACTGAAGAACTGGCAGGGAAAAGGGAAGATTTCAAAATGTTTTTTTGTTATTTTTTCTCAGCCTCAATCAGCTTTTGACAAGCTTGTGTCTTCAGGAGGTGGCTGAGTAATCTTGAATGGATGTTTTATTCATTTTATTGTCTACAAAATAGAGTGCTACAAGCTATTTCTTGGGCTGGATCAAAAGCATCTTTTCCCTTCTACTTGCTGTTGAAAAATAGAGGCCTACTGCTCTAAGATAATGGGATTGGGAGAGATTGGAAATATTCTTTCTGTACTGATGAAAGGGTGGGTTTTTTTTTTCTTCCAAAGCAAGGAAATCAAAGGAGACGACTGTTGGTTTAGATGTATGGGTGATCTGTTTTTTTCCTGTGACCTTTAGTCTTTGCAAATCATTGCAAAACACAGTATTTAATTAAAAAAACCACCCCAAATGTACACAGGTGACCACGGGACGACATGATAGATCTGAGGTCATTTCGAGTAGTCTCTCTGTCTGCTCAGTTTCTCTTCTACACCGCGAGTGAACTTTTACTTTATGAAATACCTATTGAAGTGTACATTCCCCCTCTAGGATAAAAAAGCTTGCATCATTAAATATCACCCTAGCTGTTCTCCTTGAGCAGCCTCACGCCTCTCATAACTTGACATTTAAAGTCATATATTTGTACAACTAGGTGCGTTTGGTGGGAAACGCTGCGTGGTTGTTTCTCTTCGGCGCTGAACGGATGAAAGTTCTGCAAATACTGCTTTTATCAAAATGGGATCCCTCCCTTTCATGAAAGAAAATTTCAAGACCTGATTTACTTTTAATGTGTTTAGAGTGGACTTAATCCAGATTCCCAGTGGTCTACACTGGCTTTGGATCAGGCTCAAAATAAATGCATGGGTATGGAAGGGTGAGGAGGGAGCAAGAAAAACATCCGTCTGCTAACAGCGCCGAGCTGCGAAATTGCTGTTGGGTTTGGGGCTGTGTCCTCTGCACTCTGGCTATTAGTGCCTTTCTGCCATGGCACCAGGTAAAGCCCAAACTCAAGAAAAATGATTTGCAAGATTTACAAGGTCCAGATTTTTTTCTTCTTGGTGTTGGGGATGAGGTAATTTGCATAAGAAAAGGGCCACTGACAGGTAAACAGAGAAGGCTATGCTGTAGGTTGGACTTGATGATCTTGTAGGTTGGGCTTGATGATGTTTGAGGTCTTTTCCAACCTTATTGATTCTATTGATTCTGAGTTTCAGAAATAAAATACTAAAAAGTCTGACATTGGCATTGCAAAAATAGAACAAAGCCATTAGGAAAACAAATAAACAAACAAACAAACAGGATTGGAAACCAAATAGCAGTTCCAGAGACATGCTCAATGTAAGGAAGGTTAGACTTGATGATCCTTGAGGTCTTTTCCAACCTTACTGATTCTATGATTTTATGGTTCTATGAAGGACAACAGTAAATGTTATGTACACTGTACAGAAGTTTAAACTGGTTCATAGTATTAAGTTCTGTAGTAAAGTACCTTGATGTGAAACTCGCCCTAGTCAGACATGCTGACTTGAAGAAATGAAATGTGTTTTCCTTAGCAGTTACACCAATCTGCTGCACTCTCAGAGATGATATATAGTCACACAAGCTGCTTCTAACGCTTTCTTCTGATTTCTGTTTATTCCTTGGTGGGAAGGCAGCTAAGGGGAAAAATGAATTTTCTCCCTATTGAAAATGTTGATTTTGGCACAGGTTCTGTGTCAGATAGGACATCTGTGGTAGAGAAGGACAGAACTGTACTTCAGACCTTCTAAGCTCTGCAAAGTGCTGGTGCGTAGCTTTAAATCATGGGTAGCAGTGTTAGGGTAAGTGGCCTCTGGTGCATGCAAGACTTGGGGCTGAGAATTTCATCTATTGGACACAAAATCCCTGAGGCTGGTGGCACATGGAATTTCTCTGTTGATCCTCTTTCTCTGTTTGTCGTTTTTGATATGTTGGTTTCTGCTCTGCTGTGACTTCTCCCACGAGCACAGGTTCATCCAGTCTTTCTGAGATGATCAAGCTGGAGGTGTAGGTCCTTGGATCAAATCAAAAAGGCAAAAAGAAAGCCTTCCAAAGGACTATGCAGATCTAGACAGGCGAAGCTGATCTCCAGAGAGATCTGTTTCCGTCCCTAGGGGCTTCTACATTGCAAGTTTATGTGGGATAAATCTGTGATTTATCTCTGCCTCCATTTCCCAGCTGTGAAATAGATGGTACTGCTGGCTCATGTTAAGGGTATGTGACAAACCTGAAATTGCTACATTCCTACAGAAAACTGCTATGAGAAGGTATGTGAGAGAGAACTAATCAGAAGTGTTCTAGGAATGAATTAGAAGTATTTTCCTCCCAAGTCTTTGCTGCTTAACTCTTTTACTGATTCTTATATCTAGGAAGACAGAATAGTTGTTCTCATAACTTGAAGAAAGTTCTTAACATACGTCTGAAACAATCTGGGGGACCAAGCATGAAAAATGTCAGTTTCTGAGGGGGAGAATTTCACATTAAGAGTTTGTTGGTGAAACTGCTTTGCAGCCCTTGCTACAGCCTGCTAAATGCTGACGTTCATAAGCTGTCTCCAAAGAATCTATCAAATGCTTGGAACTTTGCTGGAGTAAAACAAAGAACTACAGACCTCATTTGTCAGGGACAACAATATTTTCCTGCATGTATCTACTTGATCTAAAGGTCATTTAAAATGTATTAGAGGTTTAAGGTTGGAATGCAAAGGCTAATTTTAAACCTGGCTCTAAGACAACTGATTGTGTTAGTATTCTTCACACTGATTAAACTAAAGCATAGTGTCTGTGTGGTGGGACAGCATTATCTAGAGATGCAAAATGCTGTGGCATTACCTGGTGAAATAGCTGTCTCCTTTCACAGACAGTGCTGTGTAATTCCACTTAGCTTTAATGACCCCATGGCTTTTAAAGTAATGAACACCTAGGGCAGAGGCTGGGTGAGGAAATACAAAAAGCTGGCAGAAACTCAGTGCTCACAGATTGGAAACCTCCTGATTTGGCTTTGGAATGAACGTGGAGAACCTTCCAGCACTCCCTTGGCCCCTTCCAATGTTTTCTTTGACATATTTGGCCCTTGACCAATTTTCCCAACTGCTCCCAAGCCCTCTCTAATAGTCTCCTAACGCAGTTGGATGTTCCTTCAGCTCCTTTACGTCCTTACCATTGGCACAGATATGAAGTTCTGCTGCTTCAGGGATAAAGCTAGAGATAAATGTGCCTTCATCCTTCTTCCTCTCCAAAGGGTTCATTCCCAGTATTTTACAGTAGCTGGATTCTGTTCATGTCATTTGAAATGTTGCAAATTTATTCTGAGTGTGGCCACAGAGAGCAGACAGGACTGGTATTGGAGTGGAAATAGTCCCCTTTCACACCATACTAAGGGCAGGGTGTTGGTACTTCTGCTGAAATGAATTATTTCAGCAAGAGAAGTAGAAATGAAACAGTTAAAATGAAAAGCAGACAGAGAGAGAGCAACTTCCTTCCAGTAAAAGGACACAGGGTTGGTATTAGGCTTAGGCTGACCCTGTGCAAAGCTGCAGAGCTAATGGTCCTTGCTTCGAGAGGCACCAGGATCCACCCAGCTGGGAGGGTGATGGTGCTGGGGAACTAAAAGACTTCTTTTACATAGCACCTGAGGTGACACACCCAGATCTTTTTGTAATACTCCTCTTTTACTAGATGAGGCTGGGGAGAGGCCTTGAGCACAAGCCCTACGAGGAGAGGCTGAGGGAGCTGGGGTTGCTTAGCCTGTAGAGGAGGCTCAGGGGAGACTTTATTGCTCTCTACAACTCCCTGAAGGGAGGCTGCAGCCAGGAGGGAGCTGGTGTCTTCTCCCAGGTAACCAGCACCAGAACAAGAGGACACAGTGTCAAGCTGTGCCAGGGGAAGTTTAGGCTGGAGGTGAGGAGAAAGTTCTTCCCAGAAGGAGTAATTGGCCATTGGAATGTGCTGCCCAGGGAGGTGATGGAGTCACTACCCCTGGAGGTAGCACTTGGTGCCTTGGTTTAGTAGTCATGAGCTCTGTGATGACAGATTGGACTTGATGATCTCTGAGGTCTTTTCCAACTTTATTGATTCTGTGACCCCCTCAATTATTTGTGAGGGGGTTTTTTTCCCTCTTTCTCACTCTGTTTTTGTGTCACTTTTCCAGGCCTGGTTTTGTCTTTGGAGCAAAGGGTGCTAAGGTACCCCTGAGCATGTTAATGCTGTTCACGCATTTTCCCTATTGCCAAAGGTGTGACCCAAGTTTTTCATCTGCCTTCTGTGGTGTCTCTGGTCTCCTAACTGAAATATTAATCAGCATCACTGTCACTGTGATACAACTGCCTTGATCTTTACCATGCTTGCCCTGGCAGTACCCCTTTCAGGTGGGAGTGTGCTGTTGTCCCCTCCTATAGATCATGTGGCCACGTTTATCTTTCTCATTTATAAAGAACAAATTCAAATACCTGCAGTATTCAGGAAATATGAAGTCCAGTCCTTATTCATGATAAGAAGGATATTAAATATTGTGTCTCTGGCTGATCTTGATGCAGCATCCAAGTCCTTGCTCCTATATACAGTCTTACAAAGCCTCTTTATGACAGGCAGTCAGGTCTTGTTTGAACACCGTTAAGTCATTCGCAGAAGTAATTAAATGTAATTTTGAGGTCAGTGTAGGTTGATGAAGCTTCTGATACATATGATCTTATCAGGTAGAATGATATTTAATCCTGTGGTTCTGGTGAAGACAGAGCAGCTGCGAGGGAGAGAAACTATTGCAATCTTATCTGCCAACAGCCCTGCGTCACATGAGCACTCTTCCCAGCTTGTGGTATCCTGTCCAGATGTTTCCAGATGTCTTGCATAATCCTTTATTTTTTTGAAATCAAGAGTGTAATTATTTTTTAATGCTAAAAAAGTCAAGCAGGCAGACTCTGGCTTTGAAAAATGATTCAGTGATGCAGGTTGGAAGCTCCCTTCCAATTGTTAGGTTTTAGCGTTGGGCAGTAATGCTGCGTGACAGACTGGGAACGTTTCATGGACAGCACTTAAAATGTGATCTTTCTCTCCTGATGAATAGCTGTGCAACCTTGATGACCAAGGTGAACTGCCTATCCATAATGTTAAGTTCCTGAATTATCTGGAAGAGGATGTTTTACATATGTCTGCTGTGGATGTCAGCCCTTGTTCCTCCTGAATTTTCATGGGAATAGAAAAGAATCTTCAGACGATAAGCTTGCTCCTGCAGGAAGGATTGTTAATTCCATTCAGAATACATTACTAGGGGAGACAAGCTAGGCTATATTTTAACAAAATTCACAATTAGGAATCAAGACAGACTAGGGGAAAAAAAATATATATTCTTCATGCTTTGGAAATTTGTTCTCTTGGCATGTTTGCAGATGTGGTTTTAAGAGCTTATCAAGTGCTATGTTAAATATTTAAACCTAAAAAATACTTTAGTTCTGTAGAAAAAGGCAGTGGCAGCAAACCAGAGATTTTTGTGTCAGAGGTGACGTTGTTTTGAGCTCTTGGAAAAAGAACCAGAAGTTTAATTGAACAAGAAGTTAAAATGTTAGACACTGTTTCCCTGGCTGCAGATTTAATTCCCAGTTTTGAGCCCTGTAATTCTGTGGCCCTCAAATTGAGTTCCGGCTTGCTTGAGCGAGTTCTGCATATGGAGAGCGCCCAGAAATCTTGGAGCTGCATCTAATGAGGACAGAAATGAGCAGCAACATGAATATGGTAGTGCAGCAGCAGTCCAGATTGCTTGACAAATTTTACATATGCTTTGGTTTTTGAGGACTGACCATTAAAAGTTACAAGCACAATAGTCTCTGTTGCTGTGCTGATGGATGGGTCAGGCAGTACCACTTGGAAGTCTGTGCTTATCCTAGCAGCCAACTGATAGAGACTGACGTGCAGCAGATTACTGAAGGCTGGAAATATATTTGGGAAGCATTTTTACTTATCTATTTCCCCAGTTCTTATACTTTAGTATTTTTTGTTTGCCACTGTCCTAGATAGATTTGTGATAGGAACAGGTATGGCTTGTCTTGCTGTGTGGTTATCTCTCTGTTAAATACAGTTAAAATCAGTCAGGGTATTTAGAAGCATAAGGTAGGGATGAGCAGCCAAAAGCATGTACATACAGTGCCATCACAGAAACATTATTTTCTTAGGAGCTTGCACTGAAAATCTGGCACCAGTTGATGATGTGAAGACATTTCTTTCTTAACTCACACCATAGGCTTCCTGAAGGCAGCAGGTTGTATTTTTGTTCTGTGTTTGTGCGGTGCTAACATAATATAATCCCGTTCTGAGCTAGATAGTTGACTAAATGTATTGGATGTCTTAGAGTCACTCTTCTGTATAAATGTTTGCAGGGTCAATGTGTAAAGTGCTGTATTTAAAATATTTTGGATTCAGAAGCAATCACAGGCTCCACTTTCAAGACTAGGCACTTCAGGCAGCTCTTGTGGTTTGAAATACCTTTAGGAGAATAGGAATCGAGCCATTATTGTGTCTTGCCTTGAGTTCTGAATAAATTCACTGTACAGAATGATTACAAATGCCTGAGATAAGTGCACTGGTCCGATCAGTGACTTCATACACACTAAGCTCTCTCTTCTCCCAATACCATTTAGGTAGAAGGACTATAAATCTAGTTTTTAAAGTCTTTCATGTTAAGTCATGGGTTGCTTTTATGAATTTTATTACCAGAGAGGAGTATAAACTTACACAGTGAATTCTTAATAGCTTTAGTAATGATATGAATGCCTCCTCCTTCACCTTTCATCATCACACTGCAAAAGAGTAAACCTAAATGCTCTTTTTCCATTTCCAGTTCTCCATACCTAATCAATTATGAAGTTGTTAATAGCCTTATGGCAGTTGGTCCGTGTAACAGACTTGTGGTAAAATACTTTCAGATTAATAACCTTTTGGGTTTTTACTTTTCTCCTAAGAGTCTTTGGTTTAAATAATGTATAAAAACTGCATGGAGCAGCAGTGAAAATGCCTCGAGGGGTTGGAGCAGTAGGTGGTTGTCTATAATCTGTTAGGGAGATTTTTGATTATTAGTTGTCGAGAAAGTTGTGGAAGTACAGGAGGTGGTGATGACAAATTAATAGGCTGCTCCCAGAACATCTTGAAATCTCTGAACTAGTTCCAGTTTGCATTGAAAGAGTTGCAATTTAAGAGCTAAAAAAGTGAGTTAGAGTGTTCTTGAACAAACCAGCAGCTTCTGTTCCAGTCAGACAGAGCATTAAGTGCTTGTTCCAGTGACTCTCATAAACACTTTGCTAGATTTCGGTAGGTTCATTCACATGACTTAAGCAGATGCTAAAACTTTTGCAGGAACCTGAGTCTGTCTGAGCAGTGTATTTGCCTGGTAGGTCTGCCTGCCCAGAAGTGTTTATGCCATGTTCTCACCTGCAGATAAACTTGGGAAAACACAAAAACTTGCCATCATACTTGCAAGTATGCTTTTGAATGTAGAAGTCTTTGCTATTAAACTTCTGAATTGAAGCCAGAAAAAAAGAATTACTTCAAATCACAAATGTCAGGGGTCAAATAAAGCTTAATCTATATGGACAGTGGCATTGAGTGCACCCTCAGCAGGTTTGCTGATGACACCAAGCTGTGTGGTGCAGCAGACAGGCTGGAGGGAAGGGATGCCATCCAGAGGGACCTTGACAGGCTGGAGAGGAGGGCACAAGCCAACCTCATGAGCTTCAACAAGACCAAGTACAGGGTCCTGCATCTGAGTCGAGGCAATCCCAGGCAGAAATACAGGCTGGGCAGTGACTGGCTGGAAAGCAGCCCTGAGGAGAGGGACTTGGGGGTGCTGGGGGAGGAGAAGCTCAACAGGAGCTCTCAGTGTGCACTTGCAGCCCAGAAAGCCAAGCAGAGCCTGGGCTGCAGCAAGAGAAGTGTGGCCAGCAGGGCAAGGGAGGTGATTCTCCCCCTCTGCTCAGCTCTGCTGAGACCTCACCTGCAGTACTGCCTCCAGTTCTGGAGCCCCTATTACAAGAGGGATCTGGAGGTGCTGGAAGGTGTCCAGAGCAGGGCCACGAGGATGAGCAGAGGGCTGGAGCACCTCTCCTGTGAGGACAGACTGAAAGAGTTGGGGCTGTTCAGTCTGGAGAAGAGAAGGCTCCGAGGTGATCTAATTGTGGTCTTCCAGTATCTAAAGGGGGCTACAAGAAGGCTGGGGAGGGACTTCTCAGGATCTCAGGCAGTGATAGGACTGGGGGGAATGGAATGAAGCTGGAGGTGGGGAGATTCAGACTGGAGGTGAGGAGGAAGTTCTTCCCCATGAGAGTGGTGAAGCCCTGGAATGGGTTGTCCAGGGAGGTGGTTGAGGCCCCATCCCTGGAGGTGTTTAAGCCCAGGCTGGATGAGGCTCTGGGCAGCCTGATCTAGTGTGGGGTGTCCCTGCCCATGGCAGGGGGGTTGGAACTAGATGATCCTTGTGGTCCCTTCCATCCCTGACTGATACTGTGATACTATGATAATCTCCACATAGATAGAAAAAGAGAGATCTCTTTTAATAATGATCTATGAAAGAAAACATCGTGGGGGGAGGACATGGAATTTGATTTTTTTTTTTTTTCCCCTAATTCTGTCCTTTTTCCTTTCTCGGCCCTCTGAGCTGACATGGTGATGAGAGGATTAAAATGGGCTTCTTTAAATGCATATTAGGAAATGATGAAAAGCACATTGAGAAGTTCATTTTGCTCCAGCCTTGCTGCAAAGCATTTTCAGAAGTGAGCAAGAGAAAGTAAGAAGGGAAAAAGCATAGATAATTCTCACTTTAATTATTCATGGCTAATATCTGTGGAGTTTTCCATGTCTGTTATTCACTGAAGCCTCAGTGCGCTCCTGAGGGCAGGTCCACACACTGAAGCAGGTTTGGGGTTAGAAAGTGGTAAAACCCTTTTGTTTGGAGAGCAAATGTAAGCGATAACTACTTTAGCAGTGAGAATCCATCCACACTGAAACTAAGTTATGGAAGCTGTGGAATGGCCTAGGAGAATCAAAGTTCTGTTTGTACACACTCTTCACTCCCCCAGCCTCACCTCAGAAAGACAGGTGGGAGGAAAATGGAAAAGCAGCAGTAGAGGAATTTCTGAACTTCAAATTTTCCCAGCCTAGACAAATTGACCTGAGTTGCAGTTATCACTGCCACTGAAAACTTGCTTCCAGTGCACTTTGCATATGATTTTTGGACTCCTAAGGGATTTATCTTCCATACTTTGGCCCACATGGGAAACCACTGGCCAGCTCTGGCTTTATGGAGAGCTCAAGAGCTGTAGTAAAGAAGCAAGTAATAAAGCACTAATTTTGTGACAAAGCTTGAAAGTCTTAGTTTCCCTTTTTCCCTTCCTAATTTCAGATCCCTATGGTGTGACATAGTTGGTGTGTGCCTGTCATGTAGTATCAAAATAAAACAATTTATTGGAAGAAAACAGGTGGAAGTATTGTCTCCTGCAGGGAACCTGTCAAAGAATTAGAGATATGATGCTCTATTTATTCTGATCTTCCTGAAGGGGCAGGTGAAACTGGAGGGATTTGCCACTTTGCTGCAAAGGGGCAAGCAGTAGAAGGGTAAAAAGCTGTAAAGCTGTAAGGTGCTCCATAGAGAAGTCTGATGATCAAATATGGAGCAAGAAATCTGTATCAGACTGTCATGTCTTTATTCTGGACCAAAATATGAATGTGTGTTTACTTGTACTTAAACAAAAAAAACAAAACAAATTGCCCCAAAATTCTGTGAAGAAGGACAGACTGCCTAAGGACTTTTAGGACAGTGAAAGCAGGAGGAGTACGTTTCTTAGGTGTGTTCATCCAGAGCACTATCAAGTGTTGGTAGATCCCTAGCACCTCTATTGTCATACCCTGGAGACTAACTCAAAAGCCTATCGGTAAATTCAAGATGAAATGATTTAAAATGGTTTCACAAGTCTTATAAAACAGGATGAACTCGAAGATCTCCAGGTGACCCTATAAAAATCCTTTAAACAAAGACTCTGCCAGATCTAATTCTCCTCTGTTGTCTGTGTTTATATTAGCTATAAGTTAGCAACACAACAAAAGCTAAATTTATTGTAGCTGTCCAGGACTGGTGGTAGTATGAACTGGTTAAGGAGCATACCCTTGATCATTGCTCGGTTGCTGTTGTGCTTCAAGCCTCTCCTCATCCCATGTGATTTCACTCGGACAGCCCTGTGTATGAGCCTGTAAAATGCTCACCATTATGGGCTCCCATTGAAATGAAATCAGGGGGACAGGGCTCTGCTCTAAGAAGTGACAAACAGGATCCAGAAATCCTCAAGACCTCTACATTATTTTTTATTGTGAAATGAGTTCTTCTGGTTTTGGATCTGCTTCTTAACTGAGAAAAAACACTGTTGTGGTTAGTAGGATCACTGTTTAACCTGAAAAGCTGCCCATAAGCCTGGGGACAATAATGTAAAAATCTGTTAAATAGCTGACCTACATTTTTCAGATACTGGGATGGAACCCACTGGCATAGCAGAAATAGTGGTGAGCCTCCCAGCAGCCTCATGCTGCTCAAGCTGTGGCAGGAATCTGCTCACAGTGTTTAAGAATTTGAAGAAGGCTTATAATGGCTTTGTTTTCCTTCCTAAGTCAGTCTCCCTACTTCTGGCATAAGGTATTTTAGTCCTTAAAAGAATTTACCAGTCAGATTGGAAAACATTGATGCCTGGTTTTCAGAGCTCCTGCATGAATACTGCTTGTGGCTGCTGCCCGAAACAGCTTGCAATTCCCTGAAAATCATTGATTTGGAGTGTGTGCAACAACAGTAGCTTCCCAGTTTGGTGTGTGCCTCCCCTCAGCAAGCAAGCAGTACAGTGAGCCCACCCCTCGTTGCTGAAAGCCTTTAACACTTAGGACAGCTGCTGAGTTACAGTAATGGCTTTGTTAGTGCTTTGTGGATGCTTCCATAGAGGTTGAGGGCAAAGCAGGTGGATTTAGAGATAACCCAGCAGGCTCTTCTGAGTGTGACAGTAACCAGCTGAATTCAGGAATGAAACATTGGGCATATCCTGTGGCAGGGTGACTCCCAACATAAATTGATGAAAATCACCTGAACTTTGAAAGCTCTGGTTGTGAGGCATACAGGGATATCAAAAGTTGGTTCACTACATTCAGAATTTAGTCTCCAGTTCAGCAGGAATGTCAGGAAACAAAATGTAATCTCTCATTATCTTTTGCTGTTTTCTTTTCTAATTTTTTTTTTTGCACCAAAGATGCATTCTTTTATCTCTTCAAAAACATCCCAGGTCGATTTTTGTGGCCCAAGAGGAATTCCACTTGTTCAGAAAAGCACAATCTGAACATTTTTCCCTTCAAATTCGCAGCCAGTAGATGCTCTCCGTAGTGAAGTTTCTTTTCTTTTCCCCTTAATTGCAAGCACCAACAGAAAGCTGTAGTTAAGACACTGACAAAAGAATAAATAACTGACCTGAGTGTCTTGGGCTATAGCCAGGAATCTCATCAGTAGATGCTATCTCCTTTGGAAAATGGCTCTTTCTCTTGGCATTGTAAGTCTTGTAGTAACCTATTTACAAGTAAAAGGTTATTTTTTTCCTCTTTCTTGCCTTATATTAAACCAAGTTTTGGTTGTTGTAAGCCATCCGATTGGTAGAGTGTGACTCTTTGGAGGATAGGAGAAAGCAATACTGTTTGAGAATTATGGATTGGTTTTGCTTTTGTTTCTCTCAACATACACTCAGGAATATGTGCTGTGAATTTATTCGGTTCAACTAACCCTGAGTGAGGCTGGTGGTGTTAGCTCACTTCTGCAAAACGCTGTGCTGTTTCCAAAGTGCCATCTACACAACACCCATGGTCTGGAGCTCTGTTCTCTCACAAGCTCCAGCGTGCAGACACCGCAGCTTAAGTGTATCATCAGTATGTTAATTATCTGAATAATCAAAGTGAATGCCTACAGTTGCTGTTTGCTGGAGATTTCATCTAGTGGTCCAGAGCAGAGGAAGTGCCAGCTAAATGACAGCTGGTGGAGACTGATGTTGACCTTGTATTGAAGAAAGGCAGCAGCTGTGTAAGGAACCAGAGGTTCTTCCCCTTCTACATCTTTGGAGTTGCTATGGGAACATGAACATAAAAACCACTAATATGGACTAGCAGCAAGGGGAAGAAATCTGTTTCAAATGATTTAAATATAAAGCACAGCATTCAGCTTGCTACACCAGTCATGGACTAGAGCTTTATGTTTGCTTTACAATGTCAGACCAGTGAATCCGTTGGATGTTGAGTTAATGGAAGGTGTTTCTTCCTGACTTTTTTCTCCACAGGTTGAAGATGTTTTGTGGATAAAATTAGTTTGTGTATTTTGTTGGCTGCTGGTGATTAAGATTCATAATTTGCAGAGCACAGAGCTGGGCCTTGAAGGGGAAAAAGTGATACTTGTCGGAACAAAAAATGACAGATGTGAACGCTGCATTTATGGTCTTGCATGGAAGAGCAGAGCTCACTTTCTGCTTGGATTTGTGATCCGGATAATCAAACTGCATCACCAACACTTTAGACTTAAAAATAACTAAATAATTGTCTGTAGATGTCCAAGAGAGTTATCTCTTAAATTTAAGATAACAACCAGATTGGTTCTTCCTGCTGAGAAAGTCATAGACATGTCCGGGGGCTGTTGTGCAGCCGGGGGCTGTGTGTGTTGTGTGGGTTTATGTGACTGTTCCAACTCCACTGATCACGTGGACCTGGCAATCTTTCACAAAGTCACCTGGTTTCCTGAAAACTTTGAGTGCTGCTGAAGGCACTCTTCTCAGAAAAAAATAAAAACCCAGTCTAAAAGCAAAACTGGTTGAGAGATAAAAATCAAATTAAATATAGCTCAGATTTACAGGAGCTTCATTTTTTATTTTCACCAGAATAATGCTGCTCATGATCTACTTCTATTTCATATATCAGTTTGCATGTATAAATATATTCTTGTTTTCTTTTTAGGTCATCCTGATCCTGACCAAGTATTATCATACTGACATGGGGAAAGTGCTGGAGAGCTCTTTGTGGAGGTAAGTTTTCTCCTTTTCTGTGCTGTCCTGGTAACAGATCCATCTCTTTTCCCTTTCCAAACTGCTGTGAGGTTCAGCTGATAGCCAATTGAAGCTGATATAGCAAGATTATCATCAGCTCTTTTTTGCTTCCTTAAATGCAGTTTCTCCAGTTCAGTAAGGAGGAGTTTGAAATGGCTTTTGACAGTAGAGATGAGCAGTGATTGAAACTATCAGGTACCTTCCTGCTGCCACTTTGCAAGATGCCATTCTTTTCCTTTTCTTAGAAGTTTTGCATCAAAACTGCTTAAAAACTTTGAAATAGTTGTGGTGTTGGGATGTGGCTTTTGGGAGCTCATACTGCTCGAGTGCTGTGTTGGGGTAAAAATAATACCTGATGTGAAAGTGGTCATCCTTGACTGAAAGACAATGCCAGTGCAAGTTACAGTGTTTTATGACAACTGGGAATATGTAGGTGTGGTGGTTTGAGCCTTAACTGGGACTTAAGAGCTCAGATGGGGGACAAGGCTGAGAATCCCTCCCTCCTCTTTCCTAGTGGAGAGGAAAAAGAAAGGGAAGGAGCAAATCCACCAAGAAATAATTTGGAGTCAGCTCGGAAGTAGAGAGGTAAAGAATTTTCTTTAAACAATGCGTATATGTGTAACAGTAACAGGTAGGGTTCGCAGGGGTAAGGAACAAGGATTGATGGGAGAAAAAATAAGAATACAAAACGAGTCTCTTTGAAGGGGTGTGGAGGTAGCAGGGAGAAGGATCAGGCCTGACCACGTGGCAGAGAAGCAGGAAGCCACCAGCAGTCCTCGTCCAAGCAAAGGCAGAGGCCAAGAGCCCTAATGGCTGCTATGTCTCCTCCTTTTTATAGCCTTGCTGGACAAGGAGGGGGAGTGGAACAGACTAATTTAGTTTCCATGGGGGAAAACCCCCTGCAGGGAGGGCAATGCTCTCACTAGCCCTCCCTCCCTGCTTCCAGGATTAACCTATCACAGTAGGAATCTAAATAAATGTCTAAGATGATTATTATTTCCTTAACACATGTGAAGTAAAGTATTGATATGCTTTTTGCCTGAGTGCTCAACTGCACACTCTGGTGTGCGTCAGCACAACAGCAGGGCTGGGGTAAGCTTGTGTTACCCTAGTCACCCTAGTTATCTTCTGGGGTTAATTTTGTTGGCTTTTCTGTGCTCTGATTTTTCTGTGTGTCTGTATAATCTTCCACCACAATTTTTAATTTTTTTTTTTAAATTGGAAAAATTCTGTACACTTCAAAAGGGAAAGTTTATCACTGTTGCAAATAAATATAACATTCACAGCATCGCAGAACATTAGAGGTTGGAAGGGACCTCCGGAGATCATCCAGTCCAACCCCACTGCCACAAGCAGGATCACCCAGGGTAGCCTGCACAGGAATGCATCCAAGTGGGTTTTGAATGTCTCCAGAGATGGAGACTCCACAACCTCTCTGGGCAGCCTGCTCCAGGGCTCTGTCACCCTCGCTGTAAAGAAGTTTCTCCTCATCTTGAGGTGAAATCTTCTCTGTTAAAGCCTGAACCTGTTGTTCCTTGTCTTGTTACTGCACACCACTGGAAAGAGCTTGGCCCCCTCCACTTGACACCCACCCCTCAGATATTGATGGACATTGATCAGATCCCCTCTCAGTCTTCTCCAGACTAAACAGCTCCAGGGCTCTCAGTCTCTCTTCATGGGGGAGATTGCTTCAATGTGTGCTGTGCTAGATTTGGTGGGTTATCTGTAGAAGGAGAAATATTCTTGAAATAACTCTGCTGGGGCATCTAAATAGTTGTTATAAATGTCAGATTTATTTGAGGAGCCCATAAGTTTCAGGTCTAGAAACAAATGTGTTGTCTAATACCTTGTGGCTAGGTACTTGTGAACTTCATACTGTTCCAAGAGCTTTTATGGAGATTTAAACCCTCATCTGTGTGCCTAAGGGAATTTACAGAGACAGTCCAAGAAAAGGAGCAGGCAAAGGCATAGGAAGTGAGAAGATTCTGTGACCAGAACATGCTGTACACCAGCCTCATTCCTTGTTTAGAAGGAGCTGCATTGTTTTAACCTTGTGGGACTTCTCATAGTCTAAGTGTATCTTTCCAATAACTTCTTGTCATACTGGTAGCTGAGTAGTACAGTCTGGCCAGGGGCAGTGTTCTATGCAGTACAAGGATATTTTCAAGTCAAAAAGAAACTTCTGTTCATGAAAAGGGAGTGTTCAGGAAAGAAAGATCAAATGGAGACTGCTTGTTGGCTTGAGATTGGCCTCTTTTAGGGCTGTGATAGTTCATTTGTAATTATCCTTTAAATGTACAAGATGCAAAATTAGTTGCACATTTGTTTTCTTTTTTAATTTTTGTCCAACATCTTGTGCAGGGAAGACAACCAAATGGCAAATTGGATGCTCCCACAACTGCATAAGCAGCCTGTGCTTTCCTGTTCTATGCCCCTGGCCTGTAAAACATGAGCAATGTGTTTCAAATTTTGCCATCCATGCTTCAGCGTAATCTGTCATACAAGTCTTCTAAACTTACTCAGTTGGACTCTTCCAAATAAACTCTCTGCTCTTTCAAAATAAACATAAAACAGGCTTCAGATAATGTTGCTTTCTTTTGAGAACAGAAACACTTTAAACAAGGTCATTCAGACCTTGCTGACAGCTGGTGTGAAGAAAGAAATGGTGTGAACTGCATTCAAATAGAACTGATGCTAGCCTGCATCAGAGGGAAATCAGGCCCTTTTGCTTCCAAGTAATAGATGTACAAAGATACTTTGATGGGTTATGAAACTAGGATGGAAAAACTGAAAGAAAGAAAGTTCTTAAGATTAGCCCTTGGGCCAAGGGTTGTAGCAAATCCATCCCTAGATGTGTGCTGCTTACCCCTTTCCTCCACCTCCCCTCACCGTGGTGTAAAAGCAGCACATGGAGCTGTCAGACTGAGCAAGTTACAAAGTGCCTGGATCTGGACAAGCACAAATGACACCAGCCTGTGCAAAAGCATCCAACGGTGCCTCTCTCTGTAGCTCATTATTTGTACTAAACCAAACAAAAATAAATACTGAGTGAAGCTGTCCATGAATCAGAGAGCTTCTGTGTTTTCCTCTGTCTGAAATGGTGGAGTGTAAATCGGTGAGGCTCCGTGTTTGCTGATGGAGCCCATGTGTTGTACTCGCGTTGGCAGCCTGCCTGCAAGGCACTGCATATAGATTTTTAAACTTCTTTTTTTGTTTGATTCTCTTTTGCATTCCTCTCATTTGCATCAGAACAAACACACAGTAAAACAAGTGTGAAAAATGGTGGCAAATTTGGTTTTTTTTAGCAGTGGACAAAAGCCATTGATCTTTGTGAGGTTTCTGTGCCCTAGTGGGAGTGGATCCTTAGGGTTATTGCCTGAATCAGTCCAATGTTTTTCTTCTTCCTATCTTTCCTGGCTAGATCATAATAGACACTTTATGTTCTCTGAGACTCTAAGCAAAAAAAATAAACTTTTATAACCTGATCAGTCCTCACCAGGTTAATTTGTTAATGTTGTTAATCTCCCACATTTATCTTGCCAATCACTAAATATTATCCTAGCCTGGCATCTCTCAGTTCTTTTGTTTCTTGAAACTGCATCTCTCTTTTCTCCCTCTAAATCCTATCTCCTCTTCATCACTCTTTCTTTTTCTCCTATCACCAATTCATTATTTTTTTTATCTTCCTTGCTTAGTGGAACAGGGAATGAGAAGGGAAGGATGACTCAGGGGTCCAGGGGTGCTTATTTGATCTTAGTGACCTTGGAGTTGCAGTCAGACTTTGCAGAGTGATGCAAACGGTGGGGAAAAGCACCAGTCAGTTGCATGCCTGGTGGGGGGTCATTGCTTTATGAAAAGAAGACAGATTGGTTTTGGAAGTGGATCCAGGTGATGAAGCTCTGCCTCTACAGGGCGTTGTTAATTCTTGTAGGTAATTTATGCCTGCCCACACAAGTCAGGTTACAGGATTGGGAGACCTCAATTTTCATTACCTTGGAATTTTCTTCATTGTTGAACAAACAGCAAAAATGGTGCCAGATAATGAAGGTCTTGACAACTTTTTGCTAGTAGCAGCCATGTCTGGTTCTGCTGAAGAGGGGGAGGCATTGGGTGCTTGGTTGCATGGTTTAGTTGATTGGGTGGTGTTGGATGATGGGTTGGACGCGATGCTCTTGAAGGTCTCTTCCAACCTGGTCCGGTTCTATTCTATTCTATTCTAGTCTATTCTAGTCTAGTCTAGTCTAGTCTAGTCTAGTCTGGTCTAGTCTAGTCTAGTCTGGTCTAGTCTAGTCTAGTCTAGTCTATGCTATAAGTCATGGTGGAAGCATGTTTTTAGAAAACACCAGGGTGTGCTTCTCTGGTCTGCTGTTTCTAATACTTCTTGCTTATTAAGTAATTGTTAAGGTAAATTGTTTAGTTGTTTGACTCTAAATATCTTAGGGAAGTAAACTGAGATAGCATTAATTGCCTCTTACATATAAGTTAAAATAACCAATGGAGAAGGAACAGGGGTTTGTTTTCAGGTTTGCTTTTAATTTCTAAACTGCAGTATGTATGGGGAATGCAGTGGGTTGTCATGTTTGCCTCATTGACATAACGAAAAAACTGATCCTGTGCCTAAAACTTAAAATTCAGGAACTAAAATGATCTTCACAAATGGAGCGTGTATTGAAGATACTTTGCTTTCTAGCATCCACACACATCTTTATCCAGCACATTTATGGTATGAAGGACCTGAATCAAGCAGATCATTTAAGAGATTAGATACTGGAGTAGATATTTTCATATCCTTTATGGCCAGGTTTGTGTGTAAACACATAGCTGCATGTATCTACTGCCTCAGGTGCCTGCTGGCCTATAGATGTATGAAGTTGACTGCTGCAATCAAATATTTAAGCTTTGAATCGACAGTCACTAAGAAATTCATGCTAATATTTATCAGTACACATGAATTACTTAATTCCAATAATGTCTCTTGGATATTATTATTCTCTTTTATACATGGGACAGCTGAGATGGTAAATGGTTGTCGAAGGTTATACAGCGACTCAACACTGTGTGGCTGTGGAACTGGCTGAGTCCTGTTTCTGGTGTTCCCCTTCTTAGCTTGATCTAAACTATGAATAATAGATGCTGCTGATGATTGCTAATAAAGTTTTGATTGCATATTATCAAGCTGTAATAATGTGGAAGTGCTAAAGCGACCAGCTATGTAATTGCCATTGTTCCCAATGGCATCACCAAGTTGTTATTGCTTCACCCCCCAGCAAAACAAACGGCGTTGTTTGCTGTTAAGTGTACTCTTAACTACTCTTAGAACTGCGTGTTGAACTCTAGGTGGGCTCTTTTCAGAGATGTTGTGGTATTTTGCCCCATGTTGTCAATGATGAACTGCTAAATGAAGAAATAGACTTCCCCATCTGTTTAAATATGGTTGGGACTCCTCACTCCAAATGCCACCTGAGGAGGGAGCAAATTTCCAGCACTCTGCAAGGAGGTTAATTTATGATGATCTCAGAGGTCTTTTCCAGCCTCAATAATTCTGTGATTCTGTGGTTGTGAATCCAGGCCAGTGGGTGGACAGCTGGATGTGAGAGCAATTGGGTGAGCCTCATGGGCAGCACGAGACTTGCCAAACCTCAAGGAGTCAGGAAAATTGTCTTTGGTGGCACAGCTCTTCCTATTTGCACCCACAAAAACGCCATGTATTCAAAGCAAGACATATTTATACAAGCCCACTCAGCAGCAGCAGCAATCTATGCACAGTGCTCTGGGCATTTACACAAAGGTGCAAACTGACACCAGGATTAAGATCCAGACTACAAAGAACAGGATACTCTTTTAAGGTAGAAGCAATGAACAACATACCGCTCAGGAAAGTAAAATTTCCAGACCTCCTGTGACTCAGAATGTGAGAAAATGAATATGGGCATTTGTTCCCAAATTCTTTGACTGGTAGGTGAAACTCATTTCATCTATTTCCTGAAATTAATTCAAAAAGCAAACCAAAAAAAAAGAAGTCCAATATAGAGTCTGGTGCCCTAGTGAAATGCTTTCTTGGTGTGAAGTGTTGCTTAGTAAGTGAGCAACTGTATTCTACAGCAACTTGTGCTTCCAGATGGTCTTATATTGTGGTTCTGCCTTGAAAACTGACTTTGTAGTAATAGCCCCAGGGGATGGAGTTACTGAGTCTGTGATTTCCATATCAAATTTACTCTCTTTCCAAGTAAAAACAAAACAAAAGAAATGGCTTTCTAATTATTAGACCAGTGAGCTCAGCTTGGGATCTCATGTCTAGCTGTGCTTTCTCTGGCAAATGCATCACCCTGAGTAATGCAGGTTCTGCAGTCAAAGTAGACTGCCCTCGATTATACCTGTGCAGCTTTTCCTTCCACCTGTTCTGCTGTGAAAAGGTTTGGGGCAGTACAGCTGAAAAGGCAGTCCTGCAATTCAAATTTTATTTCTCTTACTGAACAACAGATTTTTATGCTCTCTTTGATCATATTTCCATATTCACCTAATAGCACTGCAAAGACTTTCATTATCTTTGCTGCAATTGTTGTCTTGCTAATACTCTACGGTACATCATTATGAGCTGAATTGTGCTGGAAAGCCATGGTCAGAAAGTGAACGTAGTGGATTTCAGCCTATCAGCAATGTTGTATTATGGGTGGCAGGTAAGAAAAATACATAAAAGACAAAGGAAATGAAAGGAACATGCCTTGACAAATCTTGGAATGTGCAAGGGATTGAAGAGCTGATTCCTGATGTTTTTAATGGGCAGTGGTATTGATTTAGGGACATAAAGGGTGCTGATGCTGCAGTCTGCTACTGCAGTGTGTGCTCTAAAGATGCAACTCACCATAGTCTTTCCTAAGACCAAGGCCCATGACACTGACAGTAACCTTGCTGTTAAACTTGGTGCTGCACTCATCCTGACACATGTTTTGGCTGTAGGTTTTTGGCCATTGGATGAACTTTGGTCATGGATGTTGGGATCTATTCTCTAAGCCATAACCTCTAGACATCTCCAAAGGAGGTATCTTTTAAATGACTCTTCAGGGCAGGAGTCTTAGCTTAAGGAGGTCCTTTTATGTATGTGTTACCATAACAACATTAAAAAAAGATGTTTGTATCTATTATATATGAAGATCTGAAAATCCCACAAACAAGTAAAAGCTCCCAAAGCAGTCTACCCACAACTGTTTGCTGAGTATCTGTTGCTCACAGACGAGAGCACTGTGTCGTAACTACTCATCCAAGGCTTCAGCAACTCGAAGTAGTGATGATGATTTCAAATGTTTATGTGTTGCTGCACTAGTTTGTGAACACACAAAGAATACACAACATATGGATGGAAGATCCAGTTGGAAAGCTGTGATTTATATAGTTAGGAAAAGGCTCTCACTTGCAGCACACTTCTGCTTCTTGGAGCTGATTGCAGCATGGCTGCCGAGAACGCTAATAGATCTTGGAGCATGGGAGTTCTGCTGCTTTACAGATTGGTTTTGTGTTGGTTTTGCTTTTCAATTTTTATTTGCTTCAATCTTCTCTCTGGAAAAGGAATTAAATAATTGTGAGATAACTCATAATAAGTAAGGCAATTTATTCAGAAAGAATAGAGATTTATTTTAAATAAATTTAATAATCCTGGCCTGTTGTTTGAGTAACTTGACCCTAAGGCACAGAATTTCAGTTTGCTTCAGCTGGCACTGGTACCATAAACTTTTTATTTATTTTTTTATTTCCCCCCCTTTTTTCTTATTTTTTCCTTATTTTTTCTTTTTTTTTTTCCTTCTTTTCTTCTTTTCCTCTTTCCTTTTTTTTTCTTTTCCTTTTTTACCTTTTTTCTTTTCCTTTTTTACCTTTATTCTTTTTTCTTTTCCTTTTTTCTTTTTGTTTTCTTTTTCTTTATTTTCTGTTTTCTTTTTTCTTTTCCTTTTTCCCTTTTTTCTTTTTTTTTTCTTTTCCCTTTTTACCTTTTTTCCTTTTCCTTTTTTTACCTTTTTTCTTTTCCTTTTATTTTTGTTTTTTTCTTTTTTCTTTTTTCTTTTTCTTTTTTCTTTTTTCTTTTTCTTTTTCTTTTTTCTTTTCCTTTTTCCCTTTTTTCTATTTTCTGTTTTCTTTTTTCTTTTCCTTTTTTCCCTTTTTTCTTTTCCTTTTCTTTTTTCTTTTCCTTTTTTCCTTTTTTTTTTCTTTTCCTTTTTCCCATTTTTCTTTTTTCTTTTCCTTTTTTCTTTTTTTCTTCTTTTTTTTTTTCTTTTTTTAAAATTTTTTATTCCCAGTAGGGTGTGCAGAGGTTCTTGTTTTAGGTACGCTCCTTTTCGCTGGGGCTGATGGTAATAGAGCCAGCAATCTTACTTGGTAGCAGTAGGAAGTCCTGGAAAGCTACTTCACTGGTGTTTCCTCAGATCTGTCAGGGTATCTTACTGCATAAGCCTCCCTGCAGGAAATTATCACCTTTCTTGCTAGCCTCAGCAGACAGGTCTAAGGTGGAAAGCAGAGAAACAATGCCCTTCTATGCATTAGTCACGGGGTTTCTAATTTGGAGTGTATGATGTTTTTACCCTCCCTCCCAGCAACAAAGAGGGAATTGTCACTGCTCACCATCCACTCCTGTACCATCAAACCAAGAATTGCAGTCTCAGATCTTTTCTTGTGGTGTGATTCCTCCGTTCTAAATTCATATAAAAACAGTTGAGCCATCAGTTTTTAGCTAATCAGAAGGACTTTGCTGCATTGTCATCCATTAACTCCCCCTGTCAGCAGGCCAGCACAGCAGGGGGGTGTGCAGCCCATAACCTAGGGCCAGATGGAATGACACTATATATATATATATTAAGCAGTGTTTCTTTTGCCACTCTGCTAAATGGAATAAATAAGAAAGCACAGTCAAAACAGCCAGTTCCATTGCTCATCACATTTTTATGATGATGAATGAGGTATAAAAACCTGAATAGGATTTATTCCAAAACCTGAAAAGGGCAAAGTCATGGCTTAGGGGAGCATATAGTAAAGTAGATGTGACATCGTACTTGACAGCCAGTGATCCTTCTGGCTCCACCTTCAGCCTCTGCGACCTTGACTGAAGTACCTATTGTTCCTGTGCTCTTGGTCTTTTCCCAGTCTGGGTTGTTTTTTTTTTGGAATATAAGCAATTAGGAGAACTGATTGTACAAGTGGGATCCTTATTGTTGCTGGGACTGTAATGCTGCATTAATAGAGATAATAGGATGTAAGTGTAATGTTTAGGAATGTTTGTTGTTTGTGTCTTTAAAGTTTTTGGCTTGTATCTGAGAAAGACAGGAGATGATCAGAGAGCACTGACAAACCGTGAGACTCATCTGCAAACACTTAACTGCAGTTTCACTACCAGGCAGCTAATGATCACAGAATGGTTTGGGTTGGAAGGGACCTTAAAGATCATCTAGTTCAAATCCCTCTATCATGGGCAGGGACACTTTCCTCTTTGACAATGCTGTTTTGCAACCCCCTGTTGCTTCTCTTAGTGTTGGGCACCTTGTGTCAGGGTTGGGTTATGTGCCAGGTGAGCAGCATTGCTTGCTTCTGTGGCGTGAGGTCTGCCCTCGTTGTATCCCCTGTGAACTGACTGCAAATTAATTTGGTGGTTGGGGCTGAATGAATGAACAGCTGCAGAGTTAATTATGCAGAATGCTATAGAAAAATGTAGCGTTAATGTTTTATACTCTCATTATCTCAGCGCTATGGAAGATATTTTTCAGTGTGAATATAACCAAGGCAACATTTCCCACATAACTTATTTATTAGGGACTTTGTATCGTGAGGTAGCTCTCTCTGCTTTAATTTGGTAGGGACTGGGACAATTGAAAGCTCCACGCAGGCCAGTTTAAAAATTGTAACTATACTCTCACTTGCTGCAGAATTTGAGGGTGTGGGTGGTTTACAAAAATTAAACTCACTTTACAATAATATTTACATGTCTTGATTCTTTGTAATGACCTGAAATATGGAACACTAGTTGAGAGTTTCTGCTTTTCCCTGCAGCTTCTTAGTGAACAGGTGACTGGTAATTAGTCAATTAGTCAACTGAAGCTCTGTTGGGGAATTGTTTTGCTTTGTTTTATTTTGTTTTCATATGATACTTGGTGGTGTTCTTTCCTACTTCTACTCTCCCTTTTTTCCCCTTTGGCATAATTTTCTCCTGTTGCATATAGAGCAGGGGTAGCAACTTCAACAACTATCAATTCTTGAGCTACCCTCACCCGTTTCGCTTTATCACCCGTTTTCTCTCCTGTTGACCTTTTCTTGCTAGCTATTCCTCTTCCTTTTTCATAGGACTGGGTTTCTATCTGTTCCAGGCCTGACTTCTCCCAACTCCTCACTGGAGAAGCTGCTTTTAATGAGGTGTTAAGTGTCCACCAACACGCATTGCATTAACGTGTGATCTGCATTTGAAGCTGTTCGGGAGCTGAT
Organism: Dryobates pubescens; assembly: GCF_014839835.1. Taxonomy (NCBI): domain Eukaryota; kingdom Metazoa; phylum Chordata; class Aves; order Piciformes; family Picidae; genus Dryobates; species Dryobates pubescens. Next base: position 5,562,277 of record NC_071634.1, read on the forward strand.
GTCCTTCTGATGGCAGAGCTTTTCCCCTGTAGTTGTTTTGATAGCCTGGAGATATTTCCACGACCTGTGAGCACATTTGATTCTAATTTTCCATGACAGGATCTGAAATTGTAATTCCAACAAGGGGTGTGTGCGTGTGTAGGAAATACCTGTTAACTATCACCTATGTGTTGAAAAGCATCTTTTGGTGCTGATTTCCCCTCTCTCCCCCATCCCCAAATCAGGTCCTTTCTGTTGCCAGATGGGTCTGTTTTCTCTTGCAGAGGGCGCATGCGGTTCGAATGACGCCCAGTGAAACACAGGGCACCTCTGGGCAAAAGGCAGGGAAGCAAATAAAGCCAGGCATGCAGTAAAGTCTGTTATCTCAATATCAAAAAGACTAACAGCTCAGCTCAAAAGTCTTTCCATCACTCAAGCTTTTGATATCCAGCGTTTCAAGCTTTCCCTCTGGCAGGAGGATGTATGGTCGTGCTTTCGGTATGATTCAGAGAGTTTTCTGTAACGCTGATCCCTCCTCGGGCTCGCTGGCTCTTCTGGAGACTTCAACATAAAACGTTAACCCACGGGAGAGAAAATGATTTTAAATTTTACTCTCTTCCAAGAATTTGGAGACTTATCAGTGTTTTATCCTAATTCTTACCATATGCTGTCCATTCCTTAATTCTGTAATGTCTCTTTGGGATAGAATGTAAAGTTGTGTTGATCTGAAGTACGCTGGCTAGAGCTTGAGGTTTCATTCCCTTTTACTCTACCCCTAGGCAGTGTCTGTGCTAAATACCGGGTTCTCACATTTCAGTAGTTTTTAGTTTGCTTTTTCTTCAGCCTGACATGTAAAATTAGTAAAATAGTAATATTTTACTTTTATTAGCCTCATTTCAAAATAATTGGAAGCAAAATATACATGCGTTGGAGTTTTGTATGCATGGTGATTTCAGGTGCATAGCAGTTAAACTCTCAGCGCTATTTTGGTGCAGTTTTCAGAGTGCTCCGAGCTGAGGGGAAGGACACTCCAGGAAAATGTTCTTCCTGTATGTTGTGAGAGGGCAGCACTTGCTGGCAAAGTGCACAAACCCAGAGTGAAAAGCTTTCATGCCTCAGATTTCCATATGGCCTCAGGTGAATGTATGAGTCTGTCAGATGCGGAGTGGAAGGCATCCAAGAAGCACATTTAAATAAAATTTAAAAAGAAAACACAGTTAATTATTTAAAGGTCAGAAAAGTATGTTAGAAATATGTTGCATGAAACACACTGACATACCACTGCTTTACCTTCACAATTAGAGGAGACCTTGTCTCCTTGCTTAAATATATTTGAACTACAACATCTCTTAATGTGCACTGGTAAGTGAAATGCAGGGTTGAGTTTTCCAGAACTTCACAGTGACAACAGGACCTAGCTTCTCAAAAGGCATGCTCATGAAGGGGGCCTACAAGAAGGCTGGGCAGGGACTTCTCAGGATATCAGGTAGTGATAGGACTAGGGGGAATGGAATGGAGCTGGAGGTGGGGAGGTACAGGCTGGAGGTGAGGAGGAAGTTCTTCACCATGAGAGTGGTGAAGCCCTGGAATGGGTTGTCCAGGGAGGTGGTTGGGGCACCATCCCTGGAGGTGTTTAAGACCAGGCTGGATGAGGCTCTGGCCAGCCGGATCTAGTGTGGGGTGTCCCTGCCCTAGATGATCCTTGTGGTCCCTTCCAACTCTGACTGATACTATGAAGTAAATACAAGCAAATGTTTAAGTATCAAATGGTATTTAATTTCCGTGTGAACTGGGAGTCTTGGTACTTCCAAATGCTTGAGATTTCACAACATTCTTTGTGATTTCATCTTGGGTATTGATACACATTATTATAATAAAGAATTGATACATGTTGGTATTAGGTTAGTATTCTATCACTTTCACAGCTGCTTTACTGGGAATTTCTGCTGTATTCATACATTCAGAGAATGATTTAGGTTGCAAGGGAGCTCTCATGGTCATCAGGCACAACCCCTGCTCAAAGCAGGGCTTGATGCAGAGGTTAATCGGGTTGTTTGTGGCTTCCTCCTGTGCATTTCTGAAAATCTTCCAGGTCAGAGATCTCATGGCTTCCTGGGTAACCTCTGCCCATGCCTATGGAGAGCTTGTGTCAGCTGGAATTTCCCATCTTGCAGCCTGTGCTTGCCACTTATCACCTTTTCACTGAGTATCCTCGTCCGGCCTTATTTATAACTTCCCTTTAGATACTGAGAGGCTGAAATCAAATTCCCAATTAGCCTTGCTTCCCAGCCTAACCTGATCTCTCCTGTCTGTGAAGCAACACAAACTTACTTTATCCCATTTCTAGAAGTGGGATGATCTGTCTCCTGGGAGTCCTCTCCACTGCTCACCCCGCATAAAGTAGGCTCTGCCTGGGTCAATGCTTACATTTGTCTGAGTGCGAAAATCCCAAACTGTTGAAATCATTAACAGGGGAAATTCTCTTTCTTACAAAAAATACTGACACACCTTTGTCAATCCATTACCTCTCCAGAAAGATAACATTGGCCTTGTTTGCACAGAACCACCCAGGGCAAGAAGAGCGGAGATGCCAGCGTTAGCTTTTTGTCCTCGCTTTTCTCATGCGGTATGAATTCTTGATAAGTTTTGATTTAGTTGCTGGTACATTATTTATGACATCTCCTGGCTGCAGCTGCTGTAATCCATGAACCAAAGCCAAACCTATTGTTTCTAGTCATAGAATTGTGGCTTGTTGTAGAGGAACGCCCCGGTAATTAGGCAGAATGTGCTTTAATTGGTTGTAACATCGACTTCTCTAAATAAGGCTTTAATCAGGCTGAATGACAGATGAAAGTATTTTCTTTCTTGCCTTTTAGGATTTATCTGTCACAGGTAAATATTATGGTGCCCACAAACGTTAGGAAGATTAATTTTTCCAGGAAAGGAAAGAAGGAAAATTAGGTTCCTTTTTTGGTTGTTGTCTTTAATGATCCTTCAATTAGAAGAGAATTATTTTAAGTCACACTACTGAAACGTGCAAAGCAGAATTCTTCAGGGCATGAATTCAGGCACTTTCCTGGGATGTGGGTAAAGCTAAAGTCTTACTCAAAGAGTGGAGTTCATACAGTAGCTTTACTATTTCTTCACAAGTTTTGGACAATTTTGAGTTATGATTAGCTTGAGCTGTACTTCTGTGCATGTATTTTCTTGACTGGCAGGCTTTCAAGGGTCAAGCATAAACACCTCAAACTGTTAGGGCAAAAGCTGTTGGTTGCTTTAAAAACCTCTTAGGGTAAAAGCTGTTGGTTGTGAACTGAGAAGAAACTAAGAGGTACAGTCTGGTGGATTTCTTGACTGTTTTGTGGTGCATGTGATGGATACAAGTTAACTGGAAAGAATGCAAAGGGAACATGATGAAATTCAGCATTAGCTCTGAAAATCAGGATACACAGGAGCCACCCAACAATCTGTGAGAAGCTGATGGATTTGCCTCAGTTTGTGCAGCAAGCTCGTGAAAAGGACTTTGGGAAGAGCACATTCAGGACTGGGGATGGGAAAGAGAAAGGAGTCAAATGACTTATGTTCCACTGAAGGTTGTTCTCTTGAGCATGCTTCTTTGGATGTAGTGTTTTGTTAGGAGAGAGATCAAAGAACAAAGGGTGAAAGATTTTCTCTGTTTATGATTCTGTCCTGTTTTGAATCTCTGTGCTTAGTTTGGCTGATGGGGAATGGTGTTTAGGAGGAGGCTCTTGTCTTCTCTCTCAGAGGTGGTAAAGCAAAATGAATTACTGTGTTACATGTTCAAACACAAGTGTTGGGATGACACTGAGGCAGACCTCAGGCCAGACAGGGATTATTCCAGTTTTTGTTTTGCTCCACAGAATGCTGCATATTCAGTATTTATTTTCCCTTTGCACCCTTTCAGTAAAATCCCCATGAGAAGCAGCAGCTGTTGTTGTTGCCAGCTGGATTTCACCATCAGCAAGTCACAGAGAGGCTTCTCTACCAGAAATCAGTCACTCCAGAAGAAGTGAACTGTGTGGTGTCACCCCTGGGGACAAGCTAACCTGCATGAGCCTTTACCATCTCTGCTTGCAAACAAACTGTATTTTAGGGCCCAAATGCATGTGCCCTACTGGGGGACAAGGCAATAAATTGGCTTAATTGGCGTAAAGACTGCTGGTGCTTCTGGAGACAGTGAAGTTGCAATGATTTGCACAGGCTACCAGTCAGGTCCTGAAACTAACAATAGACTTCAGCTGCAAATAGAATAGAATAGAATAGAATAGAATAGAATAGAATAGAATAGAATAGAATAGAATAGACCAGGTAGGAAGAGACCTTCAAGATCATCATGTCCAACCCATCAACCAATCCAACCCACCTAAACAACTAAACCATGGTGCCAAGCACCCCATCAAGACTCCTCCTGAAGACCTCCAATGATGGTGACTCCACCACCTCCCCAGGCAGCACATTCCAATGGCCAATCTCTCTCTCTGTATAAAACTTCTTCCTAACATCCAGCCTAAACCTCCCCTGGTGCAGCCTGAGACTGTGTCCTCTTGTTCTGGTACTGGCTGCCTGGGAGAAGAGACCAACCTTTGCCTGTCTACAGCCTCCCTTCAGGTAGTTGTTGAGAACAATAAGGTCACCCCTGAGTCTCCTTCAGCAAACATTCATGGAGCACAGTGTTGTTTATTATGGAAGCAGTAATCATCTGTTCACGTTCTTTTTTCCCCTCTCCTTGGTAGCCTCCGAGGAGGCATTCCTTTGATTACTGGAGTATCTGTCCCACAGATGAAGCTCTGCAGCAGAAGATGGGTTAAACCTGAGCTCCACAACAGGCATTCTCTCATCCTGACAGTTTGCACAGCTTTTTTTTTTTTTTTTAATCACAAAACATTTTCACCTAGGCAGAAATTGGGTGATCTTCCTTGGGGTAGGTGGGTGGGAGGAAGGCAATGTGATTGTGTACAGGTTAGATTATTCTGAGTGGAGAAAAAAGGAGGCTTGAAAGGCCTTGGTCTTCCTCCATGCATCTAATAATGATTGTGTTGGTTTGGACATTAAGGTGGAAATAATTGGTGTGTTAGAGTGAAGTCTCCTCATCCGTTCATTCTTGGCTCTGTCACAAGCAAGGATCTTTGCTGAGCCTTATCCCTTATCACCCATTTTATCACTTAGTGTAATGGGCAGAAGATTTTGGGGAGGCATGCTGGAGGCAAAGTGGCTCTGCAGTAGATTCTTGGCTCCTGGTTTCCTTCTGCATCTAATAGCAAATGGCAAGAGTCCCAGCGTTGAACTGAGTCCTTCTCCCTCAGCCAGGCTTAACTCAATCCTGCCTAGGCACTTGAAAGGTAGCAAGACGGCCAGTTACAGAAAGGCAGTGGTTTCTGTCTGTCACAGTTTGCTAGTTGGTTTAGTTCTGTATTGAAAATAAGCAGATGATCCCTCCTCTGCTTCAAGATAGGGATATCAAGATAAAAGCTTAAGAAATCTGCCTCCAGCTGTCTGGAGCCACTGCTCAGGATTTGGTCAGTGGTGGGGTGCACAGCTGATGTGGCATCTGATGCTTTCATAGTTTACAGTCAGCTTATGACTTACCCAGTCTTGCAAGACTCACCAGAGTTGTTCTTGTGTGCCTTAAGCTGGTCACTTAATTCTCTCACATGCTAAAGAAATTAACACCATATTTCTCTAACTGATAAGTAATTGCTGATAACCCCCCCTAATTTTCAGAGGGTGTGTTCAATGCTTTCTAGTTACCAAAGTCTTTCCTCCTGGAGTTACCCCAAATTTTTAACATTTTTGAAGTTAAATGGTGATATGCCCATGAAAAAAAAAAAAAAAAGGAATTAAAAAGTATAAACAAAGAAAGAAAATATACTATTGATCAAGTTTTGTGTTTTACTTACTGAGTATTGAGAACTCTCAGCATCTGGTAAGGTTTGCACTTGTTTGTTTAGGCAACAGAACAAGAATCATAGAATCAATAAGGTTGGAAAAGACCTCAGAGGTCATCAAGTCCAACCTATCACCCAACACCTCATGACTAACTAAACCATGGCTTCAAGTGCCACATCCAATCCCCTCTTGAACACCTCCAGGGATGGTGAAATATCACCAAAAAAGCCGTTTAGAAGCTGAACCAGTTGTGTCGATTCCCCCATTGTTTTTCCCACATCTTTGCCCATGTTCTGTTTAAGCTTTTTTTCTTTAGAAATTAGTCTGGGAGTACCTGAACAGATACATTCTGCTTCACTGCTTCTTTTCTGTGTCTTGTTCTGGGAGTTTGCTGTCTTTTTTGGATTGTGGCTTCCTGATGCTCATTCTCTGAGAGGGTGGGAGGGAAGCACTATGCAGTTTCAGTAAGGCACAGGTTAAATATATTTAAAAATAGTTAATTCACAAATCATTTTGAAATGAGTCAACACTGAGTAACTAGCTGCCTGGAGTTTAGCAGTGATCACTATCAGCCTTATTTCTTGTCAACATTTTCACCACTTGTTTGTCAGTGATTACAAATTATAGTCAATTGCAGTTGTGTGGCAGAAAAGACTTCACGGAGTTACGAGGACTGTCCTGAGAGAAGGGCTTTAAGTGGGACCATTAAAACCAAGTTCAGCTTAATGGAACGCTGTTTATCTGAGAGCAAGAACTGTGGGGTATGATGTACGATATGTTGGCATATGGTGGAAAATCATGATGGTAAAAAGTCTGAGGGGATCAGAGAGGTGACCTCTGTGGTTGTGCCTTGGCTAATTATGAACTCCACGTGAACCACATTCAGCAGGGAGAAGAGCAGCATCTCGCTTTCTCTGCACACTGCTGTGAGGGTGATGCTGAAATATGTCAGGGCCTCCTGTCCATGCATTCAGAAACATGTAGAAAATGAAGGGAGTCATGGGAGGGTTTGAAAGCTGGAGAAAATGGCCTCCTGTGAGAGATGCAGAGTTCAGCCTTTCAGCTTATCAAGGGGAAGTGAAGGGCTCTTTAATCCAACCATTAAGCTTACAAGAGGGCTTGATGCTTGCTCTGCTCATCCCTTGGTGACCCAGAAGGCTGCAGGGAAAGAACATCCACATCTATTCATTTGCTTTCTCTTTCTGATAGTCTCCACTGTAATTGTTTGGGCCAACCCCCCCTTTCTGATTCCTTACTCCTTAGCCAAACAGATTTCTCTGTAAAATACTTCCTAGTAGTTTTCCTTAAAAAAAGAAAGGGAGGGAGTAACTGCTCTGGGGTTTGGACATGTTTGTTCCCTGATTGTTTTTGCAGGGGTGAGATGGAGGGAGGGAAGGTCAAAGAGTAGTAGGAGACAAGAAAATAACCACATGGAAGAATAGAATAGAAATAGAATAGGAATAGGAATAGAACAGAATAGAATAGAATAGAATAGAATAGAATAGAATAGAATAGAATAGAATAGAATAGAATAGAATAGAATAGAATAGGTTGGAAGAGACCTTGTCATTGTTGTCCTTTACAAAAACCTTTCCAACATTTCAGTGTGCCAGGTAAGCTTTTTGAACAACATAAACTTAGTTTGTAAATTTCATCCCAGGGACAAATGAGCAGTACAAAGTACCAGTTGTGGACTGGAAGGGTTGGTGATCTCAGTCTGATTTCTCATGGCAAAGTTGTTAAAATGATCAGAAGCATCTCCAGTGCTGGTGCTGATTTATGTTCCCATAGGAACACCTGCAGCCAAAAGACCAGGGAACTGGTAGAAATGTAGCTGTGAAATACAGTGTTCTTGGATGTGGATGATTCAGATGAGAGCTTTGACCTGTAGATTGATCATAGACTCATGGAATGGTGGGGGTTGGAAGGGCCTCTGGAGATCGAGCCCAACCCCTGCCAATGCAGGTTTTATATTCTTGTCTGTTTAGTTTCACCAATATTAGGTTTTGAAGCTCTGAGACTTTTGAAGACCACATGAAGCTGCGCCAGGGGAGGTTCAGGCTAGATGTTAGGAAAAAGTTCTATACATAGAGAGTGATTGCCCATTGGAATGGGCTGCCTGGGGAGGTGGTGGAGTCACCATCACTGGAGGTGTTCAGGAGAAGACTTGATGGGGTGCTTGGTGCCGTGGGTTAGTTGTTTGGGTGGTGTTGGATTGGTTGATGGGTTGGACGCGATGATCTTGAAGGTCTCTTCCAACCTGGTTTATTCTATGTATTCTATGTATTCTAAGTAAGAATCATCACCTTTGTGCAACAGAGACAAGAAGGAATCCAGACTCAAGCATAGGTGAGGCTCACTGACAGCTTGTCCAGCTGAGGTGCAACTTGTGCAGACCATTTCTGTGTGCCTACAGGTGCCTCTGCATTCCCATGATTTGGGATTTCCTCCTGAGAGCAGTGGCAAGGATGTTGTTCCTGGTTTGTTTGCTTCTTATCCACATAGTCTGTCACTTGGGTGGGAATATTTTCCCGAGAGAGAGTTAATTAACAGGAATCAAGATATTTCAAATGGAAAGGCTGTCAGCAAATGCTGTATGAATGAGAACATGGAAGGAATTTCCTGCATGTCTTTGTGTCACTGCTGCTTACACAAACAATCCCAAGAAAGAGGTGAAATAAAAGTCCAGTGACTTAGATTGGGAGCATTTAACAGTTCAAAATACTCTAATTACTCAGGTCCTTGTTAAGAGAATCATAGAATCAATAAGGTTGGAAAAGACCTCACAGATCATCAAGTCCAACCTGTCACCCAACACCTCATGACTACTAGACCATGGCACCTAGTGCCATGTCCAGTTCCCTCTTGAATACCTCCAGGGACAGTGACTCCACCACCTCCCTGGGCAGCACATTCCAATGGCTAACAACTCTCTCTGTGAAGAACTTTCTCCTCACCTCGAGCCTAAACTTCCCCTGGTACAGCTTGAGACTGTGTCCTGTGTTGAGAAGGAGCAGGGAGAGAGAGCCCATGACTTAAGACTACTCAAAAACATGGTAAATAAGTAAATGTGGATTTTGTTTAGGTTTAAGTAGAGGCGTTGTGACATGGTGGTGGACAGCTTGGATGTGGGGCATTTCTCTGGGCAGAGATTATATGTTTTCAGTAGATTTTAATGGTCAGTTTGAGAAGCATCTGCACTGGGCAAGCAATTTTCCTTAATTAATAAATGAACCAGGTTTTGTTCTGAATGGCACTGCTACATTTAGAGGGATTGGAAATTATTGTAATTTAAAATAAATGAGCAGGAAGGGGAAAAATAAATCACGATGAATTGTCTGGTGGAGGATATGATTTTGAAACCCCCTATTAAAAATACCCTCCAAAGCTCCTTGTGCTTGCAGATAAAGCTCTTTAAGAGATGATTGTTTTAGGAAATCTTCTCCATTTTTTTCCATTTTTGCCATTAATTTTTTTCTCCTGTTTTTTTTTTTTTCCTATCAGGTGAGGGATGAGGGAAAGAGAGAATAAACTTGCTGAGTATGTTGAGAGTCAGCGCTGTAGTGCAAAGCAATATTAGAGTCCTTCCCTACTACATGTGCCATTTCCACCCCTGTATTCTTTGAATTGGGATAAGAAGCCATTGAGGCATTATGAGTCAGATTCAAGCACCTTCTCCTTTAGGAGGAAGATAAGGAGGAAAAATAGCTTCTTCAAATAATACAACCTCTATTAAAGTCCTGTGGAAGTTATATTAAAAGAAGAATCACTCCCTGGAAAGCCTTTTGCGATGTGAGAATTGAATTTAACAGGCTAAGCTTTCCGTGGTAATAATTGCACAGCTAAGGATGATGCAAATTTAATGGCTCTAATCAGATGAAGTGAAAGAAAGCAAACATTAGGTTTGTGCTTTAATTTGTGCTTTGCTCTACTGTTGATTCTTCTGTGCAAGAAGAAAGGTGTGTGGTGGAGGTTGTTCATTTTTTTTTAAACCTAGAATGCTTTTGAAAACATTAATGAGACTGTTCTTCATCAACATAAAGTGATTCCAACTCAAAATGATACATTTTGCAGCTTCCAAATTATCACAGTATCACAGTATCACCAAGGTTGGAAGAGACCTCAAAGATACAACAGTTTAGTGAAAATGAGAACGAGTGGAGTACATCACAGGAGAGCACTGAGCTGGACAGTCCTTGGTCTCTGCCAGTAGCCCATACCAAATGCTTATGAACTGTGAGAAAAGGACTCAAGTCTATAGAATAGAATAGAATAAACCAGGTTGGAAGAGACCTTCAAGATCATCACGTCCAACCCATCATCCAACACCATCCAATCAACTAAACCATGGCAACAAGCACCCTATTAAATCTCCTCCTAAATACCTCCAACAATGGTGACTCCACCACCTCCCTGGGCAGCACATTCCAATGGGCAATCTCTCTCTCTGTGTAGAATTTCTTCCTAACCTCCAGCCTAAACTTCCCCTGGTGCAGCTTGAGAATGTGTCCTCTTGTTCTGGTGCTGGTTGCCTGGGAGCAGACACCAACCTCCACAGGGAAGTCATTGTGCCCCTGTACTCAACACTGGTTAGGCCACACCTTGAGTCCTGTGTCCAGTTCTGGGGCCCTCAGTTTAGGAAAGATGTTGAGTTGCTGGAAGGTGTCCAGAGAAGAGCAACAAAGCTGGGGAGGGGTCTGGAGCACAGCCCTGTGACGAGAGGCTGAGGGAGCTGGGGTTGCTTAGCCTGGAGAAGAGGAGGCTCAGAAGAGACCTTCTTGCTGTCTACAACTACCTGAAGGGAGGTTGTAGCCAGGTGGGGATTGGTCTCTTCTCCCAGGCAACCAGCACCAGAACAAGAGGACACTGTCTCAAGCTGTGCCAGGGAAGGTTTAGGCTGGATGTTGGGAAGAAGTTCTTCATAGAAAGAGAGATTGGCCATTGGCATGTGCTGCCCAGGGAGGTGGTGAAGTCACTATCACTGGAGGTGTTTAGGAAGAGACTGGATGGGGTGCTTGGTGCCATGGCTTAGTTGATTAGATGGTGTTGGATGATAGGTTGAACTTGATGATCTCAAAGGTGGTTTCCAACCTGGTCTATTCCATCCCATCCCATCCCATCCCATCCCATCCCATCCCATCCCATCCCATCCCATCCCATCCCATCCCATCCCATCCTATCCTATCCTATCCTATCCTATCCTATCCTATCCTATCCTATCCTATCCTATCCTATCCTATCCTATCCTATCCTATCCTATTCTATATGAAGACCTGTCCTCTCATCCTCTTACCTGTTTAACAATATTGCTTTGTGAGCACATTTTGTGAGGGATCTTTCTGAAAAAATTTTGAAAGTAAGCAGTTTGGTTGAATCTTCCTCTTTATATATTAATTGATTCTGTCAAAACCCAAGGATGTTAATGAGTCATGCATTCCCTCTCCAAAGTCCACTTGGACTCTCACTCAGTATCTTTCATTTCTCTGTGTGTCAAATTACAGAATTGGAAGAGGTTTTACTAATCTGCCTAATGCTGACATGGAGCTTCACTGCCCTGAAGTACCTTTCTAAATTGCTCTTGGAGACCTTTACAAAAATTGGAATTACTATTTGCCACATCCATTTCCCTAATACAAACATTATTTTAAATGAGAAGATGCTTTCTGCAATTAATGGCTTAGTGATTTCATCCTTGAGTTCCTTTGGAACATTTGGATGAGTACCATCTGGTTTGAGCAGATGAGCAGTCTTGATTTGTGTGAAATATCTTTCACTGACACTTTAATACGAGGCATATCTTAGCACAGTGACAACAACAAAGAGCTCTGATGTGGAAGCCTTTTAAAGCAGCTCCAGGGTGAACGACAATGCAAAACATCACTTTGATTCTCAGCCGTGGCTTCATCTCTGGATGCTCTTTTCTCACCTTGCTCAAGTCTTGGCTCCAGAGATTGCTGTGTCAGGCTTCATGTTGGGTTGACAAAAGATTTGTTATTGCAGTGTAAACTTTTCCAAGTTGTTTCTCAAAGGTTTTTATCATGCCCTGTTGCATTATTGTGTTGTCCTTCCGAGGATATTTTCTTCCCCCTCTGTTTTATCTTTCGCTGGACAAAAATTCAGCTTGTTCAAGTTGTCTTTCTTCAAGTTAGGTATCTTTTCAATCATGCCTTGTTTTTTCCCTTTGGTCCACTTCAGGTAGTATGCACTTGCACTGAAATATAAGCCCTGTAAAAAAGACATTTCTGGTATTTTACCAGAAGAAGCCTATTGAGCCTGCTCCCATTGTGGACATTTTGGCTTCCTTGCATGTGTTGAATCCACATCCATGCTGATCACAGTTGCCGCATCTGATCTACAGGCCTGCTGAAACTCCAGTATCTTAAGGGGGCCTGCAAAAAAGCTGGGGAGGGACTTTTTAGGGTGTCAGGTAATGATAGGACTAGGAGGAATGGAACAAAACTAGAAATGGGTAGATTCAGATTGGATGTTAGGAAAATATTCTTCCCCATGAGGATGGTAAGACACTAGAACAGGTTGAACAGGGAGGTGGTAGAAGCCTCATCCCTGAAGGTTTTTAAGGCCAGCCTGAATGTGGCTCTAAGTAACCTGATGTAGAGTGAGGTGTCTCTGCCCATGGTAGTGGGGTTGGAACTGGATGATCCTGAGGTCCCTTCCAACCCTGACAATTCTATGATTCTATGACTTGCTGAAGAGTTGCTTCCTCTTGGAGTTTCCTGGCTAACTGCTCAAGCAGGCTCTGGCATCATGCCCCAGTATAACATTTCAGCAAGCTGCGTGGGCTCACTAAGCTCTCCCATTTCTGCTGTGTTTCCTGATCTTGCAGTGGAGATTACAAAGCACATGGGAGTCATGAAGGGCTAGCCCAGTAGCAGTGTGCTAAACGCTGCCTGCTGCTCTCCAGCCCTGCGTGGGACTGCACTTCCAGTCCACAGGGGTTGTGTGGTACTTCAGACACTTCACTTATTGCTTGGATTTAGCTTTAAACTTTTCCCCATGGATGGTACCCTTGCTAGGGATTCCATTTTTTTTTCTGTATTCTTCCCTCCTCCCCACCAAGTGTTTAAGCAATCTGTACATTTTTGAAGATATCTAACATTTATATATAGAAGGACATTTACTTACTTTATCCTGTGCTATGATTTTCTGTGGTTTTCATGCTTGCTTAAATGTGACTTTCTTTGGCTGCTTTTAATCATCTGCTGTTTCAGGTTTGCCAACATCTCTCCCGTTCTTTGCTTGAGAATAATGTTTGACTCCCTTCTCAAACCGATTCATTATCCAAGCTGCACAGCCTTCTGCTCCTTTCAGCCTTCTCTTTCTTGCCTTCATTTGCTTTCTTATTCTATGGTTATCAACATTGCTGACTTCAAATCAGAAGTAGACAGATGAAAGGAAGAAATTGCCACTTTTTTCCCTGTTAAAAAATAACTAATTTATGCTAAATAAATGTACATTTAATGGTTTGGTTTTTTACTATCAATGTATTTTTGTGGTTCCTTCTTTTTTTTGTTGTTCCCTAAGACTGGACATTGGCCAAGTGAAAAGTGAGGCATCACTTCATGTCTCTTTAGGGAAGAGAATCCTTAACTCAAGGATTGACAGCCACCTAAACATAAGCCAGCAGTGTGCCCAGGTGGCCAAGAAGGCCAATAGCATCCTGGCCTGCATCAAGAATAGTGTGGCCAGCAGGAGCAGGGAAGTCATTGTGCCCTGTACTCTGCATTGGTTAGGCCACACCTTGAGTCCTGTGTCTAGTTCTGGGCCCCTCAGTTTAGGAAGGACATTGAGACTCTTGAATGTGTCCAGAGAAGGGCAACAAGGCTGGGGAGAAGCCTTGAGCACAGCCCTGTGAGGAGAGGCTGAGGGAGCTGGGGTTGTTTAGCCTGGAGAAGAAGAGGCTCAGGGGGGACCTCATTGCCCTCTACAACTACCTGAAAGGTGGTTGTAGCCAGGAAGGGGTTGGTCTCTTCTCTCTAGCAACCAGCACCAGAACAAGAGGACACAGTCTCAAGCTGCGCCAGGGGAAGTTTAGGCTGGAAGTGAGGAGAAAGTTCTTCACTGAGAGAGTCATTCATCATTGGAATGTGCTGCCCAGGGAGGTGGTGGAGTCACCATCCCTGGAGGTGTTCAAGAGGGGATTGGACGTGGCACTTGGTGTCATGGTCTAGTCATGAGGTCTGGAGGCAGGTTGGACTCAATGATCTTTGAGGTCTCTTCCAACCTTAATGACACTGTGACACTGTGATACTGTGAAAAGCAAAGGCATTTCTGCCTTACTCCCTGCAGCAGCTTCCCTGGGAAAATTCTCTCTAGGAGTGAGGGAGCCTTTGTGAAGACCTTGGCCATGTGTTTTGTGTACATTTGTCATCTGGCCTTTGTATTTTATTTTTTTTCAGTTATACATATTTAGTGTAAAACCAAGTTGAAACTATCCAGAATTCAAAGGCTTTGACTTCTCTGGTGAGTAAACCCAAAGATAATGCACATGAATAAATCAGACTTTGCGTGTCTGCAGCAGCTTCTCGCACTGCTTCCAGCCAGCCGCCAACACTTTCTGTTGGCATTTCAATTAAAGCTGAATGCACAGGGATGGATTTGCATCATTTAAAGTGAAGCTGCTGTTTAATGCCTTATAGACATCACCTCTGGAATGTTTTCATTCGCTAATTTTTATGGCTCGAAACAGTTTAGTCATCTGGGTTGCAGCTCATCTTGCTGCCACTTGTGCTTCCAACAGCTCTTGGCTGCCTGAGATTTGAGCAGTGATGTTGGCTAGTCCTTTCCTTGCAATTTGTGCCTCTTGCTTCTGCCTTCCCTTTTGCAGGGAGACATCTTCAGTGTTCTTTCACCTGACAAGAGATCTCTTCCCCATCTTCCCCCACCCATCTTTTCAGGGTGTTTTAAACAGAAGCAGAAATGTTAAGAGCAGGAGATCAGGATTTCTGAGAGTAAGAACAGTTCTTGATCATTTGTAAGAGGGTAATCATGGATCAGATTTCCTAGAAATGTCTTAAGGTTTCCATGCATTTCCAAACATGGTTTCATATATTCTGAAGAAGAGGGCTTTTGCTTGTTCTGGCAGCAGTAGTTTGCTGTCCATGACCTTCCTGTGCAGCACAAAGCCCTTTTCTTGCTTAGGAGCCTGTTACAAGAGCGAGCCTTTGTATCAGACCCGTCAGGAAGAGAAAAGAAGGAAGCCTTGTCCCTGTATACCTTTTATCAGGTGTATTCTTTGTCTGAGGAAGAGGAGAGGATAGTAGGAGGTGAAAACTTGAAAACAAAAGAGGTAGAAAGAGTTGTTCCTCAGAGGCTTTTTCATACTCTCTCTCCTTCTCTGCAGAAAATACGAATGTGTGAAATCTAAATAAACGCTGCATGCCAGCTGAACTGTGTATTAAGGCTCTTCCCTGTCAGCTTCTGTATGTCAGCTGTGTGGTTAGGGGTGTGTGGTTGCACAAAGGGAATGTGAAGTGCTTTGTAAGCAAGGACTGATTGCCCTTCCTTTGGGAATTTGCGCTATTCCTTATCAGGATCAAAAGAAGGTCTAAGCACCAAGGAGTGCTCTTTAATTGGCTTTTACTGTCAGTGTCAGTGATTTAGGATGGGGCATCAGGATGTACCAGGTATAGACAGAAAGTGAACTTGTTTGCCATGAGGTGAAAATCTGTTCTGTCATTCAGCAGTGGAGTCGTAATCGCTTCAAGGTGTGAACTTTATGGACCCCATCACCAAATGAGCAGGGCTGGGCCAGCCTCCTCTACTGCTATATCAAACCTGGAGCTATGTGCCAGGTGTAGAAGGGAGAAGAGGTGGCCACAGAGTAACTGATCCTGCCGTTATGAGTGACAAAAGTGGAAGCCTGTGCTATCTCTTTGTTAAGATGCTAAATAAAATCATTATCTTTTGTGATCAGCAAGCTAGTCTTTATAAAAGGAGAAGACTTAACCCTTTCATCCTTCAAGTGGACATCCTCAGACTTTGCAGAGATGTGGTTCACAGGTACTGGTGATGGGATGCTCTCTGTTTGTGTAAGTGCATACACACCATCTGGAAGAAATCCATTGTCCTCTCAAGCAGAGGAAATACCAAGTACTGGAGAGCTCTACCAAAAAAACCAAAGTAGTAAAAAATAAAGGTATGAGTGGAAGGCAGTGTCTGGGAACTGAAGCAAGACAAACTCAAATCAGAAATCAAGCACACATTTTTTAATTGGAAGCATAATTATATATGGAAACAAACCAACCAGAGTAAGTGATGGATTCATCTGGTCAAGACTGGGTGGCTTTTAGAAAGACATACCTTTCCTAGATAAGAGTTGCCATCTTCTTGTGTGGCTTATCAAGTGCTCTAGCCAGTCTTGTGCAGCAGGTCAGAGTAGATGCTCTGATGCATCTTTCCAAATGAAAACTGAAGTGAGTCTTAAACGCTATCAGTATTGCCATGGGACAGGTGTATCTAAAACTGGAAAACAGCAATCTTATTGAAATGTAGAGGGGCAAGTATTGAAAAAGGCTCATGTCCTAGGCCTAGTGTAGATTCCTCATTTCTGGTTCTGTTTGTAGTATGGTTTCTATTTTTCCTGCTGATGGGCGCATTCTTTACCTGTGTTGGCAAAGAATTTGAACGTGGAACAGCTTTGCAAGTTGGGATCTACATTTCTTAACGTGCTTTTGTTGCTGGTTGTATTGGAGGAGACTGAGATGTGTTCATTGTCCTTTGAAGAGGAAGGATTGTAAAAATAATTTCTTTTCTTTCCTGTTTGTGGCACATTTAGCCCTTTTCATGGGCAGACATAGGAATAATTTTCTGTGTTCTTTTTCTTTTGTGCTGTAGGGTTTGTATACTTCTATTTGTCATTTGTTTATGGCTTCTATATAATCCAGAAGCTTGTCACAGAAAATTGGACAATGTGAGTGAGAAATTTCCAGTGGTCTTACACTGGAGGAGGAGGCTTATCCCTGTCCTACACTGGCTGATCCACCAGCTTTAACATCAGAAGGCTGAGTCAGCATGCCAGCAAAGAGGAGGTGGGGAGTGCTGGCAGAACTGGACAGTGCCAGCCTCTGAGGCACTGTTGTATTGTCCTTGTATTCTAGCAGACACTGGCTCTGTTTGTATCCCTTGGGGGAATGAAGGGAAATCAGGTTTGAACAGGCATTTTTAACTTGGTTTTCTGTTTCTTCTGGTAACATTCACCGTTCTACCTCACAGTATATTGGCAGCCAGGGACTGCTGTCATTCCCTGGAGAGGGAGGAGGAATCCTGCCTTAATATTACATGGACATGATTAACTTCCAAGCAGTTGTAAGATCTCAGCCATCTAAAGCTGCTGTTGCCATCCATCTTCTTGATTTCAGAAAATTTGCTTTTGAATGTATTTCCTTGTAGCTACAGGAAGACATCCTATAGCTCCTAGTGCAATAGCATACAGGATTTTATGGATGTGGTACTCTAGGAGACTATGAAATGTACAGGACCTCTTGGGGAGGTCTCTGTTTCTGTCTCTCCAACCCCCCCCCCCCCCCCCCCCTTTTTTTTTCCTGTGGTGTACAGATTACACAGGAAATAAAAAGACCCTTCCAGCTGTTTTCCCAAATTTGAAATAGGTTTGGAAGGTTCCTATGAAGTCATCAGTCACCTAGTTACTATACACACATGTGTTCCTAAATGCAACAGGTTTCAGGTTTCTGGCTGAATTCCTCTTTTCCTGTGTCAGAAGAGCCTCACAAACTATGGGCAGCTGGAGGTAAACAGAAATAATTGTTCTCTGGAAGTGCCTTTTACTGTGCCTGGGCAAAGGGAGCACGGTTATGTAACTGCTTTTTAGGCTTCTCTCTGTGTTTTTTGCACACGGTCTGTACACAACATTAAGGGAGTTATAAATTCGAAATTGCCCCTTTTGTTACTTTTCTTGCAGTCAGAGAGTCATTTGGAGTTGGGGAACTTATTAGTAGGAGCTTGAATCCCTTTGTTCCGCCCAGCAGATACGACCTAAATTATTTAGCAGTGCTATTGGAAACAAAGAAGAAGGCAAGGCAAATGCAGACACTTGAGCTTTAATGAGCAGAGGTGTAACTAAGTCCCCTTCCCTTTTCTCCTCTCTGTGTAGGTGTTATTTTTAAAAGGAAGAGCTCTCCTCTGTGTGCATCAAGCAACTATAATGTTCCCCAGATATTCCTATTGACTTAAATCCCTAAATTAGGTAGGTAGCTGCCTGAGGTCTAATAGAGATGAGTAGAGGCCTCCAGAGTATAATTTAGAAGATTGGAGTGATGACCTGACCCTGTCCAGTTGCTTTTCTCTGTCCACTGATTTCTGCAAGGTCAGTGTTAAGCGGGATGCGTCTGGATGATGATGGCTCCATTGGGAAAGGAGGAGTCAGTAGGTACCATCTCTCCAGTTTTTTGTTTTGGAATCAGAGATAATGACCTAAGCAACCTTTAGGGCAAAGGAAGAAACAAAAATACAGTATGGACAGTTCTGGGGAAGTAGTATCAGAGAAGTTCAGCCTGGTGCCTTGTTAAGCAAGAGGCAGAGAAGGTGGGTGGGATACAGCAAGCAGATGACTCACTCATGGAGTGAGAAAAACAGGAGCAGATCAAATTCATCTTTTCAGAATACCTTCCAGATGATGCTCATGTCTGGTTCACTCCCATCACTTAGTCCATTTCTGGAGTAGGGAAAGGTTTGCTGTTTGTATTCTGTACACTCAGAGGTCCAGCTAGGTAGGTGATGATTACCACAACTGCAATCTTTTTGATGGAACAGGGATGTTGCTGCCATTGATTCCTGCCTTGTTCAATAGTTGCAAGATTTCCCCTTCTTCTAAGAAGCATCCAAAAGAAATGGGCAAAACAGCCCTCCCCAACATATTCTTTGCTGTCTGGGCCTGGGGGCTTCCTCTTCTTAGGGAAAGAAACAGCCTAGTGTGCCATCTCCATCTGCTGGTTGAGCAGATTGGCAACAGAAATATCTGAAATGATTCAGAAGAAAGAGGCTTAGCACATTGGAAAATGTGAGTAAGAAGGTGGAAAGCTTAATATATTCTTTAACCCTTCCTGAAAAGTGGAATGAAAGCAACAAGGTATTAAAAGTTGCAGCCTTCTTTTGGATTATTTTAAATAATCTTTCAAATTTTCATAGCAGGGATATAATTACATATTGCTTGATTAATTTAAGCATAAGATATTACTGTTGAATGTAACTTGACAGATAGAGACGTAGCAGTTGATAGTGCTGACCTTACAGTAAAAGGAAGTTGTAGCCAGGAGGGGGTTGGTCTCTTCTCCCAGGCAACCAGCACCAGAACAAGAGGACACAGTCTCAAGCTGTACCAGGGGAGGTTTAGGCTGGAGGTGAGGAGAAAGTTCTTCCCAGAAAGAGGAACTGGTCATTGGAATGTGCTGCCCAGGGAGGTGGTGAAGTCACCATCCCTGGAGGCGTTCAAAAAAGGATTAGATGTGGCACTTGGAGCCATGGTTTAGTTACTCATGAGGTGTTGGGTGATAGGTTGGACTTGATGATCTCTGAGGTCTTTTCCAACCTTACTGATTTTATGATTCTATGATTCTGTTATTTCTTCTGTGCCCAAATAGTGGGGGTGCACATGCAAGGCTTTTCTGAAGTAAAGCAGAAACCTTAGACTAGACTAGATTAGACTACACTAGACTTGACTAGAATAAACCAGGTTGGAAGAGGCCTTTGAGATCTTCAAGTCCAACCTATCACCCAGCACCATCTAATCAACTAAACCATGGCACCAAGCACCTTATCAAGTCTCCTCCTAAACACCTCCAGTGATGGTGACTCCACCACCTCCCTGGGCAGCACATTCCAATGGGCAATCACTCTCTCTACAAAGAATTTCTTCCTAAGCCTCCCTTGGCACAGCATGAGACTGTGTTCTGGTGCTGGTTGCCTGGGAGAAGAGACCAGCCCCCTCCTGTCTACAGCCTCCCTTCAGGTAGTTGTAGAGAGCAATAAGGTCTCCCCTGAACCTTCTCTTCTCCAGGCTAAGCAACCCCAGGTCCCTCAGCCTCTCCTCATAGACAGGGTAGAAGTGATCTCTACCTGCTGGCAAGTTTTCTCAGCAGGTTGACTTCACTAACAGAGCATTGGTGAAGTAATTTGGAAGTTCAGTCATTAAAAGGTGCATATTTCCCTATTTTAAAATCTGTGTGTGTAGTGCAAGCATGCTCCTGAAGTGTAGTATTTGGATCTTCAGCATCACATGATATTGGTGTCATTTACCTGCTCTTGGTTTAATCTGTCTGAGGCAAAACAAGGTCAAGCTTCTGTAAGCACTCTGCTTGCTCTCTTTCCAGGGCATAGGGTTACCTATCCCTGTGTTCAAATGTGGTGTTGTGTGTGCATGTCCTACTACATAGAGAGGTAGAGGAAGGTGTGAAGTTTGCAGCTGCACATTTCAGTGAAAGAGAAGCAAAGTGATACAAGAACAATTGCTGTCATCATCCTCTGTTGCCTCTATTAGAGTCATTATTTTTTTATCTGGGTATCATGGTGACTTTTTGATGGGAAACCAGCATGGCTTCAACTGTACTGAATCCATTGATTGGAAAACAGTGAGAGCTCATGCATTAACCACACAAGTGAGGACAGAATTAGTATAATTAATTTTTTTCTTTTTATTTTTTTCTCATTTTATTTTTTACTAAAGGACTAAAAAAAAAACCAAACAAACCAAAGCAGTGTATGTTTAGTACTTTTGATGTTCTAAACCTGTGAAGGCTGGGGCAGTGGGCCTATTAATGGGTCTTTGTGCTAGCTCCCACTTCAGAGGCACTCTCTGGTATTGCTTCTTCAACCTTGCCCACAGGAAACTTAATTAAGAAATGAGAACTTGCTTTATTGCTCCAAGGTTTCAAATCCAATGAGCAGAAAATATACTCAAGAGGGATCTGAAAGGATATGCTGATATGTCTGCCACAGAAATGTCTGGGTTTGATGTCTTTCCTGGAAGGGAAAATTCATTCTTGTGATGCCCCTCAGGCTTTTGAACTTTTATGCCATTCTTCCAGCCATAAATTATTTGAACAAATGACCAATATCTCTCTAGGAGGTTCTTCCTACAGGGGTTTATTTCGTGTGAGGATATACAGCTCTGGTGATGTCTAAAAGAGGCTAAGCATAGTTCATGTACCATATATCAGTCGAATCAATAGAATAGAATTAACCAGGTTGGAAAAGACCTTTGAGATCATCAAGTCCAACCTATCATCCAACACTAATCAACTAAACCATGGCACCAAGCACCCCATCCAGTCTCTTCCTAAACACCTCCAGTGATGGTGACTCCACCACCTCCCTGGGCAGCACATTCCAATGGCCAATCACTCTTTCTATGAAGAACTTATTCCTAACATTCAGCCTAAACCTCCCCTGGCTTAAGGCTGTGTCCTCTTGTTCTGGTGCTGGCTGCCCAGGAGAAGAGACCAACCTCCACCTGGCTATAACCTCCCTTCAGGTAGTTGTAGACAGCAATGAGGTCTCAGCTGGAGTTGTCCACTTGCACAATAACTTTGTGCATCCTGGCTGAGCAGGTCAGAGGCAGGCTTTGGCACTGGTGGCTAGAATGAAGCCTCAGCTCTGAGAAGTCACCAGAGGATGACTGAGTTGCATGTGGGAGTTCTGGAGCTCATGTAAGTAGAGATGTAACAGGAAGGGGTGGAGCTTTCCCAATAGTCCTTTATCCTGCTGAATTTCTTCCTCCATTCAGTGCCAGAAGTGAGTGTACAGCACTTGAATTTCTTTTCTTACTGCTGTTTTTCCTTGGAGCAAGTATGTTTGAAACCGTTGTTATTGTATCATTAGCCTGGGGATCTTGGGGACCTAGACCTCCTACCAGATGATGTCCACATGCTGCAGACTGTAGTGGAGGCAGCAGGTGTAAGAATGAAGCTGAGCCAAAAACATCTCCACAGACACCTCCAAGCTGCCCCTGGTCCAGTCATGGTGGGTTGAGGAGAGATGGCGTAGCACAGAGGTAGTGGGAGAAGTCTGCTGACATCAGATGAACAGGAATTCCCTTTGTAAGGAGTGGAAACAGATTTGTTTGTGTGTGGTCTAGTCTCTGAGCCTTCATTAAGCACAGTTTAAGGCCCCTGGGAAGGGGTGAGTGGGCTGCAGAATCACAGAGATGTGTTGGTTGGAAGTGACTTGTAGAGATTACGTAGTGAAGCCTCCTGAGATCTTTGCACTGGGCAGTTGCAGCAGCAGCTGTGCAAACTGATGGACCTGTCTGTGGGGCTGAGAGGCCTTTCACCTCTGTTGCTTAGAACACTGCTTTAAACAACTTGGATCCAGATACTTGACTTTGAATGAAACTGGATTTTGGGAGGGTTTTGTTGCTGTTGTTATTGGAAGAGATGGTGGCAATATTCACCAACACATTACATGAAGAATACAGATTTGGACTTAGTCTATTCACCTAAGCAGCAGAAGTGCTTGTGTGCAATGGTAAGGGAAACAATATGGAAGCAGAAATCAGGCTTGCATACTCACAGGACACTCCAGGATTTGTTATGTATAATACACATTTATATCTTAATGTTCCTTTGAAGATCATAGGTGAGAAGTCCCTCTTGCCCTTAGGGTATCTGAAGCATCTTAGGGTATCTGAAGGATACATATTTAAGAAACACCTAGAAACATGCATATATCTGAAGGACACATATAGATGTATCTGAAGCATACATATTTAAGGAACACAACATAGTCTTGGGAAGTAAAGGCCACCTTTTATCTGCAGAACTGGTTCTGTGAAGATCGTGGTAGGAACCATTTCTCAGCTCAGCACTGTTTGGAAGGACCACCTCTAGCAGAGGGAGGGTGCAGCCTGTGTTGCTGTTGCCCATCGAACCACTAACATCTAGTGTGTGATTGCCAGCAAGGCTGTCAAAAAGCTCTAATTGTGTTGCTAGTTTTGTTGAGTCTAATTAAAAATTCCCAGCCACTCACGTTGCTTTTGTTGGCCTTCTGGATTATTTAATGTTACCCACAGCCTGTGAGAAGACATTTATGCTTATGTTGCATTGGTGCCAAATTAGGTGGTTTAATGGCTACACTTTGTTGAAAACTGATGCTTGTGGCTTAGGAGTACCTGGATGGAAATAAGCACTGACAGCACCTCGGCGTAACAGTGTGGTTTTCTCGTTTGGAGTTGTGGGCTTTTGCATGCAGACAGCACTTGTAGGTATTAACAATGCCATCTGCTCTCCCAGCATTTGCCTACCAACTCAAATCAGCCAACATTATTATAAGCAACTAGAGAGAGATGATGGACTGTGTCTCAAAGATGTGAGTTTGCCTCCATCAGGTCTGATGAGTTTTACTTCCATTTCTGTTGCCTAAGGATTTGTCTGTGTTGCTATCCATACTGAGAATTTTCAGGGTGTAAAAGTGAGATCTCAAAGCAGGAGAGAGGGCACAAGCTGTTAGGCTTTGGCTTATTAATATAGGTCAGGGTCTTTGGTGTCTAGGGGAGGGACCCCCACATTAACAGGAGTGCTCAGCTGTGTGCTCTGGCCTCTTGCCATTTACTAACTTCTGTCTGAGTCTAATCTGCAAAGTAATACTAAGATTTCAAATACATATTTTAAAGCTGCAGGATGTTCCCACACTGAAAGAAACCCCAGGAGTTCATCTGTTTCCTCTTTCCTGCTACAGCAGAGGAGATTATTTCCACCTCTCTTCATTCGATGCTGGTTTTTTCCACCAGTATCCATTGTCCCAGGCAATGTCATAACCTGGGTACAAGGCACTGCCAGTCACAAGTAACCCAGGAACTCAGCATTGCAAGTCATCAGCAGAATGAAATACTGCCAGTACTTCTTTTGGCTGTGCAGTGCTGGATGGAAAGAAAAATGTTCTTTTGCTTTTAGGAGGTGCTGAACCTTTATGCTCTATAGATTAACTTGCAGTGTATTCAGAACTTGATGTATTTTTTGTGTCCTTTACAGAACCAAGTATAAAATTCTTGTTCCACAGAAAATTGTTGCAGTAAGAGGTGAGAAGCCTGTTCAGTGGATCTGGTGAGGGGCTTGGAGCACAAGCCCTGTGAGGAGAGGATGAGGGAGCTGGGGTTGCTTAGCCTGGAGAAGAGGAGGCTCAGAGGAGACCTTCTTGCTGTCTTGCAACTCCCTGAAGGGAGGCTGTAGCCAGGTGGGGGTTAGTCTCTTCTCCCAGGCAACCAGTACCAGAACAAGAGGACACAGTCTCAGGTTGCACCAGGGGAGGTTTAGGCTGGAGGTTAGGAGGAAGTTTTACACAGAGAGAGTGATTGCCCATTGGAATGGGCTGCCTGAGGAGGTGGTGGGGTTGCCATCGCTGGGGGTGTCCAGGGCGAGGCTTGACAGGATGCTTGGTTGCAGGGTTTAGTTGATTAGATGGTGTTGGATGATAGGTTGGACTTGATAACCTTGAAGGTCTCTTCCAACCTGGTCTATTCTATTCTATTCTATTCTATTCTATTCTATTCTATTCTATTCTATTCTATTCTATTCTATTCTATTCTATTCGCCATGGACCTGATATTGAGTCCCTAAAGAAGCCATGTTTAAGGACTGGGGACACATTCAGGACCTGGACCAGGCATCTGTCTCTTCTATTGTCAACATTTGAGAACCTCGAAATATTCTGGGGTGTTGCCTTGCTCCTTGCAGTCCTTCTGTTCCTCGGCCTTGTTTTGTGGAAATGTCTCAACTGGGGAAATTGCCTATTTTATTTTATTTTTTATTTATGAATACTGCTTTTGCTTGCAGGGCACAAGAGAGTTTCTTTAAGGGAATTTATTGCTGAAATAAGGGAAGAAAATGAAATTCTGCCGGCTGCCGCTTAAGACTTATGGACAAAGACCATACGGACAGTAATTACTTTTAAAGCCTCCCTGGAAAATATAGAATCTCTTGCTATTAACTAAACTGCCCTTAAAACTAGAGAAGGCATGTGCAAGGCCTGCACAATTCTCTTGTGTGTGTGTCTGCATGTAATTCTCCGTAGGCTTATCGTTTTAAGTTTGCAGTTGCGATGCTCTCCCTTTCTTTCCTCTCATCCCTGTGAAGAACTTCAAATGCCTGTTTAGACACCAAGAACACGAATTGTAGCCCAGAGTTCCACTACTGAGTCTCTTTGTTTTCCATTTTACCACTGTGCTTGACTGCAATGTTGCTTGGCATCTTGGTTTAGCTAAGTGTGTGTTGATCTGATTCATTTCCAGTCTCCACGTAGGCAGCTCTTCCTTTGCAGTGTGGTAGCTTGCAGTCTAGTTGTGCTTTCCTTGGCAATATCTCCCAGAGGTGGGATTTAAGGAAGGAAATGGAGCAAATCTAGATTCAGACGTTGATTTTGGATCTCCTCTCTCTGGGGGATCAGAACAAATCCCTGAATTTAATGATGCACTCGGAGGTAATGAAGATTTGGATATTAATCATCACTGGGAACCTGTGTTCTCTGCTCATTAAGTAGCAAATTTTGGTGAGTGCTTCTCGTTCCCTTATGAGATACTGGAGGAGCAGGTAGGCACCAACGTCAGACCGTAATGCAAATTCTCTTGGAGGCAGAGCAGTGCATATTGCATTAGCTTTCAGTCAAACCACAGGTTCCACTTTTACTGATGGGACTTTAACATCATAAATATGCAAAACCGCTTTATCATGTGCAACAGGGGATTCTCATCCCTGCTGTAGTGAAATGCTGGACTATTTAGCAAGATCACTTGTTTGAGTCAACATGTGAATCAGATTGAGGAACAGATTTGAGGGGTGAAGAATAACAATTCAAGTAGCACTAGAAATAAGTGGCTGCTGAAATCTTTGCTGGCTCAATGTAGTGAATATTCTTCAGTTAATTCTATTTGTATACAAGGATGTAATGCGACCTGAATTGCTGGGGTCATGCACAGCTCAGCATTCAGAAGTCAGAAACAAGCTTGCATTAGTCAGTTTGGGGTTTTTTTTCTGGCATTTTTGCCTTTAGGAGCTGTATTTTGAAGGGATTTTTCCCAGCTTTCACAAAGAACAGACATTTTCTTTCACAATGCTTTAAAAAAATAGAGCTGGGATCTTTTTGGTGATTATCTGTCTCCCTGAAAGGACAAAAATACTAAACAAAACATCTTAAGTCTCAGGATGATACTCAGATTTGTCATAGGATTTCACAATATGGAGCAGAAGGTAATTCCCATGGCTAGACCTGTGTCTTGCCTGTTCCCAGGACAAGGTTTCCTTCTCTGTCTCCATGATGCCCCGCACCTGATGCAGCCAAGGTCTGTTGAGTCATGGCATAGATATTTCCTGTTCTGATGGGTTTTATGCAGCAGGACTGTAGGAAGACACTTGGAATCCAGCTACAACTCATGCTTCAGGTTGCTTCACCTGCTGCCATCCTCCCTGCTGGCCCCAGACAGCTCTGGCCTTGTAATGTGCCCTGATCCAGGGCTGTCACATGCATAGAGACAGCAGGGATTTGCAAGTTTTAAAGAGCAAGGACTACTTGTGGCTGGTGCCTGCAGAAATACAGCAATGGTGTGATGGCTCTTCCACCACACAGTAAGCCTGGCTTTTTGTATTCTGTTCTCCCTCAGTTATTGTTTGCTTCACTCTAGAGGAAAATAAATGACTGATTGAAAAATGGTTCAGGATCCAAGTGTTGCCAGCTACTGTTATTTAAAAGCAGACTTTATATACTTTTTAATATATAGAGAGAGTCTGTTCTTTTCTCTTCATAGAACACAGAGTTTAAAATCAGTTTTTAAAGACAAATGACTGTGATTGTACCCAGTTGTGTATTAGAACATCAAGAATTAGTACACTGCATATTATTTATTAAAAAGGAAGCTCAGGAAGATTTCATCTTCTCGTTGTTTGTTACTGAGCTTCTGCAGTGGTACTGACATATTCTTACTTCCAAACATATCCTGGGATGTGGTGGAATGGAACAGCATTAATTCACCAGCAATACTTTCTAATTGCATCCTCTGGTTCTTTTGACTTAAAGAAGCAATGTTTGTTGTGGTTTTGTGTCTGTCCTGAGTGCTAGGCAACTCTCCTTGCAAGGCTGCTCTGAGCTTGCAAAGCTATCTATGCATTCTTATATTAATTAGCATGGTATTAGTTTATATACAGTCTGTTTAACAAAACCCAAATGGGAGCAGACTACTGAAGATGCCCTTCTACATCCTCTTCTCTTGTCCAGTTTCATACCAACCTGTATAATTGATAGTGAGTATCTGCAATTACTTGCTCAGTTTGTGTTCTTTCCTAAATGCCACCTGCTTGTTTGCTTGGTTTGTATGAAGAGAGGACTTGGGGAGACATTATTTTGGGATATTAGTTTACTTATGCACATCAGCAAAATTTCATTCCATGCAGGAAAAGGCAAAAGCAAACCCTCTTTTTCTGGTATTTAGCACGAGTTGCTTTGGTTGAGTCAAGGTTTTAGAAACTGAGATAAGAGAGTCATTAGCCATTGGAATGTGCTGCCCAGGGAGGTGGTGGAGTCACCGTCCCTGGAGGGGTTCAAGAGGGGATTGGATGTGGCACTTGATGCCAATGTCTAGTCACGAGGTCTGTGGTGACAGGTTGGACTTGATGATCTTTGAGGTCTCTTCCAACCTTGGTGATACTGTGATACTGTGATACTGTGATCTTCTTCCCTCCAAACCCATTTGTCCATAACTTCCTGCCTATGAAACCCTTCCCATCCCTCACTGACTGACTGGTTTGAATTTCAGGAGTGAATGAATTTGTGAGCAATGGTTTGTTCCATTTTGGCTTTAAGGCTTAATGAGTCTGTAATGTATCCAGGCTGAGCTTTGTGTTTGATCTCCTAATAGTAGGAAGCAGACAAGTAGATTGCTCTAATCATTACCAATTGCTAGAGCATTTGTTTCTCTCTGTTCTGACAGAATGACTCTCAAATACCTAGGCTGGAGTGAGGCAGTCCAGGTAAAACCAGAAGGGTTACATTACCCTACTTAGGAGATGTCCCTGGCAAAACCCCCTGTAGCTGGTTATGAGCAGGCTGCACACCTGCCTCCAGAGGAGCTGAAGCTAGAGGGGTCAGTGCTGTTGAGAATAGCAGGATGTTTCAATTTGGAACATCCTCCTCCTGTGAGCCACAGGTGTGACAGAGCTGATCCTAATGCCAGTGGAGAAGGTGGGATGCATTCAGTCATGCCCTGTGGGAACTGAAAGTCCAGAGCATTGTGTTGCAACTGATGGCACGTTTTCCTGTAAGAGTTCACCTTGAATGTGGTGACTCTGGTGTTCTCTGAATTAATTCCTGAGGCTTGGTCCTTTTGTTCTTTCCTGAGTGTTGGAGTGAATTATCTGTCCTGCCAGACCAGTCTGTAATGAATATACTTCCTTTAGGAAATTGCAAAATTAAATTAAACTTTAAAGATACCACAGGATCTCTTTTGAATATTTAACTTAAACTCTTTTTTTCCCCCTTCTCTCTTTCCTCTCTCACTTGGCTCAACATAGGACAGTATTGGAGCTGAGAGATGGAAACCAGGGGTGTGGGAGGGCAGCCCTAAGGTAAAAATTGGGTTTTTGGATGGTGGCCAATCATGAGAGAAAGCCAGACTTGAAAACTTGCAGGTGTTAAAGGCTCTGAGCCCAAAGACCTGTGTCTTGTTGGTCTAAGCTAGCAAAAAGCCTGCTGATCTGAAATGATAAAATATGAAATGTATTGTTGAACTTCTGGATGATGAAATCATAGAATGGTCTGGGTTGGAAGGGACCTCTGAAGGTCATCTAGCCCAATCCCCTCTGCAGTAAGCAGGGGCATCCTCAGCTGGATCAGGTTCCTAATGTAGTGCAATAGCAAACAATCTTGGACTTTTCAGAAACATCTGGATGTTCTGGGGTGGTTTGTGTTGTTGTTTTTCTAAGTTAAATAGGACTCAAAAAATTCTCAGCATATGGGAGCTGCAGACTCCCACCATGTGTTGCTGCTAAGTGTAAGGATGTGTGGTTTGTGCAGCAACTGGTATTGGTTTTTTAAGTGTCCACCTGATTTACTGCTTGATTTGCTTCCCCACCTCAGAGAGCAAAGGCTGTCAGCTTGTGGCAGGAGAGAGCATGAGAGCCATTGCAGATGACATTAAGGTGATGTGGAGATGGACCTGGATTCCAGCAGAAACAGACCCTGGAAGCTTGAAAGTTTCCGGTGTGGCTGGTCTGCCCAGCTTGCCTTCCTCAGATCCTATCAGCAGCACTGAGCTGTGATGCTGATAAGTACAACAAAATGTCATGAATGTTGTCTGGAGCCAAATGCTGATGGTGTTGCATTAGATTTGATCATGGGAATAGACATCCTCCTGGAAACACTTCTGATACTAAAACTATTCTTTCCTTGCTCCACTACCATTTGGTTGGCAGCTATATAGACACTGCCCGGGAGCAGCACAGCTTTGTTTGCTCTTGGAGGGTTTTGCTGCCCGAGTTCATGCTCCTTCCCTGCCTTTCTCCACACTGCTTTTTTTTTTTGGTAAAAGAGGACTAGATCAAAGCATAGTGGGCTTTGTAAGAAACCTTGTGCTTTTTGGACAAAAGAGATGCAGAAGTCAGGTGTCTTTTCCTGGCCTGCAAACATTTACTGACTGAAAGGAACTCAGTGTAGGGAGTATCCAAACATTTGCAGAGATAAGAATGGCAGTGGCAGCTGCACCCTGTTTTATAACTGTGATAAAGATAAAAACATTCTGGTGCTTTTTTTGTTGGAACCTAAGGAAATTATTTAGTTGAGAAATACAAGATGTTTTCTGGTGTAGCTGAAGAAACCCACATGCACCCTACGCTGGAGTTCTAGTGCAACCATTTCAGCAAGTTAAAGAGCTGGGAGCATTTTCCTTGTGGCCTGACATTCCCTGGGGACATAGGGAGCCTGATCAAGGTGTAGTAGGTTCCTTATCCCTTGTGATCTCTTTGTTTCCAAGAGAGTCCAAGACAGGGTGGCTTTCTGGAGATTACTTAGCAGTATGCCAGCTCCTTTGAAATGTTGTTGGTGTTTGAAGAGCTGGCATAACTTCACAGGTCAGGGAGTGATAGGGACATCTTGGTGGAGTCATGAAAATATTAGAAGATGCCAGGTGAGTGATAGGATATTGTGGGCAGATGACAGGGACTGTGACTAAGACTTGTGGAGGTTCAACCACCATGAAGGCTTTCAATAACAGATGCTGTATAATTTTCTAGTGCAAATGCAGTGAAAAGTATCTCCCTTTAACTGGGAGCATTAGCATCCTGTTGAGTAAGCAGATGGTTCTGGAAACCACCAAATGGGCACATTAGCTACCTGTTGTAGATCCAATCTTTGCCAGGAATGGTGGTTTAGTAGTCTTAGAAACAAGGCACCCATTTTCTTTGTTGTTTCTTTTGAAAGGTTTTGTTTGTTTGTTTGCATGTGATGACTATTTTCATTGCTTAGAGTTTTCACTGAGGGGCTTGTGGTTCTCTTGCTGCTTTTAAAGACACTAAAGGTTCCTAAACTGTCTGCAAAAGCAGTCTGCTAAGTTAAGAGATGAATCACAGGATTATGCCTAGCTCTGAACAAAGAAGACTAATCAGATGAGAACAAAATGCAGTCTATTTTTTGCCTTGTATTCTGGGAGCTAGAATAGATGGTTAATCTTCTAGTTCAGGCATAAATCCCACATTTAGCTGTGCTATGAAGTTCATACATGGTGCTCTTGGAGGCTGTTCAGGGAGCTTTGTCTAGGCTGAAGGTCTCTTCCAACCTGGTCTGGTCTGGTCTGGTCTGGTCTATTCTATTCTATTCTATTCTACTCTATTCTATTTACAGAGGATCATAGAATCATAGAATTATCAGGATTGGGAGGGACCTCAAAGATCATCTAATTCCAATGCCTGTGCCATGGGCAGGGACACCTTCCACTAGATCAGGTTGCCCAAGGTCACATCCAGCCTGGCCTTAAAAATTTCATGAGTGACCAGTTTAGTGCATTTAGGAAACAGGAGGCTCCAAGGGCAGTTGTGGCTCTGGGAAAGTGATTCCCAGGGCTGGGTACCCAGCTTTCAGCACTGACAGCTTAAGTGCTACACAGATACTGCGTTTCTCAAATCTCATGCAAAGTGCTCACTTTTGTGCAGCCCTATCTTTTTGGACACTGCTATGTGCTTATGATTGTCACAGTCTCAGTACAATTAGAATCTCCACCAAGGCCACTCAGAAACCATTAGTTACCTTTCATGTGGTATTTTGCCATGGAAGCAGCAGGCTTGCTATGAAGATCTAAGCTGTGCTGCCCAAAGGAGCTATTAGAGGATTTAGGTTCAATTTTCTTTAGAGAAAATCCTAGAAATGGTTGGTTGTGGGATTGTTTTTTTCGTGTGTGTGGTTGGTGGGTCGTTTTGTTGTTGTTTGTTTTGGGTTTTTTGTTTGTTTAGTTATGCCCAAATATTCCTTTATTCAGTTGAAAAAAAAACATTTGTATCTTCTGGAGACTACATTCCCTGTGCCAGAGAGCAGGAGAGATCAGAAACCTTCCAATACTGGATACCCTTGGAGTGACAGGGAATTTATTAGATATGATTACATGAGTCCATCAGAAAAGAAGAAGTTCAGAACACTTTTTCTTGTGCTTAATCTCTAATGCAGAATAAGCTAAACATGGTTCTTTCCTCTTCTGCCTCTGGAGTAAGTCTAGATAGCTGCGTGAGAGGGAGAGGATGTCATTTCACAGAATCACAGAATTGTCAGGGTTGGAAGGGACTCCAGGGATCATCAAGTTCCAACCCCCTGCAGTGACACCCTCCATTAGATCAGGTTGCCCAGAGCCACATCCAGCCTGGTCCAGGGATGAGGCTTCCACCACCTCCATGGGCAACCTGTTCCAGTGTCTCACCACCCTTATAGTAAAGAACTTCTTTCTAACATCCAATCTAAATTTCCCCTGCTCTAGCATGGATCCATTCCCCCAAGTCCTATCACTACTAGACACCCTAAAAATTTCCTAACCAGATATTCAGATATTCAGTCCCTTTCAGATATTGGGAGGCCACAAAAAGGTGACCCCAGTGGGTGATTTTGGAAGCCTTAAAATACAAGATTTCAGTAAGATCTCCTTAATGAAGAGTAGAAGTAATTCTGGCTTCTTTTTTCTTTTGGGGAGGAGAAAGGTAAGAAACTTACTTTCTGTGACCTGTGAAGGAAGAGAGATGAGCAGGAAGAGATTTTGGAGTCTGTTTACCTTTATAGTTTTTCTGCCTCTAAAAGTCAAAACATGACCTTTCCTGTCTAGTCCAACAGAGCATGTTAACTGCAGAGAATTTCTTCAAGAAACTGCAGGAAGAGATGGGAAAGAAGAAAAATATATTCTGGAAAGATAGGATAATTTCCTTCCAAAGACTTCAAGCAATGCAGAGTCCCCTGGTAAAATATTTCAATTTGATTTTCCCAGCTGCAAAAGTAATGAAAAGCTTCTTTCAAAGGTTTAACTTGCTAATGAGATCCAGTGACTGGAAGTTAGTTATGCCATTGTCTGCATGAATTAACTACTTCCATCCTGCTATCAGAGAGCCTTTATGCGTGAAAATACCTGTGCACGGTGATGAAGTCAGCCTATAACATTCTCTTTGGTATGAATATGTTGCTGTTCTTGCATCTCACATCATAAATCATGTTTTCTAGGCCTGAGTAATTTTTGTGGCCCTCCTTTGAATGTTTTCCAGTGCTTCCACATGTTTCTTAAATTGTGGTCACGAAGCTGATCCTCTGTCAGAGGTCTCACATAGAGTGTTAAAAGAAGTGAGATGATTTCTATTTGTCTAACCTTTATTTGATCCCTTCCAAGAATGTCATAGATGCTTTTCACTAAAGAAAGTCTTTCAAGAGTTTATCCTGACCTTCTCATCCTTCTCTTTCCTCCAGTTTCTCTTTTCTATCTCACTTCCACCAAAGCTGTTCTCTGAGTTCCCAAAGTGGGTGGCTGCTATGTCAGTGACCAACTGATAACCTTCAAGCATCCCTCTCCAGAAGCATCTCTTTATTTTTCTGTAATTCTGCAGGAAACATAGCTCTTAGTTTAAAAACTTTGCCAAGCTTCTAAACTAAATCCCTTCATTAGGCAGGTCAGTACAGCCCTGAAGTTCCCCTTGGGCACATAAAACCTCTGTTTCTGGTCCCCCTTCCGTTTGGTTCTATGAAAGTGAATTTTGTTAGATTTTCATAGACTCAGTAAGGTTGGAAAAGACCTCAAAGATCATCAAGTCCAACCTGTCACCCAACACCTCATGACTACTAAACCATAGCTTCAAGTGCCACATCCAATCCCTTTTTGAACACCTCCAGGGACAGTGACTCTACCACCTCCCTGGGCAGCACATTCCAATGGCCAACAACTCTCTCTGGGAAGAACTTGCTCCTCACCTTGTGCCTAAACTTCCCCTAGTGCAGCTTGAGACTGTGTCCTCTTGTTCTGGTGCTGGTTGCCTGGGAGAAGAGACCAACACCCACCTGGCTACAACCTCCCTTCAGGGAGTTGGAGACAGCAAAAAGTTCTCCCCTGACTTGCTTTTAGGCAGCAACTCAGTGTCACTTCTCATACCCTGAGCCTTTGAGTGAATCCCTTACAGCTCCATTGAATGAGTTGTTGCTTTCAGGTAGCCTGTGAGCATGCTGCAGTTGAATCCAGCTGAAGTACACTCTGCTAATTCCACAGCATCATTTTTTTAATTGAGATGTCATGTTGTACTAAGTCAAATGCCATGGAGAAATCAAGTGCACTATAGCATACAATTCCCGTTGTCAACCAGACCTGTTATCTCTTCACAGAAAGACAATAGTTTTGTTTTACAAGACCAACCTTCCATTAAACTGCCTGCCTGACATTAATTAGATTTTTAGCCTCTAATTCTTTGTTGATGAAATTCCAAATTAATCACTCCTTTTACTGAATGCTAAATAACTATTCTAGAGGTCTCCAGCCTATCTCTTTTATCCTTGTTTAAATATTGGATCTCCTTTGGCAGTCCTGAAGAGAGATTGTAGACAGGTGGGGGCTGGTCTCTTCCCCAAGGCAGCCAGCACCAAATCAAGAGGACACAGTCTCAAGCTGTGCCAGGGGAGGTTTAAGCTGGATGTTAGGAAGAAGTTCTTCATAGAAAGAGAGATTGCCCATTGGAATGGGCTGCCTGGGGAGGTGGTGGAGTCACCATCACTGTTTGGGAGGAGACTTGATGGGATACTTGGTGCCATGGTTTAGTTGATTAGATGGGTTGCATGATAGGTTGGACACAATGATCTCAAAGGTCTCTTCCAACAATTCAATTCAATTCTATTCTATTCTATTCTATTCTATTCTATTCTATTCTGTTCTGTTCTATTCCTTTATTTCTTTGAAACTTCCCCAGTTTTTAAAAGTTTGTTTAAAATTCGATATTAGCAGCTCAGGGAAGCTCTTTGGTGTGTCCTTTGAACACTCAGGGGTCTGTGTTACCCAGCCTGCTGGTCTGAGCGTTGGTTCACTTCAGCAGGTGTTGTCTAGTGTGGCCTATGGCAAACTCCATCGTTTTCCCACAACTTTACAGGAGGTGAACGGAGAACAGAAGAAAGTGAAAACTAAAAATTAGCACTTTTGTGTGTTTTACATCTTCCTTTGCAGTTTTAGCACTCTCCTCATAGATCTTCTGTGCCTTCCTGCTGTTATCTTTTATGGGTTGTCATTCACTTTCTTTCAGCCTCATCCATCCACATACTCCCCCTTTTCCCACATCTCCTTTATGTGTTTTATTTTCTGTGTTTATTGCTAATTCCATGTCTCACTTTAAGCAAGCTACTTTCATGGCCTTTTTTTCAACCTGGTCTATTCTATTCTATTCTATTCTACTCTACTCTACTCTACTCTACTCTACTCTACTCTATTCCCCCCTGTGCATCTGGCTAATGATGACTTCTTAGGAATGTTGAAGTTTTCACTTGTAAAACACCCTCCTATTTTGTTAGACCTTAAATTCATTTCATTAGTTTTCAGGCTTTATGCCAATTGTTGGTTTGAATGTTTGAAAAAAATGAGTTCTGAGGTGTCCTGTAAGATATGTGCATGTTAGACAGGGTTTGCTTTTCTGTATGGAGGTGGTGTGCACGAGGTGAGCGCAGCAAAGTCACAACCGTGAGTTTTGCAGTCTGAGGTTGCTTCACATTGAGGTACCTGAAACAGATCGTGTGTGAGCTTTTGTGCTTCTGATTTTGTCAAATATTTGCCTTTCCTAGAATTTCCTTTGCTTTTCTCAGTGGGGCTGAGCAGATCAGCTGATGGAGAGCCCACAGAGAGCTGTGCCGCTGTGCTGCTGTGCCAGTGCAGAGGCTCTGTGCCACTGGCAAATTCCAGCAGCTGGTATCTGCCAGTATGACCTAGTTTTAGTGATACTCAGTGGTATTTACATCTCCAACTTGCTATCCTTTCTATCTTACAACTACTATGGTATTTATATTGCTTCCTGCTTTTCCAGTGTTCAGGGAGATGTGATTTTGGTTCTTACTAAGCTGCAGTGGCTCCTTCTGGCATCTTCCATGTTCCGCTCTGGCTCCCACTCTTGCCCTCAGCAGTGTTTAGTCTATTTGGCAGCAAAGAGCTCTGGAGCCCCACAGGGTTAGATTTACATTTAGTAAATGCTGTAGAGGAAAAGCAAACACCCTGCAGCAGTCGATGCCCGATGTGAACCCAAGACAGGCAGCACAGCCACTCTGTGGCAGAATCTGTTCCACAGGGCTCTGATCGCTCTTCTTTCCATCTTCTCTGTTCACTCAGCCCAGGTAGGCTTGGGGTGCTGCCACAGTGAGAAAGAGCTGTGTGCAGGGAGGTTTTGTGGGACTGGTTAGGAAATCACTCCTTTGGAGAAAGGATGTCTGTTGGTATGTTTTAAGAAGCAGAGAGAAGCAGAAGAGCAGGGGCTGACAGTTGAGGGGAAGCTCATGTGCACACAGCAGCTTGGGCTCACAAATCTCCCTGTAAGTCCAAAAGGATTGTTTCCACTATCTGAGGTCTGGATACAGCTCTAGTAGCTGTTGCATGTGGAAGGGGCTCACACATAGCTTTTAGCCCCAGCTGGGGATAAAAAACAGTCTGAAATACATACCTGATGTCCTAAGTGCAGTTGTCTCCTTCAAAATCTGACATGCCTTTGCCACAGTATTTTCTATGTGTCTCACCCACCTCTTCAGATTTTGCCTCCAAGTCCTATGCTTTCTTCCCTTGCTTCTTAGTGCTCCTGCAGATGCTGGTGCATGCTCGACTCCTGACTGTTGTGCTAAAGATGGCTTTGTTTTGAATAAGATTGCAAGTGTTCTTTAGGGTTTGTTTGACCCTTTCAAATCACTTTCCTTCCTGAGTAGCTGGCCACTGACAGAAGGATTTCACTTTTGGGGTGTTACTGAATGTGTGGAGACTAAAGAGCCTTGTGCTTCAATCACATCTGCAGTCCTTGTGTCCCTAATAGAAAATTGATTGATTACTAATTGATAAAATCCAGCTAAGGCTTCACAAAAGTGCCTGTGGGCATCAAAGAGGGGAGGGGAAATAGGTTAAAAAAAATGTGAGGAAACAATACCTGCCTCAGTGGTGTGGAAACCTACCAATAAAGGCAGAATAGCTTTGTGTAATGATTCTCATTTTATTAAGAGGAAATTTCTGATTTGCCAGAGGGGCTCACTTTGCAGGGGTTTTTTTTTCCCCATACAAGTAAGGTAGAAGAAGAAAATTACAACTGGAGCCCTGGCAGCTTGAATGTAAAGTGTGCTCACCAGTGGTCTTTGTTCTTCTTGCTGCTCCCCAAGCACAGAAAATCTCCTGTGCTGTTCCATTTCTTTCTTCAATGCATATATTTGAAATAAGGCTGAGAGTCAAAGGCAGTGGTGAAATTCAGTGCCTGAGACATGGTAGTGAAATGGAAAGGAGCTGCAAGACATCAGCTGCATGATTCTAGATCTCATTGATTTTATCACCTTTTTATGTTGGGATTCAGGAGAAGCTTTTGCTCTTCCTTCCTGCTTCCTTCCCAGGAGTGGTAAAAAGGTTGTTTTGACCCATAAATGCTTTGAGTCAGTGTGTGTGTGCATGTATGGATAATTCACCCTCTTCCTAGAATTCTTTATGCAACACATCACAGAATCACCAAGGTTGGAAGAGACCTCAAAGATCATCAAGTCCAACCTGTCACCACAGACCTCATGACTAAACCACGGCACCAAGCGCCACGTCCAGTCCCCCCTTGAACACCTCCAGGGACGGTGACTCCACCACCTCCCTGTGCAGCACATTCCAGTGGCTGTGTCCTCTTGTTCTGGTGCTGGTTACCTGGGAGAAGAGACCAACCCCCTGCTGGCTACAACCTCCCTTCAGGTAGTTGTAGAGAGCAATAAGGTCTCCCTCTGAGCCTCCTCTTCTTCAGACTGAACAATCCCAGCTCCTTCAGCCTCTCCTCATAGGGCTTGTGCTTGAGGCCTCTCACCAGCCTTGTTGCCACATGATATGGTACATTTGATTCCTTGGGTTAAATTTGATGCATTGGCTAAGCTTTAATTGGAAAAAAAAACAACAACCCAGACCACCACCATCAAAAAGAGAAGCAAAAGAACCACCCCTCAATAAATAAAGACAACAACAAAAAACCCCCAAACCAATCAAGCTCCTTTTCTTCAGTAATTTCATTCAGTTGTTAGAAGTGTAAACCAAGAACTCTTTGCTTGCCTGATTTTAAAGGCTGGCTGTAAGTCTGAGGGGTGTAAACATTCATTTCACTGAGATGCCAGACTTTGAAAAAAAATCAAATGATACCAGTGTGAGTAGCTGCTCTTTCAAGTTTAGTTAATTATTTCATTGCCTAGATTAGCAGTGGAATAATTAACTAAATAATATGCTTGATTTCCAAACTCAGACAGCTTCCTCAGGTACCTAAATCTTCCAGTATTTCCTCTCCATCTGTCGAATTTTCTGCTTTCCCCATAGCCTTTCCTGACAAGATTTATAATCCTTGTGCATTTTTGGTGAAAAACTTCCTCCCTGTTGGCATTTAAATCTTCAAAGCCATCCAAGCTAATCAAATGCAGCATAAAATTAGATATGGGAGTAAATGCAGACCCGATGAATTGATATTTACTTCACTTTCTGTTTTTCAGTATGCTGCAAGGTTTTCCCCTACTTTGCAGTAAATGCTGGGCTCTTACCTTTGAACTGAGGTTTTCCCCCCTGTACATGGTGCTTGCATGCAGCAAGGTTATCAATCCCCATGTGCAGGGCTAGGGTGGGCAGCAATGGATGCTCAGTAACTTGAGCCACGATTCACTTCTTGCCCTTAATGGGGGCATTTTTAGCAGAGGTGCTTTATAGATCAGGTAGCAAATGTATCTTTGAGGGGGGTACAGCCCATTTTCTTCCTAAAAATCTTTGATTCCTCCTCTTTATGAAGAGCACAGGGCTGCTAAAGGAGAACAGCTGCTGCTGGTACTGTCAGTGCTACACGGAATGGCAAAGAAGCTTACTCAGTGTAGATGCTTTCCAGCTGAAAATGCCTCCATGGCCCTCCTGGCTGCTTTGGATATGCTTGGCTATTGGAAAACCAGGAGCAATGTTATGCTGCTTTACTAACCTCAATTTAAAAGAAGGGAAATCTTTTTGAAATTAAAGAAAGAATGCATTTCTACCAAACTGTCTTGGATTTCCTGAAAGAAGCATTACTATATTTTATAGCCATATTACAAGTATGAAATAGGATTAGATTTAATACAGAGAGACTATGATCTCTTCAAAGAGTTTGTCTCATTATGCTTCTGTGTACCATGAGCTATATATGGTCAAGTGAGCATACTGTGTCGTGGAAGCTACAAGTTCAGGATGACTTAGCTCAAATTGCTGCAGACTGAGTAGTTCTGGTTCAAGGCTCTTATAAGCTCCTCAAGTCTGAATGTCCTAGCTCAAGATATTTATATCTCTTGTCTGTGAAGGCCAGGGCAGTTTGTTTGTTCTGCTAAAAGAGGAGCTTTAGACTTTTCTCCTCTTGTTTCATAATGTATTTGTTTGTTTTGCTTGTGGATTTTGGGTTGTTTTGGGGTTTGGTTTTATTTTTCCTCTAGATTTTTCTCACCTCTGTGCACTCACTGTGCACTAGCTGTTAAATAATCGAGCTGCATGCTCATGGCTTCTCTTCAGTAGGGGTGAAGAAGAACAAGCATCAAGAAGCTGAAACTAAGCCTTGAATATCCAACACTCATTTGCCTCAGCTTGTATCTGCAGTAGGATAATGTGTCCCTTTGTAGCGTTGACTGCTTCAGAGTAAAATCAATGGTGTGCTGTAGGAAGTTAAGACTCTCAGGTAGGTTTATCGCCTGCTTTGAGAGCAAATAAAACTTCATTCACAGGCAAGAGGAAGCTAGGCAATCTGTGAAAATTTTACATTCTTGAAAGTTACATTTTGCAGACTCAAGGCCTTTAAACCAGCATTCATTTCTTATAACTAAAAGCCTAACTGCTATGAATATTTAATATAGAAAATGCCAGCTAATGTTTGCAATGCATTAGTAGTTACCGATTATTTTGATGTGGAAATGTGAAGCGCTCTTCAGGTTAACCTTGGAGAGATGTGAGAGAGTCAGGGGGACAGGTGAAAGCCAAAGGCATGTGAGAGCCTCTGGGAGGCTCTGTAGAGGCATGAGGCTACAGATGGGCTCTATGGGCACTGCAGGTCCTCTGTGGTACCCACGGCTGGTCCATGTTGACAGGGCCTAACAGAAACCCTGCACTGAGACCCCATGGCAGTTCCCCATGGCAGAGCTGAGCAATCACAATCCCAAACACAATTAGGGCAAACTGCCTGTTACTCTTACTGCATTTATAGATCTTTGTGCTGGTGAAACCAATAAAATCTGTGGTGACTCACTTCAGCACTGCATGGAGAATGAGCAAGCAGAAGGAAATGCCTTTTGCAGGTATCCCCTGGAAAAGCAGCTCTAGTGTGGGTCCTAATTAGTTAATTCCCAGCTCAGCCAATGATTTGCTTTCATAGAATAGAATCATAGAATCAATAAGGTTGAAAGAGACTTCAAAGTTCATCAAGTCCAACCTGTCACCCAATACCTCATGACAACTAAACCATGGCACCAAGTGCCATGTCCAATCCCCTCTTGAACACCTCCAGTGATGGTGACTCCACCACCTCCCTGGGCAGCACATTCCAATGGCCAACAACTCTCTCTGGGAAGAACTTTCTCCTCACCTCCAGCCTAAACTTCCCCTGGCACAGCTTGAGACTCTGTCCTCTTGTTCTGGTGCTGGTTGCCTGGGAGAAGACACCAATCCCCTCCTGGCTACAACCTCCTTTCAGGTAGTTGTAGAGAGCAATGAGGTCTCCCCTGAGCCTCCCCTTCTCCAGGCTAAACAACCCCAGCTCCCTCAGCCTCTCCTCACAGGGTTGTCCTCAAGGTCTCTCCCCAGCCTTGTTGCCCTTCTCTGAACACGTTCAAGAGTCTCAATGTCCTTTTGGACAGGAATGTTTATCCACTTTGTGGAGGCAGAGGTAATACTATTTTTAATTATTATTATTTTTCTATAAAGATTAATTTAAATGTTTGGGGTTTTTAGTGTTTAAAGATACTGCAGTGCTAGGTCCACACCATTATCATACTATTTTATATGTGAACTGGGCAGTGAATAAAGCTCACAGTACAATGAGGTCATGAGATGGTGCTTGGGAGTCAGCTTAAAATTACCCAGTGGTGAAAATCCAGCACACAGCTGAATAGTTCTGTCTGGCATTTCAGAAACATACATCTGAAATACATTGATTTTTTTTCCCCCTTAAACAACACTTCATTGTGAATTTTCTTCTTTTCTTAGAAGTAACTAGGAGTTTTTTATGTCAAATCTGTACTTGCAAAGACCTTATCTCCTTTGGAATGATGGTTAAGTATGCTCTACATTTTGCTATGAGGCCTTCAGTCCCTTTTCTTTCAGACTCTTCTCTCATTCTTAAGATGTAAAAAGCCCTTTGATTCTACCAGCTTGTATTGTCCATATTTGCCTGCTTACCCATCCTGGCATGCCAAAATCACTTTGCTGATTCCAGCTCTTCTAGAAACTGTTGAAAGAGCCAAGCTATTTCCCCCCCCCCTTGTAATGTGTCAGAGAAATAGTGATTTATTGCATTTGTTTCCAAGCTGAAGGGTGGTGCAAGAGGCTGGTTCTCATCATGTTTTCTTCTGGTCTAAAGCACACACTAGAATGGATGTGTGCTTGCAAGGCACAGAGAAAAATGATTCCCCTTAACTGGCAGAGGTGGCGACTTGCATGTGGGCGATGCTGAGCAAATGCTTCTAAAATTAACTACTGAAATGTAGTAAGGAGAAAAACCTCTACTGTGCTGTAAGGGTCCTGTGAGAATCCTTTCTCCCTGATCTGAAATGTGGAAAGGATATGATGCCCTCATGGCTTCTGCTGCTGCTTCTACCTCCTGCCTCACAGGGTGATTCTCTTTGACGATGGCAACGGTTTTTTTTAGAAGGTTGGGGAAATAGAGAGCATTACATCAGAAAGAAAGATCACTTGTTTGTTTTAAAAGGGATGATTTATCCTCTGTTGTATTGCAAAATGACTGAAAACCATCTCTACTAAAAATAAATGCACTGTTGTGGTAAATGAGTCAAAATTGTGCTGTTGCTCCTTGCATTATTCCAAGCGATGCATTCAACCCAATCCTCTGCTGTTTCAATGCAACAAAGAAAGTAGTCAGAAAGAGTGCAAAGCTGCTGCTGTTGCCAGCTCAGGACT
The DNA here is from genome assembly GCF_014839835.1 of Dryobates pubescens. NCBI lineage: Eukaryota > Metazoa > Chordata > Aves > Piciformes > Picidae > Dryobates > Dryobates pubescens. The sequence continues at coordinate 5,603,984 of NC_071634.1, forward strand.
GAACTGGAATGAACTGAACAGCCTCTTGAAAACAAGTTCTCCATGAACTAAAATGTGAAATGTTTTAATTGTTGACCTTCAGAGTGAAAAAGCTGGGCATGAATTGTAATAGTTCCTACTGTGCTGTGGTTATTGATTCAGAGGGCCAGAGGTGGATATCATAACAAGCTGATGTGCTTTAACAGCAATGTATTATAATACCTAGTCATGATTGTTTGATGGCACCTCTTCTCCTCTCCCTTCCCTCCTGCAATGCTGTCTCATCTATATTTTGACTACATCTCCCCGAGTCCATTGGGTCACCCAATGTCCTTATCAGTGTCTGTTTCATGCAAAGTGTGTGAAGCTTTAATCATCTCATTAGATGATCAAAGAATTTTGCATGCACCAGGACAAAACACAGGTTTTCTTCTGTAGGACAAGTTCAGTAGGAAAACAAAATCACAGAGTCACAGAATGTTAGGGGCTGGGAGGGACCTCGAAAAATCATCCAGTCCAACCCCCCTGCCAGGGCAGGATCCCCTAGACCAGATCACACAGGAACACATCCAGATAGGTTGTGAATATCTCCAGAGAGGGAGACTCTTCAACCCCCCTGGTCAGCCCATTCCAGTGTTCTGTGACCCTCACTGTGAAGACATTTTTCCTCATGTTTCCATGGAACTTCCTATGCCTCAGCTTCCACCCTTTGCCCCTTGTGCTGTCATTGGCTCCATCCTCTTGGCACTCACCCTGCACATATTTGTAAACATTAATGAAGTCACCCCTCAGTCTCCTCTCCAAACTCAAGAGCCCCAGCTGCCTCAGTCTCTCCTCATAAGATTTACTTGATTTTAAAAGTTATTTTGTATCTTCAAAGTAGTCTCAGTACTCTTTTGCTGAGGAATGAAGAGGTGGTGTAGACTGATTTCTCCAACCTTTTTTTCTGCATCTTTGCTCCTGATTTTAGTCTTGGCAGCTTGAGAGCTCTGCAGGGAAAACTTTGTTAATGCTTTACAAATCTTTAGTAAATTAGGCTGTGGGTTGCATCAAAGCAACATTTTATCTCACGATCTAGAGGAAGCATGGCTTGCTGCAGAATTTAATGGTGATGATGAATTAGATGATGGGTTTTATGCTGGCTACAGTAATCTCTGGTGACGTTGATGGATAAGCCATAATCCCACCTACACCTTATGGAGGTGTAGAGCAGACAGCTCAAACTTGGACAGGAAAGTGATGAAGATATCTGGGGGAAAAAGAGAAGCCATTGATTGATGAATACTTATTTTTGATCTATTTATTCATTCTCATAACACACATGGTATTCAATGGATCTGGGAAGTTTTATTTTGTAGATGTAATGTTTAAAGAGGAGAAAGCCTGATTTATTTAAGTGTGAGTGGCCTGAGCTTCCACCAGCACGACATGATGTGCAAATGCTAAGAACCAAGGGCTTGGAAACACACACACTGTGATGGGGAGTGACTGCAGCTGATGTAGGTGACTAAGCCACAGTAGAGAGCTGCTATGATGATTTGTTTTCATAATGTCTATTAGTTCCTGAGTCTTTCCAACTGCTGAGCAAACTAAGCTTTAAGAGTTGGGGTTTTTTTTCCCAGTCTGGGTAAGCTTTTCCTTGTCTGGATTTGAAGTCAAGGCAGTGAGGTGTCTTCCTTAGCAATCATATGAAAACCTACAAATTACTTTCTTCATTCCCTGGCTCTCTGAGGAAAAGCTTCTATAGATGTGAGCAGACTTGTGAAGTACTGTAAAGGGTAGGCGAAATACAGAAAACCTGTGTTCTGCATGCCTGCTTTTTGGACAACATTTGATGTGTGATTTTGATAACTGAACATCAGCATGTAGTGATTGGGCAAACTTTAGTACCCAGGTACTAAAGGGTGTGTTTGACTGTGAATTACCAAATTGCTGCCTGTGTTCAGTCCAGCATTACACTCTAGGTTTCACTGCAGTGAAGAGAATGAAAGCAACATGCTCATTTGGGTCTGAACATTCATTACTTCTGGTGCATGCAGTTGAGGTCATGCTCTACAATGTGGAACAATCATTGTGTATCAGTGGAGATGGCTAATAAAGGTCTCTGGAGGTGAAATATGTTCCACCACCTGCAAGGGTTTTAGTGCTGTATGGATGATGTTTCCAATGCTGTGTCTAGTGTGGTTATGAATTGATTTATCGTGGGTCTGTGGCACTTGTTGGGTTTCATTATAGCCCTGCACATACAGAGATAATCTGATATGACTTTCAGATCAGTGATTTTGCAGCTATTTTACTGGCTTTTGAGTCATGCAGTGTATTGGTTAAAGCACCTTCCAAAGATCTTAATTTTCCATATATTACTGCAGGTGAAGATAATGTTTTAGAGCAACTGCCTGCTAACTTCCTTGATGGAAGGTGTTAAGTAGTTATGCAGAGAGCAGAGAAGAAAGTTCTGCTGATGGCTGTGAAGTATTTATAGTCTGGCTCCTCTTTTCCAAGACTTATTTTACACAGTCTGTAATTGTCTGTGCTTGGTCTCTGCCCAGGAGCAAGGGTTTTGTTGGTGTGAGGGAGGGATCTATTTGCTTTTGTTTCTCAACTGAAGCCAAAATGATTGATTCATTGTTCAGAGACACGAGAAAACTAAATAAAGCAATCATCCCAGATGGCATTCTCCAGAATTAGAAAAAAGATTGCAAAGCCTAAATAAAAACTGAGCAAAAGCTAAAATTTGGGGTTGAAAAATCCTTCCCTTGGAAGGCTGCTGGGATGTTTGATTAAGTTGAGCAGTGAGTAAATGTTCTTGTTTGTGTTGACTGATACAGCTGGCTTTACCCTAATATGTCAGTGTTCCTAGTGAGCTCTGGCTCAAGTACACAGGCACGAGTCATGAACCTTGCCTGTTTTGTGATGTCCTTACTCCTGGTCATGTTGATTGTTAGGCATATAGAGGGGAAAGTAGAAGTTAAATTAGGACCTTTGCTTGACCCCCTGTGTGACCAGTTCTCCAACCATTCCTTCTCCTTACAAATGTTCTTCCGAGTGGTCCTGTGGGAACAGGGCCTCATCAGTGCAACAGCAATCATTGAAGAACAGGGAGGAAGGTGAGCTCAGAATCTCTCAGTTCCTATGGACTCAAAAAGGGGGGCTGGCCAGGGAGGTTCAAGTAACCTGTGCAGGACAGCAGGACCCAAGGTCTGAAGGCTTTAGAATGGCAGTTTTCTCATATTTGTTTTCCTGAGCTTTACAAAATTTCCAAAGCATGGTGAGTTCTTGCAGTTCACTAAGGGCAGCACTCTTCAGACCTGCTCAGTAATTTGCCTAATGGACAAAACTGATACAAAGAAATGCCCAGAAGTTGATCAAAGCAAAAGCTTTGCACTGGCCCAGCATGCGCTTTTCTAGTAGAGAGCTTTGATTTTTGTTTGGCATTGGCAGAGGTTTGGGCATTGTTTGCTTTGACTCCACGATTTGAGTTTGTTTTGAGAACAGTCAATTATTGACTAATTGTTCAAGGCAATTTAGGCTTAAAGCAACCTGGGAAGCCAGATGATCGTAAACCATAGTTGCCTGGTTTCTTGAACAAAGCTGGTCGCAAAGCTCCTTTAAAGAAGTCATTTAAATCTTTGTGATACCGTGCTTGTTCTCAACATAACAATAATTTCCTTTTTATAATACTAGTGTGCAATTGATACACTCAAATACTACGCTCTGGATAGTGTTAATTCGATGTTTTTAATTGGAAGAGCTTAAAGCATTTCACAGAGCATCAATAATCCTTGTAATTGCTCTCTTAAAGAAAGTATCCATACCCCCAGGTTCTATATAAAAGAAGACAGAGGTATTGACTCGTTTGCCCTAGGTTACAGAACAAGCCAATGGCAGAGTGAAAGTATGACCTATGAGGCCTGATCTCTGAGAAGGGAAATAAATCTTCTAACACAGTCAAACATTTTTTCACTGCATGAGAATACCTTTATACGGTGAGGGAATGGGAGAAGGGGGGTAAGGTTTTATGAGGGAGTGCTTCTGGAATGATGAACTAATTTTCTTGAGCTCTTTCCTCATAGCTTATTTTAAATTTCATGTTTATTTCAAAAGAGCAGAACTGTAATTGGCTAATGGGCTCTATGAGAATGGTGTCTGCTGGATTGGTTTTTCACCATGGTATTACGAAAATAGAATGGAATGGAATGGAATAGAATAGAATAGAATAGAATAGAATAGAATAAACCAGGTTGGAAGAGACCTTCAAGATCATCATGTCCAACGTATCATCCAACACTACCTAATCAACTAAACCATGCAACCAAGCACCCTATCAAGTCTCCTCCTGAACACCTCCAGTGATGGTGACTCCACCACCTCCCTGGGCAGCCCATTCCAATGGCCAGTCACTCTCTCTGTGTAAAACTTCCTCCTAACCTCCAGCCTAAACCTCCCCTGGTGCAGCCTGAGACTGTGTCCTCTTGTTCTGGTGCTGGTTGCCTGGGAGAAGAGACCAACCTCTGCCTGTCTACAACCTCCCTTAAGGCAGTTGTAGAGAGCAATAAGGTCACCCCTGAGTCTCATCTTCTCCAGGCTAAGCAACCCCAGCTCCCTCAGCCTCTCCTTATAGGGCTTGTGCTCCAAACCCCTCACCAACTTTGTTGCCCTTCTCTGGACATAACTCCAGCAAGTCAACATCTTTCCTAAAATGAGGGGCCCAGAACTGGACCCAGTACTCGAGGTGTGACCTAACCAGTACGGGGGCAGAATGACCTCCCTGTTCCTGCTGGCCATACTGTTCCTGATGCAGGCCAGGATGCCATTGGCCCTCTTGGCTGCCTGGGCACATTGCAGGCTCATGTTCAGCCTACCATCAACCAGCACACCCAGGTCCCTCTCTACCTGGCCACTCTCCAGCCACTCTGTCCCCAGCCTGTAGCACTGCATGGGGTTGTTGTGGCCAATGTGCAGAACCCGGCACTTGGATGTGTTCAATCTCATGCTGTTGGATTCTGCCCATCTGTCCAGCCTGTCAAGGTCCCTCTGCAAAGCTTCTCTACCCTCCAGCAGATCTACTCCTGCCCCCACCTAATAAATAATCAAAGTACATGCAGTGCTTTTGTGAGAATTTGAATTGTAGATTAGTCTTTAACTGTTCAGCTGCAATAATATCAAGCACTACCAACCAGGGCTGACACAAGTGATATGGAAATACAGAACAATGCCGTTTTTTGCTTCTCTGAGGAGATTCAAATCATTAGCCTGTGTAGCATAAAGTATATTTGAACAGATACCAGCCATATGAGAATAGACACTTTTAATTGAGTCAGGTTTAGTCCTTGAAAAGTGCTTTATTTACATAACTGAAATTCTGCTGCTGCAGGGAGGGGATTTTGTTTGGTTTTGTTTTCTGTGTGTTTGGGGTTTTTTTTTTTGTCTTTCTGTGTATAGAGAAGGGGGGGTTTTGGTGTGTATTTAGAGTGATAAAAATGTGAAAGTTCAACTTAGCATTATGGTTTTAATAATTACCCCTCTGCTGTAAGTCGAGCGTGTAGCTTAGTTTGATGTTTTTATATCAGTTTCTCAGGAAGTATAACAAAAAGTAAGCTTCATTCACACACACAAAAAAGCAATTTCATATTAAAAAGGAAATAACTGTAATGAAGAGATTATATGTCTGAAGTTTTCTCTTTTTCATCTAGCACAAGACAATTTATTCTCAACTTCTACTCAGCAAAGAGAGATCTGAAGCACAAGCCCTATGAGGGGAGGCTGAGGGAGCTGGGGTTGTTTAGCCTGGAGAAGAGGAGGCTCTGGGGAGACTCTCTACAACTACCTGAAAGGAGATTGTTGCCAGGTGGGGGTTGGTCTCTTCTCCCAGGCAACCAGCAACAGAGCAAGAGGACACAGTCTCAAGCTGCACCAAGGGAGGTTTAGACTGGATGTGGGGAAGAAATTCTTCCCAGGAAGAGAGATTGGCCTTTAGAATGGGCTGCCCAGGGAGGTGGTAGAGTCACTGTACCTGGAAGTGTTTAAAACAAGACTGGATGAGGCACTCAGTGCCATGGTTTAGTTGATTAGATGGTGTTAGGTAGTAGGGTGGACTCGATGATCTTGAAGGTCTTTTCCAACCTAGTTAATTCTGTGATTCCAGTCTTTTCCATGGCCTATACTGTATTTAAATAATATTCATGGCTTTTGCCTTTTGGAAGATAAATGTGCAACCCAACTGCACCTCCTTCCTTTGCTGTTGAAGGAAAGGTGTACGGTCCTGTGCTGGTTTCTAATGTAAACCTTGCACAAGCTCATTGCATCCCATTGCTGTAGGGATGCAACAGGACTCACAAGCCTGTTTTATAGCCCCTGCAGGGAGGCTGCTCTGCTCCTCAGACCTGTGCTAATGCTAATTTAATCAATTTTTTAATGCTGTTAGTGATCTAGTAAAAATGCTATTGCTATGATGCTTTGTAAAAGGAAAAGTACTGAATTTTAAAACCAAATATAAGAATACACTCAGTGGTAGCTCTGGTCTCTTTCTATGGAGTTGGGCACCTTACTGAAAAGAAACTGAGAAACATAACTGGCTCTGTGCTGAGTTCAGCTTCTGTGCAATGACTTGCTGGTATTCACATTTTCCCAATCATTATTCAGTCTGCAGTGCCACATGAAACATTATAGATTGAATATATGATGAGAAAAGCTGTCAGATCTACTTCAGGAGAAGTAATTAATGCTAGCTGCGAGGCATGCTGTTGTCATGACAAAATCCAAATGGTGAGGTGAATATCCCCAGTCTAGTGACCACTGATCTTCGTGAGCATCTTGTTTGGAGTCTTGTATGTGTGTGCCCCATGTCTGGATAGCAGCTGCTCTTCCACAGTCAAAAGAACACAACATCAACAGTAAAAAAGTCTCCCTTTGTGATACACAGCTTGGAGGAAAAGTCAACTCTTTCAGAGCAACAGATACATGGCTGTGGATAAAGGGAGAGTTTTGCAACAGGGCAGTTGTGCTTTCAAGTAACCAAATTACTTTTTCGTGCTGGTACAAAAGGAAATCTGCATGTTGATCTTCAACAGCTCATGATTACTGGGCCACCAACCATCCAGCCAGTCCAGTGTATAACATCTGAGTACCAAGTGCTTAAGGAAAAGTGCAGAACGTGTTAGAGGTTTCTTTTGTATCTTAACTGTTTGCCACCCTGAAGAATTGGGTTCAAGTAATGTTTCAAAAATGTTCTGGAGTACTTGCCAACAACTCTAGGAATTGTTTTTTTTTCTCTGAATGTCATGCTATGACCTGAATATCAGTCTTGCTCTGCTTGATTTCTTTACTGTGTGACAGAAATGCATGGATTGGTTCTTTGAGAAGGATTGTTTTGCTTGACCAGGTTTGATTAGCTGTGTTCTTTGTTTTCATTCAGTACACCTTCCTCATGGTGTCAGATCAGCGCTCTGTAGCCTGTGCTTTTGTTGCACAGCATGCTTATCATCTTAATTTTATCTCCATAAAATAATCTTTCAGTCTTTCAAGTCACTCTTTTTTAGGGAGCACCGCTATCAATCTATAATTGATATATACCCCCTCTGCCTGAACCCCCTTCAGCTCTTTAATAAATGGATTTAGGCTTTTGGATTGAACATAAAGCAGACTAATTCTGCAGCTAGAAATGGATTTAAACTCATGCTTTAATGTTGTGCTGATCCTTGGCCTAAATGAATGCATTGGTTAAATCAGAAGTGTTTCTTAATTAGCATGCAGCCATTGGTGAATGAATATTAATTTCTTAGTAGCTGGTTTTGGATTAAGTTAATAAAATTACTGAGCATTTCAAAAAGGGCTGGTTTTAATACATTACTCTGCCATCTAAGTGTAGGAAGGGTTTTTTTTTTTAGAGCTGCAGTTTTCTTTTGCTCCTTGATGGCTCAACACCACATTTCAGAAACAAACTTGTGTTTAGTGTAGGACCCAAACCACACGGAGCTAAATTCTGGCATGTAAAGGGCTTCAGAAAAATAAATCCTCCACTTATCAAAGGCTATAAAAGAAACCTTGCCTGACCTTTAACTAGAATGTCATAATGATGACTGTATAGCATGGAACACCATATAGGATTTCAGGTGAAATAACAATTTATGTTAAAACAGTTCAGAACATTGGAACAAATCTGCTCCCTTTGGTTCCAACAAGCCACACGCTGTAGCGGCTTTGTTAATCTTCCAGTGTATGTAAGGCACACCACAGTTTAAACCTTTGCGAGGGAGTGCTACACATACACCAACAGTGAAATGGTTGTATGAATTAGGTGAAAAAAAGTTTTACAAGGTGGATTTGTTAGGATTACCTTCTTTCAAGGCCTGTGCAGTGGGAGCACAGTGGGAAATGTAATACGATTTGGCTGATGGGTCTCGTTTTCTCCCCTGCTCCCTCCCCTTTTTTCTTCAGTTCCCAGCCCGAAACCTGAAGCTTTCCCAAATCCATGTCCAGTCCACAGGGATAAGTTGTTGGAAGTCAGTCATCCTTCTAGTGAAACGTGGCTGATCTGGGGCACTGACATCTGTGGCCGTGACCTTCCTGTGAACCCTCTAACTGCTGATTTTCTGCCTTGCATCCAGTGTACGTGGCAAAGATTCACTGACTGCATCTGCTGGGCTAAGCTACCTTTAAAACAGTGTCCTTGCCTTCAGCCACTGTTTTCCCCCTGCCCTTTTCTGCAGTATCTGGAGAGTGTCAAACTGATGGTTGCAAACTGGGTACAGGCTTTTGAAGTCCAGGCAGTTGGAATATTCCTCAGCTTTAGTGGTGAGAGTAAGCGCGTTAGTGGGAGATGCGAGAGCCAACTGGAGTCCTCGTGACGTCAGGGCTGAGCAAATGATTATCCTATCAGTAGAACATTTCATTTCTGAAAATTCAATTATGCATCATTTCCAGATTTATAATGAAATAATTAGTGCCTGCACTTTCTCATTATCGACTGGTTTGCTCCAATCTCTTGATGTGAAAGGGGCTTTGTCGCTTAGTGAGGAGTCATATTATAGTCAAGTTTTACACATTTTATTGTCTCGACTTCAGCTCCAAGAATTACATGTCTGCTTGGGAAATGAATTCACAGTACCACAGAGGTTGGCAAGCTTCCAGATTTTAATTGCTTACTAGTGAGGTTCAGGGCAGGCTGTTCCTCCTAGGCTGGGAAACGAGAAAGAAACAAACCTCAGTTGTGCTAAGGAAAATGAAAATCGCCTTCTTGAAAAGGCTGATACCTGAAACGAAGAACTGCGTCCTTGTCACGGCATAGTGGGCAAAACGGAGGAAGCAAGCAAGGTTGGAGCTGCCAGGGTGTTTAGCCAACTCCTATGGCTTTGTAAGTAATTTCTTTTAGGCAGCCTGAGGTAGCTGAAGTGGGGAAAGAAAAAGGACTTAAGATCAAAATACATGGGAAAAGTGAAGAGAAAGATGGGCTTAAAAGCTCTGTATTAGCAAACCAGAGAAGTAGCTACAAGCTCATCAGCTGCAATGTAAAGGAGCTGCACAAGGAGGTCACCTGATGAGATCCTGTAGCTTAAAGTCAAGAAATCCGGATTCAATCTCAGGATCCACAAAAAGGTTCCTCTCAGGACCTGTCATGCCCTGTTTCTGGTATTCTCTGTCTGCAGAGAGGGGCTAGTTTTCTGCTTTTTGCCTGAAGATCTCTTTCTTTCAAAGAGGTACTTTCCATAATATAACTTCATATCATTGCTTTCATGTCTCCATCTTGTATCTACGACCATCACAATACCAAAAGAGCAGTGAAAGTAGCAGAGTAATGGATTGGTGAAGGGCATATACAAAGTGAAACAGTAACTGTAAGGCTAGGAAGTTATTTGCAATTTATTGCCAGCAGGATGTCTAGATAACATGTTATTTATTCGAGCTGGCTTCAAAAGGGATCATTTGAGGAGGAGGATGTTGTGTTTCACCTGCTAACACTACTGCAGTAGATATGCAACACTGCAGAAGAGAGAAAACAGGAGAGAGGACAGTGTTGAAGAGGCTCAAGTCCAGGCTCCTCTACAAAGAGTGGTTTCACAAAGTGAAGCTGTTGGTGGGTGTTAAAGTGGATTTCTGTTCGCTACAAAAGCGGGTGGAGAACTTGTGTAGCTCTAGTAGGACTGGACTTTATTGCACTGCATGAGAACAGATGAAAAATAGCGTGCTTGAGTTTGGATATGAGCAGCTTGGGAGATTGTGGAGGAGATGAGATGTAGTAATCAGCAGCTGTAGGCGAGCTTGGCAGCTGGAAGGGTAGCTGGACTGATTCAGGGGTGCCTTTGTTCCAGGACTTGTTTACTTGGAGCATGGACAGCCAAACATCTGGTTGTCCTCTAATGAAACTCAGAGTCTCAACTTCATTGTTTCTCCTGAGCTTTCCTTTCTTACCTGTTCCTTGGCTTATACTCCAGTGTTTGAGCAACCCATGTATTTTTCAAAAGAGCTGCAAGAAAAATATTTCCATGCAATGCAGCATAGGCCCTAAAATATACTCACCAAGGAAGAGGAAACATGCTGCTTTACATCACTAAAGATCTCATCCAATGGCATCCTGGCCTGCATCAAGAATAGTGTGGCCAGCAGGAGCAGGGAAGTCATGGTGCCCCTGTATTCAGCACCGGTTGTGCCACACCTTGAGTCCTGTGTCCAGCTCTGGACTCCTCAGCTTAAGAAGGACATTAAGACTCTTGAATGTGTCCAGAGAAGGGCAACGAAGCTGGGGAGAGGCCTCGAGCACAGCCCTGTGAGGAGAGGCTGAGGGAGCTGGGGTTGTTTAGCCTGGAGAAGAGGAGGCTCAGGGGAGACCTTATTGATGTCTACAACTTCCTGAAGGGAGGTTGTAGCCAGGAGGGGGTTGGTCTCTTCTCCCAGGCAACCAGCACCAGAACAAGAGGACACAGTCTCAAGCTGCACCAGGGAAGGTTTAGGCTCAAGGTGAGGAGGAAGTTCTTTACAGAGAGAGTTGTTAGCCATTGGAATGTGCTGCCCAGGGAGGTGGTGGAGTCCCCATCCCTGGAGGTGTTCAAGAGGGGATTGGATGTGGCACTTGGAGCCAAGGTTTAGTAGTTGTGAGTTGTTGGGTAACAGGTTGGACTTGATGATCTTTGAGGTCTCTTCCAACCTTACTGATTCTATGATTCTGTGACCTCTGTATCTGTCAGTGGTTATGTGCTCCAACAGATACAGTTTAATCTCAAGATACTAATGATGTGCATGCTAAAAAGTGCTCCAGATACATTTGTCAGATCCAAAACTTTATAAGCCTTGCTATTCCTTCACTAATGCTCACAATGACCAATGTTCATGCTTGTTAAGTGTAACACTCATTAAAAATATATAATCCATATTCATCATTCGAGTTATCCATCACTAAATCAGATTAATAGATCACCACACGATTTTACATTCTTTTTACAGCTTAATGGAAATGATCCATTATTCAAATACTGAGTGTTACCCATCTGCACTCCTCTTTTGTATTTTCTTCTCCAGTTGAGTCACCCATCAGTGTGTGACAAAAAGAGTAATGCAGACAAATATATTTGGAGATCTTCAAGATTTTGTTGCCAAGACCCCTGGTAGGGCTTGGTCTGCTTTCTGAGTCACTGCTTTGTGCTTCTGGCTTCTTGTGCATCCTCAGGTGGGGAACTCCCGTTTTGCAGTGCCTCTGAGGGATGAGGTCTCTAGGATTGGATTAATGGATTCCCTTATTAGGTCTGATCACTTTTCATATTTCTCATTTTAATCCATTTTAAAAAAAATGGCCTGATGGCTTGGTAGCCTCTTTCCCATGAGAGGACTTCTGTTTTAATCAAAGCATTTTATTAAAGGGAAATTTGGGGTAAATATCACATTTTTTTTTGCCTTTACTGCTGTTTAAATAGGAAACAGCATTGCCATGTATTTTAGAATTGGGTGTGTGTGAGATGGGTAGAGCATTGTGCCTGTTTCCATGTTTCCATTCCAGTTTATGGCTTCTGAGCACACTAAGGAGGCAAAAGACAGCATGGTATCATACTTAATATTGATCACAGTGATGACTACAAGCATATCCCTCACTGATTTGTTTCATCTAGGTTTAGTTCAAACAAAACCTTAACTCTAGGAGATTTCTCCCTCAGGATTTCACTATCTGTCTCTCTTATCAATTCTTTTTTTCCTTTTTCTTTTTCTTTTTTTTTTTTCCCTTTTTTCCCCACTTTGGTCTTTAAAAACTTCTCCAGAGGAAGTGGTTGCTGAAAACCAGTGTGTACCAATCAGTTCTTCGGGGAGAGCCTCCATCTCCTAGACCTGTCACCATGAAGCTTGGGAATAGGGTCTGAAACCACCTAAAGTAGCTTCTCAGACACTGTCAATGCTGAATGGTGCATTTGTAGGAGAAAGTCTTTGCAGTTTGTTCTCCTGTTCCCAGTCAGCAGAGAAGTAGCAGGTACAGAGGGTGCCTCAGTCCTGGAGAGGTTATGGCACTCAGTGTGCAGAGCGGAGCAATGATAATCAAAGGATGGTGGAGAGGTGAGTCTGGGTCCAGCCACTGCAATAAAAAATTACTCTCCAACATCTGTGAAAGGCCTGTGCAGCTCCTGATGAATGTTCTCTTTCTCTTGCTAGTGGTTTCTTTGTGTGTGCAGGTCCTCTGGCCAAGGACTGACATTGCGTACACATAATACAGTATTTCAAAACCACATTTAGTAAAACCAACATGTTCCTTTTTCTTCTTTTTTTCCTTCACCACCCCTCATTTTCTCCCTACACTTTGTTCTATTTATACTTATTCATTCTATTTATACTTCATTCTATCTATACTTTCCAAAGAGCTGCTTGTCTAGGCTGCTCTTGGTAGGGATCACAGGATGTTAGGGGTTGGAAGGGACCTCTGGAGGTCATCAAGTACAACCCCCCTCTGCCAGAGCAGGACCACAGAATCCAGCACAGGTCACACAGGAATGCATCCAGATGGGTCTTGAAAGTCTCCAGACTCCACAACCTCTCTGGGCAGCCTGTTCCAGTGCTCTGTGACCCTCCCAGTGAAGAAGTTCCTCCTCATGTCAAGGTGGAACCTCCCGTGCTGCAGTTTATATCCATTAGCCTTTGTCTTGTCACGGGGTGCAACTGAGCAGAGCCTATCCCCTCCCTCTTGACCCTCATCCCTCAGATATTTATAAACATTTATTAAATCTCCTCTCAGTCTTCTCGTCTCCAGACTAAAAAGCCCCCAGGGATGGCAGGCAGGTGATTTGCTGGGGGGACAGCAGGGACATCTTTTGCTTCCGGCTTTCCCTCACTCAGCCAGCGCCCAGCAGCGCTCCCAGAAGCAGTGCCATGCCCTCCTGAACCTGCTTCCCATGGGGCTGACAGACACAACTGGCTGTGCATGGCAGCAGGTCTTCTGTTTTTCTCAACTTGCACTTTTCCTCCCAGTTTTGCTTTTTCTTTATACCTTGTTTCCTGTGTCTGCCCTCTGCCTTCCCTCCCAAGCTGCCTCCCAAGACCTGCTGTTAAGGAGAGCAGGAGCACACTGGGCTTGTTCCGCTGTGAAAACCTTTCACAGGTAACCTTGCAGGAGGCTGAAAGGTGAGAATTGTTTTCGTTTTTCTCAGTAAACACTTGAAAAAAACACCCCAACTTTGACAATGCAATAAACCTTCAGAAGTGATGCTAGAAGTAAAAGTGAGAATTTCCCACAGTGTGAAAAAAACATAGCAGGCAATGTGTGTTTTAATTACAGGAAAGCAAACAAAGAAAGCCCTGAAGTCTGCAGTTTTTTGATTCGATGGTAGTGGTTTTGTGAATTGCTGAGAGAGAAGTGTTGCCATGCTGTGAAATCATCATATTGCCCCCTGCTTGCCCCGTGTCTGTAAGGCAAAACCAGCTCCACTTTGTGTGTTTCTCCAAAGCTTATTCGCTGCCGCTCCGAGCTTCTTCAACAAACCCAGATGGATCTGAATTCCTGATCGCTCAGGAGTGAGGTACTTTAATAACAGACAAGTGAAGAAAGAAGTAGGTCTTGTGTCAGTATTTTAAACATTAAGCAAAGCTTTCTCATACACATCCTTTGCTAAGCATAATTTAGTGGCAGTGAGGTGCAGTGAATGGGGTTTGGTCACGTATTGTGCAACACCATTTGATTTCACCTGTATGTTTCCAGCTCAGGAAAAGGTGATCAGATAACCTGGACAAATGGGATATGAGCTTTGTCCTGTAGCTAAAACACAACGAGCCAATTTGTACTGACCTTTCCAAGTGTTTGGACAGACTCTTACATGATGAACATTTTCTTCTAATGTTCAATGGCTTGCCAAGATTACTATTTGCATTTCCTTCTCCCATCTCCCTGCCTGCTCAGCTTTCACATTTCCTCCTCAAATGTATCTTTTTTTCTTTATGCCCTTTTGTCTTTTACTCCCCCCCCCCCCCCGCCCTGTCCTTTCTAATTTGAATTCTTTTGTTCTTTTTCAGCATCAGAAATAATTGTATCTAGCATCCCCATGAACTGCTAAGGGATCTAAACACAAAGTCAGTGGGTAGGTGCAATCGTGTCCAACACTGATAAGATAATGCAAAGTAAAATAGGCAGAGTGTATCTCCTGTTCCAGCAGAGCTGCTCTCATTCAGATACAATCTGAAGGCTTGGGAGATGACAGGAGGGTGTCTGCTGACCTAACTTCTCCATGGACTTAAATCCATCACACAAAACTTTTGTGGAACAGGAATAGAGAAAACTTACAGATGAACTGCTTGGTTTAGTTGATTAGATGGTGTTGGATGATAGGTTGGACTTGATGATCTCAAAGGTCTTTTCCAACCTAGTTTATTCTATTCTATTCTATTCCATTCCATTCCATTCCATTCCATTCCATTCCATTCCATTCCATTCCATTCCATTCCATTCCACTCCACTCCACTCCACTCCATTCCAATTCTATCATGTATCCTCACCTGTAACCCTAACCTGAGTCTGCAAAGTCTTGCAGGGGTTATCCTGCTCTGAGATCCCAAGTGTCAGAAATGAAACAAAACAACAGGAAAAAGGACCCAACTTAATGATAACTGCCTCTTTCTGAGTTTCAGTAGTTAGCCTGCATTGTTTTGTTGGTCCTGTGTGCTTTGCTCCTATCCTAGATACATTTCATTGAGGAGTGCTGGGAGGCACCGCTGGAGAAAGCAGTGAGTTAAAGAGGTTATCACACAGACACAAAGCCTACTAGAAAGGAAAGTGCTTAAGTTTCGTTTGTTTGTTTGTTGGTTTGTGGTTTGTTGTTGTTTACTGGCATCAGTAGCAGTAGTATCTACTACTGTGAGCAATGAGAAACACGTAGAGGAATCATTTGCTGAAGAGAGCTTCTTGCTTAAGGGGCATGGAAAGGAGGTGAGAGAAGTCACAGTGGAAGGGGGAGGCAGAACAGCAGCTTCATGAGAGATCAGAAGTTTCCTGTACTGTCTGCTCCAAGTTCGATGGAGTTTCAAACTGGAACAAAGAATTCTGGATGACAGTCTTGCTTTCTCAAAAGATAAAGGGGTTTGTATCCTCTTTAAATATTTAAACAACACAGGGAGCCCTTTGAAAAGACTAAAGCATCGAAGTAGGCAATTAAAAGAGAGAAGATTCTGCTGACACCTTGTTTTTGAGGATGGGCTGGAGAGGTAAAAAGCAGGGCTAGTCCAAATGCTTAGTGCACACAAGACAGCAGATAGTAATTGCTTAAGCAAATATGTGGTGTAAGAAAACACCCAACCAACAACAACAAAAAAGATTAAGGCCAATGTTCCCAGTCTGCCATGAGAACCTGAGTACAGCTCTGCATGGAGAAGAGGAGGCTCAGTGGAGACCTTATTGCTCTCTACAACTACCTGAAAGGAGGTTGTAGCCAGGTGGGGGTTGGTCTTTTCTCCCAGGCAACCAGCACCAGAACAAGAGGACACAGTCTCAAGCTGTGCCAGGGGCAGTTTAGGCTGGAGGTGAGGAGAAAGTTCTTCCCAGAAAGAGTAATTGGCTGTTGGAATGTTCTGCCCAGAGAAGTGGTGGAGTCCCTGTCCCTGGAGGTGTTCAAAAAAGGATTGGATGTGGCACTTGAAGCCATGGTTTAGTTAGTCATGAGGTGTTGGGTGATAGGTTGGACTTGATGATCTCTGAAGTCTTTTCCAACCTTACTGATTCTATGATCACAAATCCATGCCCTTGCAATACCCCTCTGCACTGCTGAAATCAGGAGCCTTCCAGCACCATTCTCCTTGGATAAAGCCTCTGCCCATCCTGTCCCTGAGAGCTGATGTGATATCCGGAGATCTGTCGTGCTCTGTAGGTTTTTGAAAACTCAACCAATTTGTCATGGCTTAAAATCTCTCCAAAGGACTTAACTTGAAGGTTTATCAATCAGAAACAACCCCTCCACCTCCCTACCCCTGGCATCTTTGCTATAGTCAGTGCTACCTGGAATGTGCTTGGGAGAAGCAGAAGGGGAAAGGCGTGGGTCACCCAGTAGTGGGCAATTCACAGCTGAAAGGATCCTGGGAAAATAATTGGCTTCAGGAAACTTGTGATTTGTGATTAATTATTCACAGCACAGTTTGTCTAGCCCATCGTGGTCTTACACTATAATCTCCTTGATTTGTCTGGCCTTCCTTGGTTCTATTTGTAAGTTCATCTTTCTGAAGAGGAAGTCTGCCTTTGAATGTGATGTTGCTTGTGTGGTGAGTGTGAACACTTTGCTTTGTTACACACGTCTGCGTGTGGGGAGCCAGGTAAGAAAGGGCAGTCGTGTGGATGTATAATCAGTTGTCTCTGAATGCAGTATGTTGCACAGCTTGCCTTCTGGAAGGCAGTGGAGCATCTGCACAGACATGTTCCACATGGCAGCATTCCCTTCACATCACTGTGCACTTCTTGAAAAGGCTAAAACCACTGCTGTGAATGGCTCCACCTGCAAGTGCAAAGCTGGGGTCCGCTTTAGGTGCTGTGTTAGGTTCCTTAGTCCTTGTTATGTGCCATCTGCTTGATGCTGGTATCTTAGAGATGGGGTTGCAGAGACATTTTAGTGACCATAAATTCCTCTGGCACAGAAAGGAGCAGCTTGTTTCCCTTTCCTTCCCCAGCTAGGGTCAGCCATACCTGCATCATGCTCTGTGCTGCTGCTTGTGTTTGTGCAGCCAAGTGGGGCAGAACAGGGGGCTGGCTTATGGCTTTGGGAAGGGACCAGCTTGTAGACAGCTTTATTTGCAGCAGTTTTTTACTCTGGCTTGCCTCTCTCACCAGGAGTTTTAGTACAAAGGTGGGAGCAATGGCCTGTGGTAGCGAAGCAGGGCTGTGAACAACCTGCACATCTGCTTCTGAAGGCATCAGCAGGCAGCCCTGTGTTTAGAGAAGCAGGGTAGCCCTGCAATTTGTCAAAGGAGGCTGGGAGGATGGATAACATAGGATGTTTATCATGGTGTTAGTGCTCACAAATTTAGGTATTTATCAAGACTGATGCCCAGTTTGCTGTAGTGTGTTAGTACATTGGGTGGCAGCAAACAGTGAAACACTGTTTGGGAAATGTTGCTATTCTCGTTCCTACAGCTCCTCTGGTGTATTGGACTGGAAGGTGATGTAGGATCCTCTCTGATTTGGGACTCTGCTTTATAGCTACTCACTGGATTTCCATGCACCTTCTTTTGATCTCTACAGGAGAATTTCTGTACCCATTTCTGTACCACTCAGCAGGTACATTCTTGATCAGGCTAGCAGTGTTTCATCTGAGCCTTCTTAAAAATTATAATGATGCTCTGCTAGTTCATAATCTGAGAGGAGTAAGTATCACATTGTCTTACTTCCTATGAAATTGCTGCTTTTTGTTCTCTGTATAGATTTTAAGCATGCTTTATTGCTCAGCTGAATACAGTTGAATTTGCTTAGCCCTTTTTGTGAACAAAATAATAAGCTTGAAGTAATATTTCTTAATTAGCAGTCCCCAGTTGCTGCTGATAAAAGTCACTTTGAAAATGAGTCCAACCAAGGTAGCTAAAGTGCTGGAGATACTCATTAGGTATTTCTGTCCATAAGATTATTCCACGTGTTCCCTCAGGTTTCAGTGCTGGTATTTGGAATGATTTGGAGCAGATGGGGAGAGGTTTGGAGCAGAAGTCCTCGAAACAGCAGATCTGCAATTTTGCAGTTGGCCAACATGGCCCATAAGCAAGGGAAAACAGAGTTGAAGCATGCAACTGGCATGGAAGGAGATAGAGCACACTGGTGGTCATGCTGTTTAGGTATTCAGTTAGCAGCCAACTCAGCTGAGGTTCCCTTTGTTTTTTTGTGTTTCAAATCTTTACTTGGCATGAAGGGAGAAGGTAAAGTGCAGTGCTTTGAGGGTCCAGTGCTAATGAGCTGGAGAGTGTCCTGCTTAACCCAGCACACATCACAGTGGAGCTTTTCAGAACTGTCCAGAGGCTTCTGATCTCAGTTCTTAAAACCTGAAAGCACGCTGGGGTGCTGAAACATCCCATGGAAGTAATGGGTTGTGTTGCAGATGAAATGAGGAAGCTGGGACTGTGAGAGCTTCCAGTGGTCAGTTGGATCTGGATAGGGAATAAGTGTGGAAGCACAGCGCAGTGTGGACAGCATGAGAGGTTTACTTGTGAGACAGTGCTGTGTGGTCAGCTTGCTTGTTCCTTTGTTCTGGGAATTTTAAAAGTGGTTTATGGAGATAAAGTGGCCAAGCCTGAAGTGAAATGAATAGGCTTCTTTTGGGGTAAAACTTAAGAGAAGCATCTAATACCCAAGAGAGAGGTGTCAGCCAATACCAGCTATCTGTACTGAATGCAAGCAGCACTCCTGCATTTCATTGAGGGACAGCAGGATTTAAAGTGCTTACAAAAAAGAAGGTTTACATGTGGTCACATCTCTCTCTGTGTCATCTGAAGGTTTGATGATCTTAAAGGGTTTCCTCCCCTGAAACACAAAGGCTACCTAATATGAATTGGAAATACTAATTTTGCCTGTCAGGGATAAGTGCCATTTAAATTTGAGCTGAGATCTCAGACCACTTCCCAGAAGAGCTGTTCATTAATGTTTTGCTGATCAATAACACTTGGAGCGTTACATGTAGGACATAGCACCTACTTCCTCCTTCTTTGTTGTGTCATTACTGACATTTGTAGCGCTGGGAGGTGGAAAATAGCTCAGCCTCTTGATTTAGCCCAGTACCTATCTCAACACTAATTTCTTGGGAATAACAGATGCCAGCACAGTCATTTGGGACTGCAGATTATTGCTAACAACTTTTTAATTTTGGGAGTTGGTCTGATAAGATGCAGTACCTGGGGACTGCTGAAATCCTGGCAGATTATGCCTGGTATTCTGCTCTGATAGGAAAAGAACTCAACTTCTTACACCTTTACCTTAACTCTTAATTTTTCAAACTCCAGAAGCTTTGCTGAACTTGAGATTCAGGAAAGACATTCCATATTATCAGGCAGTGAATTGATGTGTTGTAAAGAGGAGGCTCAGGGGAGACCTTATTGCTGTCTACATCTACCTGAAGGGAGGTTGTAGCCAGGTGGGGGTTGGTCTCTTCTCCCAGGCAACCAGCACCAGAACAAGAAAACGCAGTCTCAAGCTGCACCAGGGGAGGTTTAAGGTGGATGTTAGGAAGAAATTCTTCCCAGAAAGAGAGATTGGCCATTGGAATGTGCTGCCCAGGGAGGTGGTGGAGTCACCATCCCTGGAGGTGTTTAGGAAGAGACTGGATGAGGCACTTGGTGCCATGGTTTAGTTGATTAGATGGTGTTGGGTGATGGGTTGGACTCGATGATCTCAAAGGTCTTTTCCAACGTAGTCTATTCCTATTCTATTCTATTCTATTCTATTCCATTCCATTCCATTCCATTCCATTCCATTCCATTCCATTCCATTCCATTCCATTCCACCATAAAATATTATCAGCTCATCCATTTATATATTCCAAATGCAGAGAGGTAAGCAAATATTTGACTTCAACTGGACTTGCTTTGCCAGTTGCCTTCATGGGCAAACTTTTCAGCTGATCTATTCAGAATTTCATAAATGTAAGGACTTGCTAATGGCAGAGTTTTTAATTTTTGTGATGCTTCATGGATTTATTTCAGAATAGAGATGGCTTTAGGCATCTTCAGTAGCCTGTGTCTGGAGTTCTGCTTGCTTGTGACTATGTTAGCAGCGCTTTCTTGTAATGGCATATTTGAAAAAGCTGGGAATCCTTGGCCAGCCATTACACTATTGTTCCTTGCAGAAATTCTGCCACTTTGGCCTTCAGCTAGTGGGTGGTAGAAGAGCGATGACTGTTCCTCTTCTGGTCGATGGCTTTGTCTTGGTTCGCTGTGTTTCTCTCTTCACAAACACTCTGCGCGTGAGTCGCTGCTCACCCTGTGTCCCGGCTGATCCAGCCAGTATCGCCTCCTCTCTCCAAATGGGCTGGAAATTGGGCACTCAGATGGAAATTCCTATTCACAGTTTGCGATGAAACAACTAATGAAACGCTCCATTAATCATTTAGGCTGCCCTTCGTTCCCACTGTAATGAAGACTGAGAGGCAGCATTAGCCCATCTGAGAGGTTCAAGCATTTGAGATTGATCTTGAATGGGATAAGGCCATCAGTGCTGTGATACTGGATTACTAAAGGCTGTAATAAATAACTCACGTCTTACAGTTGTGTTAACATAATAATCAGTCATACCTAGCACTTCTAGGTGCTGTATTTAAATTTCCTCTTTGAAATGCCTCTCACTGCTGGGGGGGTTGTGCCTGTTTGCGGGGAAACTTGGGCAGGCTGCTTATTTTGGCTGGCCACTGCTTTTACTGCGCTGCTTGCAATGCTGTGAGCGTTAATAATACTAAGTGAGGCTGGGATTATTTTTTAATAACTGCAAAATAAAAATACTGCTGCTTTCAGCAGAGGTTCATCAGTCAATGTCAGCAGCATTCTTCTGTTTGTGCCAGATGATCCCAGATCCAAATCCCACTTCGCCGGCCATCAATTGTCTCAATGTCTTGACGTGGTGTCTGGTGTTCTGTATGAGGCCTGGAGCCACATCCATGTTCGAAGTGTGAACTCTGAAATCACAGGCATAATATTCAGGAAGTGCAGAGGAATTTAGGCTACAGTGTACTTTATATTTCCCTTTTGTAATACTTCTTTCACCTTTATGATTAGGCCACAGCAACTACGGAAACCTGCTCTGGCCTGGGGAGGCCACAGCTGGAATATTGCATCCAGTTTTGGGCTCCCCAGTTCAAGAGGGACAGGGATCTGCTGGAGAGAGTCCAATGGAGAGCTACCAGGATGATTGAGGGACTGGAGCACTGCCTTATGGGGAGAGGCTGAGAGCCCTGGGGCTATTTAGTCTGGAGAAGACTGAGAGGGGATTTAAGAAATGTTTATAACTATCTTAGGGCTGGGGGTCAAGAGGGAGGGGACAGGCTCTGCTCACGTGCTCCCTGTGACAGGACAAGGGCTAATGGATATAAACTGCAGCACAGGAGGTTCCACCTCAACATGAGGAGGAACTTCTTCACTGGGAGGGTCTCAGAGCACTGGAACAGGCTGCCCAGAGAGGCTGTGGAGTCTGGAGACTTTCAAGACCCATCTAGATTCATCCCTGTGTGACCTGTGCTGGATTCTATGGTCCTGCTCTGGCAGAGGGGTTGGACTCAGTGGTTTAGGCTGGATGTTAGGAAGAAATTCTTCACAGAAAGAGAGATTGGCCATTGGAATGGGCTGCCCAGGGAGGTGGTGGAGTCACCATCACTGGAAGTGTTTAAAAAGAGACTGGATGGGGCACTTGCTGCCATGGTTTAGTTGATTAGATGGTGTTGGGTGATAAGTTGGAGTCAATGATCTCAAAGGTCTTTTCCAACCTGGTTAGTTCTGCATTCTGTATCTCCAGAGGTCCCATCCAGCCCCTAACACCCTGTGATCCTGTGAAGTGCTGGTATTCAGAGCACTTTCCATTGGAAGGGTCTCCACGAAGGAAATAGATGTAGGAGGCACAGTTGTGTGGCTGTGCAGAACAGCAGTGGTTTGTGCTGGCTGAATTTTAAAAGAGCTGGAGAAAGTTAGGGCAGGCTTTAGGCAGTCGCCGCGCGCTGCTTGTTCACTGTTACAAAAAGCTGAGTGATGCATACAAATAGCACTAATTAATTTTTCAGTAGGAAACCAACACTTCATGCATACCGATTCTTCCAGCACTGGCATGAAATTGGTTACACTATTGCTGTACCAGGAGCGAGAGGCATTGCTGCAGGGAATGGTAATGTGTCTAGAAAGGTGTTATGCAATCAGCACTTCTTGGGGCCGCAGTCTCAGTGACTGAAAGCATTAAAAATGGGGAACTGTGGCACTCTGGGTGTAGCTGTTAACTGATGCTGAGAATGGATGAAATTGAAAAGTGGTTTTCTTTCTTTCTTTTCCTTCTTTTTTTGTTTTGCTTTAGGTAAATTAGGCTATGATCATTCTGTACCCAAATGGAGGAATTACTGTGGTGCTTGAGACAGGGCTAACAGCAAGCTCTGGGCAACGACACGAGCTGAACTTGTTGCTTGTCAGATGATATTTGTCAGCAGAGCAGGTTTAATGTGAGGCCTTTAATAACAGAAAGAATTTGTGGCTTTGTGGAATTCTGTTTAAAGAGCCATAGCCTTCCTTTCTGCTCTTAATGAACAAAGACATTTTCTTGCTTTTATCAGGCTGCAATATTCTGGTTAATAAGCCTTTTTAAAAACCCTAAGAGGTAGTTAGGTTCCACAGCTGTTAATGCTATTCCTTTGCCTTTAATTTCTTTCAAATGCATTGAAAGGCAAAAAGGTGAAATTTCTGTACAGCAGGAAGCTGAGCCCTGGTCTCCCCAGCCATGGGGAGAGTAGACTTTCTGAAATGTTTTTATAGCATAAAAATGTGCTTCAGTAATAAAATCTTCAGGCTATCGAGGTGATGCCTCTGCATGTGGGACATGGCTCATTAAGTACTGTTGAGTACTGTGTCCAGTTCTGGGCTCCTCAATTTAAGAAGGACATTGAGATACTTGAATGTGTCCAAAGAAGGGCAACAAGGCTGGGGAGAGGTCTGGAGGCAGTGAGGTCTCCTGACAGCCCTGTGAGGAGATGCTGAGGGAGCTGGGGTTGCTTAGCCTGGAGAAGAGGAGGCTCAGGGGAGACCTTCTTGCTCTCTACAACTACCCGAAGAGAGGTTGTAGCCAGGAGGGGGTTGGTCTCTTCTCCCAGGCAACCAGCACCAGAACTAGAGGACACAGTCTCAAGCTGTGCCAGGGGAAGTTTAGGCTGGATGTGAGGAGAAAGTTCTTCACATAGAGAGTAATTGGAATGTGCTGCCCAGGGAGGTGGTGGTGTCCCCGTCCCTGGAGGTGTTCAAGAAAGGATTGGCTGTAGCGCTTGAAGCCATGGTTTAGGTAATCATGGGGTGTTAGGTATTAGGTAATAGGTTGGACTTGATGATCTCTGAGGTCTTTTCCAACCTGGTTGACTCTGTGATTCTACCTATGAATAGAGGAGCTTGAGGAGGTAGAAAAGCACTGCCATAGCCAGAGGGTAGAGTATAGAAATGTGGGTGCAGGACTTCTCACAGTCCCTGTCACGTTGCACTCCCCTTTGTGTAGCTCTCTATACTTTTCCCAGGTCAAAAGTACAGTCCTCAGAATTAGCAGTTGGTGAGGTTCCCACCTTGCACCAAAGAAAATCTTTCTGTAGCTCTTGGTTTTAAAGGACTTGGGACTATACAGACTGGACATGTTACAGCTTTATCAGTTGACCAAATTGTGTTTAGACCTTTGCAAAGAGTCTAATTTACAGTCCACAGCTTGGCTGCAGCCTCTGGGACATATTGTCCAGACCTGGAACTATTAAAAAGGTTTTTTTTCTCCCCTGCCTGTGTCAGTGCTTACTCTGCAAGCTGTTGCTGTCATCTCCTGTGAGGAGGAGGACTTGCTGTTGGTATGTACCATAGCAGGTGTTTGGCTCAAAGGCTTGAGGATGTTGGACAGTTCAACTACAGAGTGCAGCAGCAGAATTGGAAAACGTTGGGTGTCAGTGAAATAATTGCTATCAACTTGAATACAAGCTCAAATCTTAGAAATGTAGAGCCTGATGAAAATGTAGGTGTTACCATTTTCAGCATGCTCTAGGAAAAGAGTGATTTCTAGCTCGCTCCCAGCCTATCTTTATGTCTTCTTCAGAAAGTTCCTCTGGTAGCTTAATCAGCTGATATGCAATGGTTTGGAATATTGCAGAAATTTCTTTTGTGATTCCCACTGGCAACAGCAATTCTCCCTGTCAGGCAAAAGGATTGAGCAGTCTTCACCCTGCTGATGTATCAGGACCATTCTTAAGTACTGGTGTGCATTGGTGCTGTGAAGCTCTGGGAGCACCAGGGACTTTCATTGCACAATTCCAGTGCTCTAATGCATAGCCAAGGCCTTTTTAGTAGGGCAAGACCTTTCCCCAGCTGGAAAATTTGAGCCAAACTCAGAATTAGCTAAGTGTTTCTGAAGATTTTTCATCCCACCTACTTTGTAAGAGAGCAGCCAACTGAACAGACTTGCTATATAATATTACATTGCCTGATCTGCTCTATCAGATTTAGGGTTCATTAAATGACTCATTTGTTCTTTATCCTGCTCCAAATGCAAACTGCTCTGTGATGATGGGACAGTTTTTCCTGATGGGAATGGGAAGAAAAGGATTCAAGTTCCATGCTTTGTTCTTGCATTTGACTGGACTGTATTAATATCAGACTGATACAAGCTCAGAGTGACAATTTCTGTCTGCAAGAGAAAAAGGAAAGCAGCCCATCCAAACCAAATAAATGGTAGGGGTGGGGGTAAGGTAACACTGTGGAAAGCTTTATTTTACTGTTAATGCCAGAGCCTTACTTGAAGTGTTGAACTTGCAATAAAAAGTCATCTCAAGAATTCAAATCTATTTTATGAATACAACTTTATTTGCATTCCAAAGCTTTTTGAGGAAAGTAATCATTATAGTTAAGCAAAGGGGGTACCGTTTGTAAGAGAGGAGGTTTTTGTCACCTCTCAGTTCCCAGACCCACTGGGAATGTGCATAACAAAGGAGTTACTAGGAGAGAAAGTGAATCTAGAGCCAGGTGGTTTGCTCCCCTACCTGGCTGATCTGTACTCTTAGCTTTATACCCTATTCTCTGCTACTATGTTTTAAACCCTGTATATGAGATACTGTAGCTGCCTAACAGCCTGTGTGTAGATTGCACAGAGAAGTCTTTGGTGTAGAATGAATCCCTCTAATGCCTTTGGTGGCCACATTTCCCCCTCCTTTCTCAACACGTCTCCTTTCATTGAGTCTGACACTGTTTCAACTCTCATCTGTTCCTTTTAGTCTTCTCTCACTCAGATTCTTCCCTCCCAGTGTCTTGTAGCTGATCATTAGTAAGGTTATTCCTCTTCAGTGGTTTTTGGGTTTTTTTTTTTGTTTCTTTTGTTATTTTGGTTTTGCTTTGGGTTTTGGTTCTGTTGTTTGGTGAGCTTTTGGTTGGTTGTTTGCTTGTTTTGTTTGTTTGGGTTGTTTGGTTTTGTCTTGTTTTGTTTTGGTGCTTTTTTTTTGTTCGTGGATTTTTCTTGTCTCCCAGGCTTTGCAGCTTGCATTTCTCTGCAGAGCACAGCAGAATGCCTGACATCTCTTCTCTCACCATGGCTCTGTATTTTTAAGTCATGAACAATGTTGTTACTGCTTATGTTTCTGTTAACCAGTTTTATATAAGTGGGTGTTTTTTAACCTGTTTAGCCTCCTTCTGAGTAGTTGATCAGTGTTAATATTGACTGCATTTAGATTCAAGCTATTTAAGTCTTTCTACCATTGTGAGTAATCCTTTACCAGAAGGTATTATTCTTAAAAGGTGTACTCTCACCTTTCCTGACAGGTATAAGAGCAGCATTCTCATTCCTTCCCCTCTGGGCTGTATCTTTACAACCCTTTCATTGTTGCACTTGCCTAATTTAGATTTTCTCTAATTTATTAATGTCCTTCTTGTAATGAGTGCCTAAAATGGCATGCAGTACTTTAAAGCACAGGTGCTAAATAATTTATTTCCCATGAATAATTCAGCTCATCCTCTGTTAATGAACTGATCCTGCCTCTACAGGAGCATCCATTGTTTGTAAGCCTGTGCCAAATTGTTTGTGCAAACTCAGATAGGTCAGCTGTTTGGTTTTGGTGGGACATGACTATTGACAGGAGGTCTTGTTTTACCACAGGCTTCCTTAGTTAAATTGGTGCAGAGTTGATTTATGTCTTAAGACGACTTTATCGTGCTCTGCAGTGTTAGTAGTCTTGCAAGTTCAGCTCATTAGGTCATTTCATCGAAAGAATCTATGCTCTTAGTCTAGCACAAACATGCAGTGAGATTTTTACCTCCCTTTCTGATAAACAGGTTTAGCCTAAGCCCCTGAGTAGAGCTGTTACTGCTCAGGAGTTTTCAGCATGTCCACCCGTGTCCTTGGTTGCATATCGAAACTTCCTTTACCCTAAATGTGTTCCTAAGCAACTTTGCTTAACTGAAGTAAGTGCTTGGTGTAATCTGGGATGAGAGCAGATACAAGCACCTAGCACAGTGCAGTCCTCTCTGTGTGCCAGGGTTGCAGGAGTGAAATATATCAGTGCAAGAAGACAGAGTTACAGAGTGTGGTGGTTTGAATCAGAGCAAAACGGGTCAAACTGAACCACTGGGTTAACCTCTGGCTATTTTCTCAACACAGAAGTGAGGGAAAAGTAGCACATAAAAAACCTTAGGATTGAGACAAAAGAAAAAGTGAGAAGAATCGTTTGCTGATCAAAAATCAGATAAGCATGGTACAAAATGCATAATTACCTTAGCCTATTTGCAGAATCACAGGCTCAAAGGATGTTTGGGGTTGGAAGGGTCCTCTGAAGATCATTGAGTCCACGCCCCCAGCCAGAGCAGGACCATAGGAGCAGGTCACACAGGAAAACATCTAAATGGGTCTTGAAAGTCTCCAGAGAAGGAGACTCCACAGCCTCTCTGGGCAGCCTGTTCCAGTGCTCTGTGGCCCTCCCAGTGAAGAAGTTCCTCCTCATGTTGAGGTGGAACCTCCTGTGCTGTAGTTTATAGCCATTAGCCCTTGTCCTATCACAGGGAGCAAGTGAGCAGAGCCTGTCCCCTCCCTCTTGACCCCCAGCCCTCAGATATTTATAAACATTTATTAAATCCCCTCTCAGTCTTCTCTTCTCCAGACTAAAAAGCCTCAGATGAATCATGGCATAAGGCAGCAACAAGCAGAAGCGAGAGAGCTAAAAGCCCAAGCCAGAAAACCGCTCCCTCATCCTTCCTTGTCCCACAGCCATCCCAGTGGAAAAGACCAACACCCAAAAAAACCCAGAAGCAGCAACCTGAACAGGAAGCCTCCCATTCTGCAATCTGAACTTCAAGCCCCATAATACTTGGCTCCAGTCAGCACTTTGATTTTTGAAGCTGGCATGCCTGCAGCATGGTATGGATAGCAGCAGCAGGTTCAATTCAATCCATGACACAGAGTGTCATTCAGTGACAAGAACTGGGAGCAGATCTGGGAGTTGTCACCAGAATCCTTTGTCTGTTCCAAGAACCATAATTTGAGTTGTGTTCCAAGCATTAAAGCAGAAGCATCTCCCAATGCAAGCAGAGGCTTGCACAGACTAGGTTTCAAGAATGCAATGTGCAGTGCCTTCATTCATGCTTCTATCATTATTAAAAATACAAGATTTTACAAAAAGATGTGGCTGGAACCTCATCATTTGTCAGGGAGTCATTGAAGGATAACACAGCATTACATTTGCTGTTATTAATCTGCTTGCCACAGTCAGTGGGACAGAAGACGTTGAGTTTTGACAGGGACACTGAATCTTGAAACAAGCTGTTACAAGAATATTCTAAGGAAAGTATCACTTAAAATTATTGAACAAGCAATTTGTTATTTTGACTTCATATTCAATGGCTTAACTGCCTAGACTGCAAGACCATCTTCCCCTTCTAGGCCTCAGGTTGAGTGATAGATATAATGCAGTGATCCAGACACACACTAGTACTGAAATTAAGCTCTGTAGCTAAATGATGGTTTTTAGTGCAGCCTCTCTAAATAAAAACAAAAATGTTCAAAATATCAAACTACAGACTTAAAACAGGCTTGCATCATGGAATATATATTAATTTAGAGATAAAGTATCTCTGATACTGTGTTCTGAAGGGAAAATTCAACAGACCTTGAAAATGGCAGGAGAAAAGGTGAAACTTTCGTGAATTCAGAAATGGCAGAACTGAAGCAGAGAGCAACATTGAGGGACTTGGTTTAGTACCAGACTTGGTCAGGTTAGAAAATGGTTGGACTGGGTGATCTCAAAGGTCCTTTCTAAACAAAACAAGTCTGTGTCTCTAAGCTTTGGATCCTTTCATAGTTGAGGTTGTTTTAAAAGCGCTTCAGGGATTTGCTTTAGCATAGCTGTGGTGGCCTGCAGCTCCCAGCACAGTGGAGCTCAGCTTTTCTGGGATACTGTGTGTTTGGTGGTGGTAAAAATGCTTACTGGTCATGCAAAGATGTGTGAGCAAGGTCATCTGGCAAACTGGTGTAAGTTGGTGACAGGAAGCGGTTAATCTGCTTTGGCAAAGTTATATTCTGCTTTTTGCCCATTGGGTGCAATTCTCCAGTCCCTGAAGAGCCTCACTGATTCAGTGTCCTTTGCAGAATCTTTTAATAGCAGCTAAACATAGACTTTCAAATGCGGAATGGCAATAAAGCAAGAATTTTCCCCTGATTAAAGATAGCATTTAGTTAATGCTCCCTGATTATCTTGCAAAGACCTGATGCTATGTGGGTTATTTTCTCAACAAAGTCTTTGAAATGTTGTAGTGATTGTGTTATGTAATCATGAACTGAGAATACCAAAGAGCAGTACCTGCTGTAGGAAAGCAGGTCTGTCCCTCTGTGCTATCTGGAACATAGGGTGTTCTAAAAGCAAGTGGAATCCTTCAGATCAAGTAGGTGTTAAGCACTCGGTTCAGGAAAGCCCTCAGAAGAGCTTAGGCATGATCTCCCCAGCTTTCAGCAGTGACAAAACCCATGCAGTCTTCCTAGAGTTCTATGCCTTGATGGCACCAATGAGCCTTGGTGGCCCTCACCAAGCTCCCCTAGGGTGCATCCCATCCCCTGTCCATTGCTGCAGGAGCTTCATTTCAGCTCCGTTTGGGATCATTGGCTCCTGCCCGAGCCACACCGTGGGTGTGCTTGTCTCCAGGTCTGCCAGTACATGCCCCTGTCTGGCCATGGACCTTGATGAACTGGCCTCTGACATAGAGGCTGACTTCTTAACTGGACCTCAGACCTATCTGACCCACCACCATAACTTTACCTTATGGTCTGGACTCCTGATTGGACCTGGTCACCATCTGCAATCTGTCCAACTCTCTCCACTTGACATGACAGGATGGAGCCCTGCTCAGTGAGGTTCTTGCCCTGCTGACCTTGTCCTTCTGAGAGCAGTCTCTGCTCGTTGCTCCTTGACAAATTAAGGCTGTTTTACAACAATAAGAATCACCTCTGTGTGAGTTCAAACATTGCAACCCAGCGTTTCAATAGCTGCTTTAGCTTCATCCTGATATAAGTCCTGGTGAGGGAGAAAAGGAGACAAAATACCCAAACTGCACGCTCTGTTGCCTGCTTCTGCAAAACAATTTGAAGAGAATGGCCTATCTGAAAATGAGAGTGTGAAAAGCCACTTTTATTACACTGGTAATTAACTTCCTGCTGGGAAAAGTGCTGTGTGTCCTGTTGGTTTCTGGGGCACAAATCGGAGATCGAAGAGAGATCAGCCCTTCCAGGGAGAGAGAATACCCTGAGCTGAAGAGTTTCAGAAGGTCATAGGTAAAGACTTACTTTCCCGTATCAAAACTGCAGTAAGTACAAAATTGCATCTGTTATGTAAATACAGTGCCAGGGATGGCTGAAGCTGCTTCTTTACAGAGTGTATTGCTTCTGTTATTTTTCCTTTTCATTGTGTGACTCTGCAAACCCATTGGGATGTTGACTTTGATTTTGTTTCTGACAAAAAACCAACAACCCTAAACAAACAGCTAAACACAAAAGCCCCAGACAAACTCAAAGAGGCTTCTGTTATGAAAGTAAAGCAAATGATTAAGCAGTTTTGCAAAGAGAGCCTGTACATTAATCATGCAAATTTGGACTGGTTTAGAGTAGAAGTTACAATGTGCTTTCTAATCCAGGTAAACACTGATCAGATTTTAGCCTAATCCATGGAGATTTAGATAGGTGAATATGGAAAATCTCCTGAGCTGTGGGCATCTTCAGTCTGCTGCTTGTTTTCATTCTTTATTCTTGTGTTTCTTTTCAAACAAGACTGAGGCATTCAGCAGCCAGAATGCTGGCACACAATGTGGTAGGGCTTTTCAGGGAGACACAGCAGCTCCTCTTTAATGGATGTAGCTGGATGTGGTAGGGCTTCTCAGGGAGACACAGCAGCTCTTCCTCAATGGATGTAGGTGGATGTGGTAGGGCTTCTCAGGGAGACACAGCAGCTCCTCTTTAATGGATGTAGCTGGATGTGGTAGGGCTTCTCAGGGAGACACAGTGACACTTCCTCAGTGGATGTAGCTGCTAAACCAGGTTGTGGTAGCAGCATAACATAATCAGTTCCTTCTCTGGGCTGTCTCCTTGGTTCTGTCTGTATGCTGCCAATGCCTAGTAATAACAATCACTGTTATTTTTCTAATGGAATTGTTTTACAGCTTGATCAGTTTCTCCATCCTAGCCATGAGATGTACACAGACACCTCACTGAGCCCAAGAATGCATGCTGTGCAAGGGCAGGGCTGAGTGGGTTACTTAAGCTGCTATAGGCAGTGCTGCTGCTGAATGTGTAATTGCAGCCCAGCTCCCACTGACTTTCAGCCCCTGTCACTTGTGCTTATGGAAATCTGAATTGCTGTGTATGGCCCAGCAATAATTCCTGTTGTAGAGTTCCAGCGTGTTTGCTCTGGGTACTTGGTATTTTCAGACTGAAATCCCTGACCTCTTTTTGGCTTATCTGTCTTTATGTGACCCCCTGAGTTGACAATGACTTCTTCACTATGTGAAGATTGAGATGCAGCTGTAATTACTGGCTTGCTCAAACATTTCAGAGAATCTGAGCTGTTGTAGGCAATTACATTAGGTGAGCACTTCCCCTGCTAGAAAACCCACGTGCAGTCGCTTGTCACAACCTGTCCTCATTCCTCCACCTCAGAAGAACTGAGTTTTTGCAGATTACTGCTGCATACCATTTCTCAGTATCCTTCAGATCCTTTGCCCTGCTCCAGAGGGGCCATGATCCATAGTCTAAGAGTGTAAGATCACATTCTATTCATAAATCAATGTGCAATTGTGAAATTGGGGAAAACAATAGGAATTTTGGAAGAGGGGATAAAAGAAGCCTTTCAGAACCACTCATTTTGAGCTTCATCACTACAAGGGAATACCTGGAAGAATATGTCCTTTATTAACCTGAAGGACGCATTGCTTGCACCTTTCTGTTACTTTCACTGGGGCTGTTTAAGAAAGTCACAAGTCAGTGGAACCTTGCTTGAATCTTGCTGTATGTAGTGGTTGATATTCTCAAGATGTTTTTCACCTGACATGGGCTGCCTTATGAACCTCTTTTTTTTTTCCTTTTTATCAGAAGTGACCATTTAAGACATTTTCCTGAAGCAGCTGTGGAAGCCTGCCATGGTTCTGTGACCAACCCATAAGCAGACTTAAGACCTGTGAGGGTTTAGAACTTTCCATGGTTTGTTTGTTCTGAAACTCAAGGTGGGATTGATTATAGTGCAGATAGTGTTCTTGTTCTTTGCTTTGCTGTCTGAAATGAGAAGGTTAAGAGGCAATATCTCAGTTCTCTGAGCCAAAGACAAAATGCATTTATAGTCCTTTAGACTAGCTCACAGTTTATGTTTGTTAATACACAGAAAGTTCCTCCCTCACTTGTCCTCTGGCCAAGGTGACAGGCAGAGGCTCACTGTCAGCCACTAACCATTAGCTCTTGGCTTCTGCTAATCCAGGGTCTTTGTAATTTGAGGTGGATAATGCTCTGGTTATTCTCTCCCCATTTTTGTTCTTAATTACAAAAATCAGATGTAATAAACTTCCTCTAGAGAGGTCTGGCCTTTGAGAGATTGGCCCAGTTTTTCATTGCCATGTGCTTATACATTGCACTTTGAGGAAATGCTTCATCTATCAAGACTTGTCTTTCATTCTGTTTCTTTTAACTGTACCATTACACTTCATAATGTAGCATGGAGGGTTTCATATGGGTCTGACTGATGTGTGATGGCTCCCTAGTGACTCATGCAGGAGATGGTAATGGAAATCTTCACACTTCTGTCTTTAGCTTCAGCCAGGGTCTTCAGCTCGGGCCATGGCAGCCATGGACCAGTGTGTACAGCCCAGTGGGTTCAAAGAGCACTGTGAAAGTAGTTGAGAATCTTTCCAAGACTCCAGTGAGGTCTGAACTTGATCCTACACAAACATTTAAAGGTTTGAAAGGGACTTAGTCCCAAGATGTGCTTCACATTTACGAGTCACAGATTTTCACGTGGACCAGAAATAGGTCTTGGTTACTGCAACGGCAGTAGGTCAGCTGGTGGTGATGAGGAACATTCACTGCATGTAAGCAAGTAGAGATTTGACTCCTGTGTGGTTTGGTGGCCCTACAGTGTCCTTCCAGGCTTACACAAGTTACTGACAGAAGTGTTTCATGCCTCCAGTAGATTTTCAGCTGGAAGTATACTTACTTCTGATCTAGCTACCAGACTGAAGCTGGCATGCAGATTTTGCCATGTTGAGGGAGCATAACGTGTTACATTATGGGGTGCATTGCAGTACAGGGCTAGGTAGGTTCTTTAACTTTTGTTTCTGTGAGAAATATTTTATGGGGAAATACAGTGGAGTGGTAGCTGAGATGTAATCGACTTCTGATACTGTCATTGGATGAAATATACAGATGTGGGCACAGAGTTGTGTTATGAATCATTGGATTCTGTGTTTCTTCAAAGACACATGGCACAAAGTGTGGGCCTTGGCTGGTTTCCTTTACAGATTATATCAGGGTAAGTCAATTCGACGTTGTACAAAACATAGCTTTGGAGGAGGAAGGAGGGAGTGAATACTGAGCTCAAAAAGGTTTGTAACAAAAGGAGGTAAAAGCAGGAAGCAGGAAAAAATTAAGATATAGAGCCTGTGAGAGTCACTTCATCAAGCACTGAAACAGACTTGTTCCTCTCCAGTGTGCCTGTTCAGTCTGCACTGTTTCAGGCTGCTGAACCCTGTACTCTGTCACACTCCTCAGCTCTTTGGCTCATCTGCTCATTTTTGTGTTGTCATTCACAGCAAAGAAGTCTTCTCCAGGGGACTGTAGTGATAAATGAATATAAACCACGACATCCATTTTAGTTATAATTGCAACCTTGCAACTTTTAAGGAGCATTGGAGGGATTCCTTGTTCAAAAATTCCCCAGAAGCTGCTCGTTCACAGTAATGAAACTGCCAGTGAAGTCTTCCTAACACAAGGTCAGTGAATCATCTGATGATAGTTAGCTCTGGAAAAAGGTATTCTCTAATGTAGATGCTGTTAGCATCTTAATAGTTTATAGCTGTAAACATAGTCTGAAATGCTCAGTATCCTCTGTGAATTATCATTTAGCTTAGATACATGTCTAAGTGATATTCCTGCCTTCACATTAGCCATGGCTAACACTGTTACCCCACACTGAAGGCTAAGCTGCGCAGTATTGTCAGACACTTGCATCCCTTTATTGTGCCTGAAATTGCAGAAAATGTGCTTTGGAAGTGCCTGATAGCATTTCTGCAGCAGGAAGTGTTTGTGCATGCAGGTTGCATTCTTCTTGCTGAGCAGGAACAGCCTCAAGGCCAAACTTAAGGCCAAATTCATCACCTGTATACTTCATCCAGTGCTGTCAGGGTTGCCTCTGAGGGAACCCAGCTGTGTTCCTGGGAACTCCTGCTTCAGTGCACACTCAAGTGTACATTTGTTTGTATACAGCCTGGCAGTCTCCTGTGGCTCTGGTACATGTGTAACATGTCCACAAAGTACTTCTTAAATGGCCACCACATCTGTGTGCCAAAAATGTAAATGGATTTCTGTAGTAGTAGGGGTACAGGCTGTCCACAAAGAAAATGTGAGAGGATGATGCAACCTAAGTCTGGGCATGGTCAGAACACCCCTAGCCAGGCCAGAGTCTTTGGTGAAATAGAAACAATAAAAAAGCAAGAATTGGTGGTGAGAGGCTGTGTGCCATCCAGACCTTGGAGGATAGAGAAAATGCAAAAGGATTTGAGCTAGACTATTGCTTCTTATTCCTCTTCTTCTACTTTTTCATTTTCAATACAATGGCTCTTGTGAATTTCCGCATCCAGCATCTCTCTGTCGTTACAGAGCATCCCCAGGTGTATTGTCTCCAATAGTTTTGCTCTACATTCTTTTGTGTGGTTTTCCTTGCTGCTTCTACTATTTGAGCTACTTCTGGTCAAATGTATTGGTCCAGATAAGGGAATTACTTCATGCCTCAAACCCTAAAACAGTGATAAAAAAGGAGTACTGGAGAGGGAAATCAATCTTTTTCTGTAATCCCATCTGTTAACTCTTCTCCAAACCATCTTTTGTTTGTAGCCACAGCCCTGCACTGAAGTTGCTTCCTGCAAGAAAAAAAATAAATTAAAATCCTCTAAACTGAAAGAAGAAACTCAGACAAACTCTTTTTGTGCTGATAAAGTTAGCTCCAAATATATGGCATGAGCCTGCCTAAACAGTACAATATAAATAGCAGCACAAGAGTGAGATAGCAAAATGTTGTAGCGGCAGAATCATTCACTGAAGCAAGCAGGAGACACATTACCTTCCCTACAGTCATTATGATAGCAGTGGGACCGGCTTGGTTAGTCTGACAGCTGTCCCTAAGTGTGTGAAATGAGATATGGAGATGGAGAGGAAAGCTGTGTGTGAAGAAAACACATCTCTTAATTGAGCTGGGACTGAAGGTGAAGGAGTCTTTATGAGAGCACCTTTTATTATCTGTGTGCATCCAGTACAAGTAGTAACCTGGAGCACTTTGTGTTAGAAATATTTTCCACCATTAGCAGGAGCCTAGCAGATAACACAGCACAGCAGGCAAGGTGCTGATGCGAGCTGGCAGTGTATGCAAATGCTTTAAGAAGCAGCTTCATTGATTGCTATACACTGCTAGCAGCGCAGTGGGAATCAAAACTAATAATTCCTGAGCTGCTCAGTTGTTTTCTGAATGAATGAAAAGTGTCAAATGTAAGAACCTGAGATAGCTATTTAGATTTTTTTTTTAATAGATGTGATCATTTTGAAATGGTTTTATAAAACATCTTCTAGAAGGTGCTTTGCTGCTGAAGACATTACTCTGTTCTCTGAAGAACTGCCATGCTAAGTGAGGCTCTATTCGTTGAGGTGTTATCATTTTTCTGCTTTAAAAATGGGGTGTTCCTTTTCTAGCTACTTGGAGGCTCACTCTCTAAGGAAAGGTGTCTATCACTCAGGCTAGTTGTCCTGATTCCAGCATCGTTTGCTTAATCCGAGAACAAGTCTTGAATTTTCAGGGCAGAAAAAAAGGAGGAGGATTGATGTGGCTCAAGCTAGACAAGAAGAAATTAAAGCCTGGCTGCTTTGAAAGATGGATGCCTCCCAGCAGGAGCTCAGAGAAGAACTGCATGTAAGAATAGAAAGTGGGGACAGGTTGCTGGGAAACGGATTAATGAGCTGGAAGATAAATTGAGAGAAAAAATTAAACAGCAGATAGACCCTGCCTTTGGTGTCACCAAGACTGATGTCCAGTTCCCTGGAAGTGAGGAAGCTGTGAGTAAAACTTCCATCTCAAAACCTCGTGCTCCTGGTTTCTGGCCAGACCAAAATGTGTCCTGTAATCGCATCTGGTGGTGAGGCAGGCTGGGGGCTTTGTGCTGCACCCGTACTCCTGCAGCCCCTAGGGGCCTTAGGACCTGAGATAGCGCAGGGCTGGTGGCACTCTGATGGCTTTTCATGGGAGAAAGGCAGAGCTGGACTCCTAAGTGAGAGCAGTTACCAACAGTTTGCTCTGTTAAATCATGTTTGGACGTCTGTACCTTACTTCTCTTGAGCAGATGGGCAAGTGTGGTGTTTTCTGACACGTTCTTAGGGGGAAGAAATGCTTTCATAATTGATTTCCAAGTTTATCTGCACAAATGAGCAGAACACCTAAGGGATGCTTTCGAAACCAACCTGTTAAGATGCTATGCATGATGTACAGACATTGGCACAGAATCAATTTGTCATCATTCTACAATCTACACATCTGAGACTAAGGCCAAGCAAGCCTTGTATCACCAGGGAAACCTTTGACTGTCACACAAGTCCTTTTCTTTGCCAGAGTACTGGTGCTGGTACATCAGCATGAGTCAGCCAGTGAAACTGGGAAGCAAGTTTCCCTGGCTTCCCAGTGAAACTGAGAAGCAAGAACTCCTCTTTGGAAGTGCATGGAAGATCTGCTGCAGATTCTCAGGTGAAAGGAGAACGTGTATCTTTTGGAGAGACAAGAGTGGAAAATTCAGATTATGAAAATGGGTCATGCTCTGCAACAATGTGTAGTGCCTGAGGGAGTATCCAAGAAGCATCTCAGCGCTGGAAATGGAATGACACAGTTATGGATGGAGCAGCTCTGCTCCTCCATTGGAGCAGAGAGCACATGCATCACTTTTCAAGAGCAGAAGACAGGTGTAACAGGAGCTGTGGGGTATGAAGAGTTACACACTGTAAAGCTCTCCTCTGTGTTGGCCTTGCCATTACATTTCCCAAACTGTGTTAGGATTTTTTTTTGGCTAAAATCTTCTGTGCCTCAGTTATGCTCTAAGTGAACCTGATGCAAGTTTAGCATCAATCTGTTTAGTT
The DNA here is from genome assembly GCF_014839835.1 of Dryobates pubescens. Taxonomy (NCBI): domain Eukaryota; kingdom Metazoa; phylum Chordata; class Aves; order Piciformes; family Picidae; genus Dryobates; species Dryobates pubescens. Next base: position 5,640,975 of record NC_071634.1, read on the forward strand.
CAGTAGTTTTATCTGCAACTGAAGCAATGTCTGTTCTCTATGCATGTTATACATTTGAGTGCAGAAGACGGGAGGCTGTGTGCAATGATACTCTTGTCAGAGCATGAGGAGAGGAATTTTCACAGGAGAGAGGTCCTCCTACATTTATAAGATTGCATTAGAGTAGAATAGAGTAGAGTAGAATAGAATAGAATAGAATACAATAGAATAGAATAGACCAGGTTGGAAGAGACCTTCAAGATCATCGTGTCCAACCTATCATCCAACACCACCTAATCAACTAAACCATGCAACCAAGCATCCCATCCAGTCTCCTCCCAAACACCTCCAATGATGGTGACTCCACCATCTCCCCAGGCAGCCCATTCCAACGGGCAGTCACTTTCTCTGTGTAGAATTTCCTCCTAAAATCCACTCTGAACCTCCACTGGCACATTAGAGTACATGCTGTAGAATTCTGACTTTTAACCCAAGTGAAGGCTGGCATGGGACTGAGTTTTATAGGATGGGAAGTTGAAGAAAGCCACCCAACTGAAAACAGGCTGAGCTGACACTGTAGGTAATGATATCAATGGAGCCTGGCCTAAATCTGATCTTGTTGTCCTCAGTGGTTCAGAATATAGGCTACAGAGGGCTAGAGGTGGAATTTCTCAGGGAAGCTTGGGCAAAAGCTGAGTAACAGACTAGTTAGATCCAAAATGATTTAGACCTTCTGGATCTACTAGGCAAGACAAAACAAAAGAGAGGGAAGCAGCACCTGAAGTGCAACACTTTTAAATACCACCAAATATTTTGCTGCTCTCTTTGCTCACCTTCCAGGTAGAGAGAGGCAGGGAAAACATGGGAGTCTATTTGTGTGGCCATGCTGCAATATGAAGGTAATTTGAATAATTTTAGGTTTTGTGCAATCTTGGCACTTGTCAAAATATACCAGCAAGGCCTCTTTGCTCTCCTGATGGTTGGTGGAATGCCCAAACTGCAGCCAGAGTTGGACGATGCTAAGTAAGTCAGCTTTGAAAATGCAGATAACTTCGTTGCTGTTTTAGCTCACAGAATCACAGAATGTCAGGGGCTGGAAGGGACCTCTAAAGATCATCTAGTCCAAACCCTTTGCCAGAGCAGGATCACCTATACCAGGTCACATAGGAACACATCCAGGCGGGTTTTGAATATCTCCAGAGAGAGCTCCCCTGACCTTGTTCTGTAGTCCAGCAAAAGACTGAAAACAGCATCAGATTTTGTAGGGTGCTCTCAGATTTCTACTTTCTCCTGCTGCTTGCCAGGTTATGAACAGTCATGTGCCTGATGGAGCATCTGCTTAATGTTTAATTCTGTAGTGAATAAATTCTCCTGCCTTTAGCACTGATGTGAAATAATGGGTCTGACCTTTAATTTCAGACCCTAGTCTTGTGGGATAAAGTGAAGCATAATGCTTTGCTCACAGCTCCAGGAGGTTCTCTTTTTAACACTGAGATGTGTACAACAGGTACTTAGGGTCTCATCCTCATTGAGCAGTTTCAGGAATTTCATTAGAAGCATTTAGAGTGACAGCAAGATCTACCCTTTGTAGAAGCTTGGGTATAGATTCTGAAGAAGCTCTTCAGCAGAGGCTCCCTATGAAGCACCTCAAAGCCTGTGATTAGGAATATACCTGTCTGGGGTCAGGAAACTGCAAAACTTCGTATGCAAAACTTCTAAGAACAGCTTCTCTTCTTAATAGTGTGGCCAGCAGGAGCAAGGAGGTCATTCTGCCCTGTACTCAGAACTGGTTAAGCCACACCTTGAGTTCTCTGTCCAGTTCTGGGCCCCTCAGTTTAGGAAAGATGTTGAGATGCTGGAAGGTGTGCAGAGAAGGGCAACAAAGCTGGGGAGGGGTTTGGAGCACAAGCCCCATGAGAAGAGGCTGAGGGAGCTGGGGTTGCTTAGCCTGGAGAAGAGGAAGCTCAGGGGAGACCTTGCTCTCTACAACTCCCTGAAGGGAGGTTGTAGCCAGGTGGGGGTTGGTCTCTTCTATGCAACCAGCACCAGAACAAGAGGACACAGTCTCAAGCTGTGCCAGGGGAGGTTTAGGCTGGATGTTAGGAAGAAGTTCTTCCCAGAAAGAGAGACTGATGATTGGAATGTGCTGCCCAGGGAGGTGGTGGAGTCACCATCCCTGGAGGTGTTTAGGAAGAGATTGGATGGGATGTTTGGTGCCATGGGTTAGTTGATTAGATGGTGTTGGGTTATAGGCTGGACTTGATGATCTTGAAGGTCTTTTCCAACTTGGTTAATTCTATTCTATTCTAATGTTGCATGGTGTTGTTAGTCTGATACATACATATAAAAGTACAAATGAAGGTATATATATCTCCTTTCTCCTTCCACTTGGGAGTCTCCTATAGAGAAGCTCCCTTGCTTTCAGGAAGACGAAATTTCTTTGAGTTTGTGGAAGCCAACTGAGGCCAACAGAGACAGTTGTTATAAACCATTGTGTTTTCTCTTTTGATTTAAATGGCTGTTAAATAGAAACATCCAGAATTTCAGCTTTAAGAAAAGATGGGAGAAGTGGAAATTTGGGAAGGATATAAAACCAGTGGAGGCTTCCTTCCCTGCAAACCAGTTTCAGTACCTGTGGATACTAGAAGTGTATGACACTCATGCAGAATCGCCCAAATGGTCCATTATGAATGGATGTCATAGGGACATGGCTCTTGTAATTTAGTAAGAAACATTAATATTTCCCATTAATTTGGCTGTAATTGCAAAAGAGAATGAGTTTCCCCTCAGTTGGTGTCTTGCTAAGACATTGATGATTGATTAATTTGTTTCCAGTTAGACTTGCTCTCATTTATGGATGTTTCCATTTGTTTGACTGCCAAAACTATGGTGAGACGCAATTTGTTCCTCCAATGCCTTGAAGTCTTTCATCCTTAGAAACCAGTGGAGAGATTCCTCATTAATTACAGCAGGAATTGGGTTGCTGCAAAAAGTTGTTGACTTTAAGACCGAACTTCTGCTTTCTTTTTACCAGCACATGCTGCGGGTCAAGTATTTCTTTCCATACTTTTTTCTCATTAGGAAAATCCATGATTTAGAGAGAGAGGCTCTGAGCATTGGGTGATGGGGAGGCAGGGGTTCTGCATTTCAGCTTTTAGTGAGAAGAATTTATTTCTTTCAGAGGAGACTTTTGTCACCTATAAAGACATTTCAACTCGGTCACGGTCAACAGTTGCGGTTGAATTGTTCGTGCTATTTAATTTTGATTTTGTTTCAAGGAAGGGAAGATAGCCATGGGATTCCTACAATTCCATTATAGAACTGAGAAGACAGATGGAGAGTGTTAGGGGAGCATCAGGGTGGGCATTTAGTGTTCTGGGTCCTTTTGAAAGTCTGTAAACAGATTACTGGCTTCTGCCTTCCTAGCGTCTGAGTGGAAAAACAATTCTGCTCTGCAGGAGCCTGCTTGCCCTAATCTAATCTACACACAGTCTTAGAGTCACAACACTCAAGTTTCAAATGAATCCATGAATTTGGCTAAAATCATGCCTATCCTTTAAACAATGAAAGTATAAATTACATTTGTTCTGTCTTGGAGGGAAGGGAAAAGGCCATGAAACGTGGGTGGTCAAAAGTCTGTGCAGCAGACAAGAGTACTAACGTATCCAGGGCTCGTGATTTTAAGGGATAAATGTTTAGAATCCCAGATGGGAAAAGGTCTTTGAAAAGAATTTTACAGTCACAGGATTGCCCTCAGAGAAGAAATTACCTTTCTCTAGGCATACCTTCAGTTGTAATTCAATTAAAGATGCCTACGTGCACCAGTAATAATGCAACGCCTTCTGTCTGCCGTGGCTTCCTATGGTGGAGAAAGGCATTAATCCTTCTGTGAACTCTCCTCCTCCGTTTGCCCACCTCTATTGGTTCTTCCAGGTATCTGTAATAGATGCCATGAAATGATAAAAGGATTGAAGTTTTAAGCCATCTGGTGATGTAAGTCTTCCCAGCATTAAAACTTCTAATTACACATCTCTCCTTTTCAAGACTACCTTTACTTCATTTTTTAAAGCCCTCTCGTGGAGTCTTTTGAGGCATAGATTTACTTTTTCAGCTGTTTCAGAGATCAGTGCCATGGTTATTTGGCAGCTTGCTTTTATCATTTTCACTTACTGAAAGGTCCACACAAATATTGGGACATTTGTCCTGTCTTTTTGTTACATGATTTTAGTTGTGCCTCACACATTTCTGGGTTCATTAACAGCCTTTTAAGGAATCTGCCTTTTGCTAAAACATCTAATGTCCAGGGTTTTGAACTGCCTCCCTTTGAAGATCTGGCCATGATTCATTGCAAAGTCCATAGATTTCATACAGTACACTATGATGGAAATGAAATGAGAGTTAAGCTTCTTACACTGCTCTCCATAGAGTTACTTTAATAAGCAAAATGCTCTCAGTGTAACCAAAGCAGGCAGATCACAGATGGCTCACAATTGTCCTTGTAAAATTATCCAGTCCTTCAGAGTGCATCTTCTTTGCAAGTGCTTTGGAGGAAAAAGTGCCTGTGAATTGACTCTGGAAAGCTTGTGATTGTGTACCAGGTTCCTGGGGCTCATTGTCAACACCCTGGCAACAGCTCCCACACTGGGTTGTAGTGGTATAGGTGTCATAGTTTGGGCTGGGTGCCCTCTGCTACAGGGGTGTTTCCTGTGTCCAGAAGTCCATCCCAGTGGGTGGGCACAGGAAATTAGGTATTTCTACCATAATCCCTTGCACCACTATAAATTTTGTGGTGGGGTCTGGCACTTTCCTCTTTCCTTCCCTCTCTGAGACTTGGTAACTGGGGGAGAGATCTCCCGGCCATGGGCCTGATTGGGCCCAAGGCCACTGGGGGATGGGCAGGCTCAGGTCTGGCCAGCTGAGACCAGCCTAATAGCAGGGGGAGAAGGAGGAGCCCTGGGGGTTTTGGATACACCCTCAGGTGGGGTTTGGGGTCTTTCTGGGTTTACTTTGGTTCCTTTCTTGTCACTATGTTTCCTTTTGTGCACACTCACTGTTCTCTATTTAAACTCTCCACTACTTTTGCAATCAGTTTGTCTGAGTCGTCATTTCTGCACGTGGTGGGGAGGGAGTCTGCCCCAACCCATTACAATAGGAAAGCATTGCAGGCAGGGGAAGTGCCTGCACAGAAAATGGTCAGAGTTGCTGAAGGCCATGCTTTGGCATTTTTAATCCAAGTAAGTACTTTGAATAAGTAAGAAGTTGGCAACATTGGCCAAACCTAGGTTTTTTGGTGTAAGGGTATTGCCATCAGATACTGCATGGTCTAATCAAAATGTCAGTGATGGAGATGTCTGTGTTCAGTGCCTGCATTTCTGTTTTGCGTGGGCTTGTATAAAAATTGGCTGTGTGCCACAAACAAAATCTTGACCCAGAGCTTTTGCATGCCTGTTTCACTTGGTGATTAAAAAATCCCAGTTGACTATCTCAGACTTTGACATTTATAATGTTTGGTGAGTCCCACAATAGACATGGCAAAATCAGAACCCCCAAACCTTATTTGGGTGCTGACTGTCATGTGCAAGCTCACTTCTCAGCTGAGCAGGCTCTAGAAAGGCCAAATAGAATGTAAATTGCCAAGCAATTTATTCCAGTGACACTCTGTGCTTGTGCTGAATTGGTTTGCATCTCATAACATGTTTTACTGAAGAGTGACTTTGAGTTCAGTTGTTAAGACTCTAACCCAGTGGGGAATCACATCTGCTCAAGAAGTCATCAAAGCAGCATTGGTGATGAGCCACTGACTGCACTAAGAGCTTCTTAGACCCAAATCCATAAGGACCATTACCTGCAGCAAATCAAGGGAAGTTGTCAAAACTCTAACAGGAAGGCTTGAACAGTCAGAGTCTCCTTTGGGAAATTCTGGACATACCCATTCATAACAGAAATGGGATTTGATTGCAGCTGGAATTTCTAAAGTGAGGAACAATGTGGGTAAAACCCAGAAACAGAGGGATGTTGTGGCTGGCCTCTATCAATTAAATTGCCAGCAGCTTTTCCTTGCTTTACTCCAGCCAGTCAGCCATGCCATATCAGTTGCTGTATTTTATACCTAGACTCCAACTTACTTTTTCTTGAAATCAATAAAGTCCTAACCTGAGGCACCTGGAGTCAGCCAACAGTAAATATTTGAAGCTCCTGTCCTGTCAGATGCATGAAACTCATTCCACCTTTAGCAATGAACTTTGCTTTTGTTTTGTTTTGCTTTGTTTTTGTTTTGGGAGGGTCCGGTTTTTCTAATCTAAGCTGGCTGTTCAGTGTCTTTTTCTGCCCTTAGGATCTGAATCAGAAGGCTGTGTTTTCATTGTAGGATACCACTCATTCTGTAAGACACAGGGTATCTCTTTGTTGTAATTAAGAAAATGAGGCTTTAGGCTGAGAGTTACTTGCAGCCCCTGGGTGACTGTCAAAACCAATCCATAACTTTTGTAATCCCTTTCCTTTGGGAAGAGGAAAAGTATTTAAAGCACCACTGCTCAACTCTTAGGCACTTCAGTAGTTTCTCTGGGGTAAAGGTTTACCAGTGACCCCAAAAGGGAAGGGATGGACCTGGATATAGGGCATTTTGAAAGTCTGAACTTGATGCAGCACTGGAAAACCAGAAAACATGTTGTAGAAAGCTTTATTGTGTTTTGTTGTTGGGGTTTTTTTATTACTTTTTTTTTTTTCTTTCTTCAGTTTCTAGCTTGGTTGATTCTGTGGCATATTGAGTTTGTTTTCTTCAACTCCCTTTTCTAGCTGGAGAACTCGTGTGCACATGTTGGCAGTAAACTGGAATAGGCCTTGGTGTCTGTTTCTCTTGGCCTCAGGTTTGCTTTTCTTTGGATCACCTCTGCTTTTTAAATATTCATAACTGTCCTGGCCCCTTTCAGTAAAACTGCAAGATCACTAGCAAGGGCATTGGGCAGTTCCTCCTTCCCCTTCTAGTAAATCTGAAGTTCAACAGCCTCTGAGCAGCCTATCTTTCCAGAATGTCATGTTGGTTTTGCTAAGGATATCCTCATTTTGCTTAGGAAGGAACATGAGAACTGCTGCTCTGGTCAGGGCAGGGATCTTCCCAGCCCAGTTTCTTTTCTCCAGGGAAGATCAGTAACTTCTGGAGGAATGGAAAAAAAATGAAGCATTGCAGAGAGGCTTTAAAATGCATTAATTTGTTGAATTTATTCTAGCTGTTGATCCAAACAATGTAATTCCCCCTTAGCAAATAGCACTCTCACATGAACCACACTTTTCCCATGGTTTTAGCGGCCTTACACAGTCAGTAGCTCTTCTTTATGCTAAAGCCTAATAGGTACTTCATAATTTTCTCCCTAGATTCACATAAATTATTGTATGAAATAGAAAATGTTGATCAAAATGCAAATGTAGCACCTACAGACTCCTCTATACATAGCAGAAAGTTTTTAACTTATTAGGCCCATGTACAATAAATCTTAATCTACTCTGTTTGCTGTGTGCAGAAAATATTCTCCAGCTGTTGCAAACAAGTGTAAGTAATGCTGGAGAAAGCTGAGGCTGACATAGATTAAGTGACCTTTCTAATATAAGGAACAATAAATGTAAATTAAAGATTCAATTACCCAACATACCTACGGATCAATATCTACAGATGTCTCCTGTTGTGGCGATAAATACTAAGGGAAGAGTCCTGTATACAGGGGGAGTTTCTTTTGAAGTTCTCTTTCTTCAGCCTCTGGGTTTCCCTCCCTTTTAGTTTTGACTAATTTCTTGCAGGGAGTTGTGTTTAGAATAGAATAGAATAGAATAGAATAGAATAGAATAGAATAGAATAGAATAGAATAGAATAGAATAGACCAGGTTGGAAGAGACCTTCAAGATTATTGCATCCAACCTATCATCCAACACCACCTAATCAACTAAACCATGCAACCAAGCACCCTATCAAGTCTCCTCCTAAATACCTCCAATGATGGTGACTCCACCACCTCCCTGGGCGGCCCATTCCAATGGCCAATCTCTCTCTCTATGAAGAATTTCTTCCTCACCTCCAGCCTAAACCTCCCTTGGCACAGCTTGAGACTGTGTCCTCTTGTTCTAGTGCTGGTTGCCTGGGAGAAGAGACCAACGCCCACCTGGCTACAACCTCCCTTCAGGTAGTTGTAGAGAGCAAGAAGGTCTCCCCTGAGCCTTCTCTACACCAGGCTAAGCAACCCCAGCTCCCTCAGCCTCTCTTCATAGGGCTGTGCTCCAAACCCCTCAACAATTTTGTTGCCCTTCTCTGGACACCCTCCAGCAAGTCAATATCTTTCCTAAACTGAGGGGCCCAGAACTGGACACAAGGTGTGGCCTAACCAGTCCCCCAAACCAGAAGTTCTCTTCCTTCATTTCTGTTGATGTACCCTTGGCACCTCTGTGTTCTTCATCCCTCCTCCTGCCTCACCACTGCTCCATTTCTTTTTATTTGCCTTTTTTTTTTGTCTGCAATACTAATGCCATCCATTTATATTCTGTTTGCATTGCTGATTTTCTCACTTTTTGCAATACTCTTTGCATTAAATCATGTCTCTCTGCTTTATTTTTCCACTCTGAACTTTGATCTCTTCCTTACACATGGAAGATTTCCCCCATCCAGTGGGGAAATAAGCTGGCTGGTTTATACCCTTTCTGAGAACTCATCTCCTGTGCATGATTGATGCTGATAAGCCATGCAAATTATTGTAGGTATTCTTAAAATGATTTACAGTTTGAGATAAAGTCATCTTCAGTTCTCTGATGTGTTGTGTCTCTCTTGTATGTGATTATAGCTGCCTTGGGGCAGGGTTCCTATCTTCATTCCTGGGTGCTTCTCCGAGCATGTTGCCATCACTAAACGCGTTGTTATTTCTGACTAATAGATGGGACATTTCATTTCCCTGTCTTCTCAGTTTGAACCTATGTGAAAAGGTATCACAGAATCACAGAATATTAGAGGTTGAAAGGGACCTCCAGTGATCATTGAGCCCAACCACCCCTGCCAAAGCAAGATCACCTAGGTCATGCCACACAGAAATGCATCCAGGTGGGTTTTGAATGTCTCCAGAGAAGGAGACTTTACAACCTCCCTGGGCAGCCTGCCCCAGTGCTCTGTCACCCTCACTATAAAGAAGTTTCTCCTCATGTTGAGGTGAAATCTTCTCTGTTCAAGCTTATACCTGTTGTTCCTTGCCTTATTATCACACAGCACAAAAAGAGATTGCCCCCCTCCACTTGACACCCACCCATTCTCTTTTGGAACTATTTAAAACTCACCTTACAGCTACTTTATTCTCAGCCCAATGGAAGCAAATAGGATATTTAGTCAGCAGAAGCTTTTTAGCTAAAATGTACTGTTGGCATGGCTCCTGGCTCTCAGTGCAGAAGATTTTTAGAACAGACATTCTGGATAATTTCTAAATGCACTGCAGTGAATGCTAAGCTGTGTTTGCTTCAGAGGGTGACTGACATGCAGGCTAGAATTTCTTCACAGTTGTGTGTAGTTATTACTTTTGATTTTAGCTTGAAATCCAAGCCACCACTATCAATTTGATTAATGGGGTAATACACCTTGTGACATTGCAGCAAGTTAAATGTTGATAAAGACAGCATTTTCCTTGGAAGCTGGAGGTGTATTCCAGTTATTGCTGGTGAGTTATGAAGTCTGGTCTCTTGGAAACATTGGCATGGCTCTTAATGGTACAGCCTGAACTAAGATTTGTCATCACAGTATTTTTGCAGGTCTCCATTCCCTAGGACTTTACACTGAAATCTTAATCTCTGCGGGGGCAAAGAACTTTGTTACATAAACTAACTGGCTGTGAAGAAAGGAAAAGAACATAGACTTGGCACAAGAAGCAGCAGCAATGCCACTCTATTTGAAACCCACCAACTGGAATTGTTCCCCAAAAAATTACCTCTGCAGTATGAATATGCAGGGAGCTCATGGGCCTTTTTACCATGGCATTTTCTTCTTGTGTGCAATATGTAACATTTTTAGGGTGTTCGACTAGTGTGGTAGAACAAAATCTTGTCCATTTGCAAGCAGACACACAATCTGCTGTCCAGATAAAGTAAAACAATGCAGTGTCAGAGGGAGACAGCAGTAGTGCATCTGAAGTGCTGGTTAACACACACTCTGATCCAAGAGGTGATGTTCCTTCAACTGTAGAGGTGAATCGGGGGAAAAGGAGGAAGCTTAAGCAGGAGAGTAATGTGTAAGGGTAGGTGAAAGTAGAGTGTGCAACAAGAGCAATGGTGGAACTGAGCCCTTCAATATCTGTCAGCTTTATAAATCCCTTTTTCTAGTGAGAGTGATAAGAGTAGGAAATGAGAAACCTCCTCAATGGCACAGCCTCTATGTGGTCCTTCCCTGAAATATTCTCTTAAGTATTCTAGCAGTGTGCTTTTTAAAATAGAGCCTCTCTTATTCCCAAGGCACATCAGTCTGGCAATCATTACTCTGTAGTCATCCAAATTAGCTTATTTTCAAAGATGGGAGAAGAGCAGGGTTAGTGGGAAGGCAGAGAAGATAACCAGAACTAGACACTCATCTCAAGAGGCAGAAACATGGCTGCATGCAATGAATTCATCTCGTATTCTTTTGTTTTCATAGTATGCAGTAGAACTATACCCTGAGAAAAAAAGAGCTTTGTTAGCTGTGAAAGCAATGTTGATTCCCATGGGATGTATGACCAAGCCAATGGCTGTTCATTAATAATTCTTAGTACACATTGACATGAAGCATCTTCATGGGAGACAGAATCATAGAATGGTTTGGATTGGAAGGGACCTCCAAAGGTCATACAGTCCACCCCCTCTGCAGTCAGCAGGGACATCCTTCACTAGATCAGGTTGCTCAGGGCCTTGTTGAGCCTGACCTTGGTTATCTCCAGAGATGGGATCTCAACTGGGCAACCTGTTGCAGTTTTCCACCACCCTCATGGTGCAGAACTTGTTCCTAACATCCAATCTATATCTCTTCTCTGAGGGTTTCAGTCTAGCTCTAAAAAAACCCATCTGAACATGCCCAACAAAAAACTGTAAGTTATAAATAAGAAATTGTGTAAAATAAGACACATACAGCAGTAGCATCCTCTCACTTCCAAATGCTCTGATTCACAGAGCATACAGGGCAGTGAGTTCTCTGTGCCAGAGTTCTCTATGCCAGAGTGTAGGTGTGTGCAGGTATTCTGTGTGCATCTGCAACTCTGACTGTGTATTCTCATAATGAACTGAGGGAAAAAAAACCCGAAATTTTACCCCCCACTTAGAGTTGCAAAGCTGAAGAAGAGAAAAATGGAGCATTTTGAGGCCATAGAATGAATCTGTGATGACAGAATTAGGACCTTCTGAGCCCAGAACTTCCCTCTATAGCAGGAGTGTAATTGCTGTTCTCCAGCTTGCCACTTGTAGAGTTAGAAGCCTTGAAATCTTTTCCAGGAGATGTGCTACAAGGCTATTACAATTCCTCTCACAAAACACTTCAGCTTTTGGGAAACAGCATTACATCCTCAGTCTCATCATTTTGCCTCCCAACTCTTCAATGACTTGATTAATCTAAACTTTAATACAGGATTGGCATTCCTTGAGGATTTTGTGTTTGTAATTACCCTTGGTTTAGGGAAGATTGGCTTGTTCTTTCAGTGCTCATGTAAATTCTTTATGGAAAATAAGGAGCCTCAAATGGCATAAATGGCATGTTTCATCATCAGTTTCCTCCAAATAAATTGACAGGTTCAGAGATTTAAGTACTTAGAGCACTACTCTCAGTTAAGACAGAGAGCAAGCCCAAAGGGATGCAGGACCGTGTTTGAATAATAAGATCTTGCACAAAATGCATGAAAATAACAAATGCCAGCCCTTGTGTTGTTACTAAAATGTTGATGCACCAGAGGCATTTGAAGCTGTGGCTGAAAATAGGCAGAATATAGACAACTGTGAATGGCTTTGTAAAGTACGAAGAAGATGCCGTGAGAGTAGATTTTAACACACATCTTGCAGAATGAAAATCACATCTCTCCCCTTCTTCCCTCTGATGCACCCTCACATGCTTTCAGAAAACAGCACTGACAAGTTAATGCTTTACACCAATTAACATTTTCTCTGTGGTAGGCTTCAAAGTTTCTGAATTTTTGAGGAAATCTGAATTGCATGGTTAAATATTAAAGCTGTGTTGTTTAAATTCTGTGCTTGTGACAGCTGAGAGCTCATTTCCCTCTCAATTTGCACTGATTTTATTCAATGGTTGCCACAATATTGACTGTCAGTTCCCATACCTGGGAGGCTACAAGGCTTTTGTGTGATGTTTGACTGTGGACTGTTTTCCAAGGCAGAAGCACAGCTGTTGCATTTGTTTAGCTGAATTTTTCTTTCCTTTGTACAGATGCAATTCACAGTCCCATGGGGTGGGTTTCCATCACCATTTCTCTCAGACTGTTGGATCTCAGCTCTGTTTCCAGACAAAACCCCTCCTTGAGAAAAGCTGTCTCTATACTGCCTCTGAACTGGCTGATGCCATCTGTATGTTGCTCTCCACGTGCTCTACGTACTTATGCTGTGAAATATGAAAGTTTTCTTTGTTGCAGAGATAAAATCAGGAGCAGAGATACGTGGAATTATATTGCTTTTCTGGGGGTGTAGTGCTGGAGTGTAATGAATATTTGTTGGCTTTTAATCATGAGCTGCTGGAGTGGCAAACTCAAAAAGAAGTTGAGCACCAGTATGTTCTACTGTAGGAGGCTTTTCTAGAGTATCTCTCTATCTAAATGATTTCTCCTTCCTGTTTTTGCCCTTGGTGTTCTACATATTTTTTTTGTGTCCAGTTGAAGGCATTGTATGGTTGAGGGGCTTTTTTTTTTCCTCCCTAAAGCAAGTGATGAATGTAGCTTTACACACACATTTTAATGCAACAGATGCAATCACTCATAGCAGAAGCTCAAAGACTCTTTGGCAGCAAAATGAAAATATATTAGATTGTCAATAAAGGACTTCAGAATTTCTTACTAACACAGATAAATGCAGCAAGGTGTATTTCTGACATCTCATTAGTTGATTCCAATAGAGTTGTACACTCTTAAATCCTGTAAAGCATCACATTAGATCTGTGACTGGAAAATGTAGTAGGGGACAGACTTGAATTGTGCTTGTGGGTTTGTGTTGTTTTGTTTTTTTCTGCACCCATGTTTTGCAAATGGTCAGCATGACTTGGTGTGAATTGACTTAGGAACTTACAGAAATACTGCAAAAGATATGAACTTTGCCCCAGTTTTTAGGTGCAAATACAGCTAGGAGACAAATCGCCCATTAGGCAGTGTCAGCCTTGCCTGCTACGAGCTCATTACATGGCCAGCAGACAGACATCAAGTACATAACACTAAGATCTTTCTGAGGGAGCTGGGGTTGCTTAGCCTGGAGAAGAGGAGGCTCAGGGGAGACTATATTGCCGTCTACAACTACCTGAAGGGAGGCTGTAGCCAGGTGGGGGTTAGTCTCTTCTCCCAGGCAACCAGCACCAGAACAAGAGGACACAGTCTCAAGCTGCACCAGGGAAGGTTTAGACTGGATGTTAGGAAGAAATTCTTCACAGAGAGAGTGAATGTGCTGTCCAGGGAGGTGGTGGAGTCATGATCCCTGGAGCTGTTTAGGAAGAGACTGGATGAGGCACTTGGTGCCATGGTTTGGTTGATTAGATGGTGTTGGGTGATAGGTTGGACTTGATGATCTCAAAGGTCTCTTCCAAACTGGTCTACTCTATTCTATTCTATTCTATTCTATTCTATTCTATTCTATTCTATTCTATTCTATTCTATTCTATTCTATTCTATTCCATTCCATTCCATTCCATTCCATTCCATTCCATTCTTAAAGGTTTAGGGGTTTTTAACTATTTTGTCATCTGGCATCCTCTTCTGCTTCCAGAAGCCTGCCTTCTTTGGTTCATTGGTGGTTCTTCCTGTGTGGTTTTGGTTTTGAAGTTTGTTTTCTGTCAAACATACCCCAATGTTCTCCACTTGTACACTGTGCTGTTTGTCACAGAGTCTTAAGGAATCGGTAGGTGTCTTGGTGGTGAAAGCTTGAAAAGGTAAAACACTTTAAATGCAGTAAAAATAAACTAAAGAGTTAAACAAACTAGGCCTTACATTCATTATTAAATAGAGTTGCATGAAATCCTGGGCTTGAGAAACCCTACTTGGTAATTTTACATGTTGAGGGTTCCCGGTGCAGCATCACAGTGGCTGTTTATTTTCCAGGTCATTATTGATTTTAATCAGTATCAGCAGCGTATGTAGCGTTAAATAAAACAATCAGCTTCATGCAGACACAGCCTTTGCCAGACAGCTGGCTAGCTTGCCTTTCTGCAGTGTCAGGTTATCAGATTTGGTGCTGGTTGAATGGACCCTGTTCAGAAAGAACTGGCAACATAAAAGGAACAAGGGATGCTGGAGTGTCAGTCTTTAAAATGGCCCTGCAAAGAAACACACCTCAAGGGGAAGCAAATGGTCAAGTAAATGTCTGCACTGTGCCCTGCTCGTGGCTGTTAGTTGTGTCTTCAGGGTGTAACACTGTTCCTGAGAACCTGGGAATCTGAGCATGGATTATAGGGAGACAGTGTGTTGAAAAGGGTGGGAGTAATAGGAAAACTTTGTCTGACAGTCAAGATAGAGTAACTTAATCAGATGGAGCACTTTCAGCAGGAGAAATAATAGAATCATAGAATCAATAAGGTTGGAAAAGACCTCAAAGATCATCAAGTCCAACCTGTCACCCAACACCTCATGACTACTAAACCATGGCACCAAGTGCCACATCCAATCCCCTCTTGAACACCTCCAGGGACGGTGACTCCACCACCTCCCTGGGCAGCACATTCCAATGGCTAACAACTCTCCCTGTGAAGAACTTTCTCCTCAACTCGAGCCTAAACTTCCCCTGCTGCAGTTTGAGACTGTGTCCTCTTGTTCTGGTGCTGATTGCCTGGGAGAAGAGACCAACCCCCTCCTGCCTACAACCTCCCTTCAGGTAGTTGTAGACAGCAATAAGGTCTCCCCTGAGCCTCCTCTTCTCCAGGCTAAGCAACCCCAGCTCCCTCAGCCTCTCCTCACAGGGCTTGTGCTTGAGGTCTCTCCCCAGCCTCGTTGCCCTTCTCTGGACACGTTCAAGAGTCTCAATGTCCTTCTTAAACTGAGGGGCCCAGACCTGGACACAGAACTCAAGGTGTAGCCTAACCATTGCTGAGTACAGGGGCAGAATGACTTCCCTGCTCCTGCTGGCCACATTATTCTTGATGCAGGCCAGGATGCCATTGACCCTCTTGGCCACCTGGGCACACTGCTGGCTCATGTTCAGCCTAGTATCAACCAGTACCCCCAGGTCCCTTTCTGCCTGGCTACTCTCTAGCCATTCTGACCCCAGCCTGTAGCACTGCATGGGGTTGTTGTGACCAAAGTGCAGCACCTGGCACTTGGTCTTGTTGAATGCCATCATGTTGAATTCTGCCCATCTGTCCAGCCTGGCAAGGTTCCTCTGGAGAGCCCTTCTACCCTCTAACCAACCAACACCTGCTCCCAACTTGGTGTCATCTGCAAATTTACTGATGACTGACTCAATCCCCTCGTTCAGATCATCAATGAAGATATTAAACAGGATGGGGCCCAGCACTGATCCCTGGGCACACCACTAGTGACTAGCCTTCAGCTGGATGTGGCACCATTCACCACCACTCTCTGGGCACGGTCCTCCAGAAAGAATAATGGGGAATGATGTGCCTGCCCCATAGCCCCATTTGTTCACATACTGTATTTTGAACCTATGAATTTGACTAAAATTTATTTTACCTTCACCTATTATGTTCTTGAAACCATTCTGGGCATGCAGCCTTCTGCAGCTCTGTCCAGTCAGGTCTCTGTACACAAAGAAGATTCAGAAGAAACAGCTAAAAGGAATTAGGGGTTTGGGAGGGGGCTTCTTGCAAAAGGCATGCAGTGTGTATTTTGAAACAGGTACCTTTAAAAATGTCTCTTTTGTCATATTTTCCTTTATAACCTTGAGAGATGTGGAACGGGACCTGAGAAGGGCTTTTGTTTTGGTGTGTGTACACAGAGATTTTCACTTTCATTAAGAATATGTGAGGGCACCTATGACAAAATATGGTGTGGGAACATTATTTGATAAGATCCAGTCCTTGCCACGCAGACAAGATTGAATGCTGCTCCAGGTATGTCATTGCCTCACCCCAGGATGACATAATACTCAGCCAGTCTTTATTCTTTGTGTAAAATCAGAAACTGTGCAGAACAGCTGAAATGTTCTTTGCTGAAACACAAAGTGTCATTCAGGGGCATGAATAAAATGCAGATTAGTGCAAATTACTTTGAAGTACTAAGTTTGCTCTTAATTTTGTGCAGTGAACCCACAATGTGGTTAACAACGTGAGCAGGAGCGTGGATGTAGCTCCCTAGGATATGATTTACTGATTGCCTAGCTTGGTTTTGTAATTTCTGTGTGTGCATGTTTCTAGGAAGAAGGGGGATGAAGAAACTAAAAATGAATGCCTCAGTAAGGAAATGGACCAAAGGAAAGGAAGAAAGTGAGCAAAGCTGAGGTGCTCAGTGTTTTCACAGTGCTGCAGAGGGACAGGGCGGGCAGCATCATGGGAGTGACCAGTTTAAGGCCAGAGAGATAATGAGCAGGAAATGAGGCAGCAAAATGATAAGGTGGGAAAGAGAAGATGTGGAAAGAATGATGCAAGAAGAAGGTGTGCTGCTTGATGAGAGAGAAATTACATGATGATCTATGAAATTACAGAGGAAAGGAAGGTATGATGAAGCAAAATTGGATTTAATGAGGTAGAAGAAAGGTGATTAGGGACAGAAGAAAAATAGAATTTAGTGATGAGAAAATCCTATTAAATTATCCAATAAATCTTCTTGTAAGTCAAGGATTTCCCTTCCTTCTCCTCCTCCTCATGAGGATGTTTTCAAGGGTAGTTGTGGCAATATTTATCCTGGAGAAGAGGAGACTCAGGGGTGACCTTGTTACTCTCTACAACTACCTGAAGGGAGGTTGTAGACAGACGGATGTTGGTCTCTTCTCCCAGGCGGCCAGTACCAGAACAAGAGGACACAGTCTCAGGCTGCACCAGGGGAGGTTCAGGCTAGATGTTAGGAAAAAGTTCTATACAGAAAGAGTGATTGCCCATTGGAATGGGCTGCCTGGGGAGGTGGTGGAGTCACCATCACTGGAGGTTTTTAGGAGAAGACTTGACGGGGTGCTTGGTGCCGTGGGTTAGTTGTTTGGGCGGTGTTGGATTGGTTGATGGGTTGGACGCGATGATCTTGAAGGTCTCTTCCAACCTGGTGTATTCTATGTATTCTATGTATTCTAATATCTGCTCATACAGGAGTGCCATTTCCCATGTGAAGCACTTCCCCATCTCCCCATAGGACCAGGAAAAATGATGCAAGTGTACTCCTGGCACATCGGCACAGCCTCCAGGCTTGTGTCCTGCAAAGTGCATTAGAGCGTTGTCAAGAGCCTCTTTAAGAGACTGGGACAACTTTTCTAAGGGCTCTGTTGTGTAGGGTGGGTTTTAGGGGGCTGATATCTGTTCATCATATCAGACACCATGGGCAAAATAACCATCTTTCCATTTTCCCAGTAATCTCCACTGCATTAGTTAAATCTCTGGGCTTTGCACCATTTGCTTGCTTTTAACATGGTTCAGTTCTGTATTACAGCTCGATCTTTAAATCCAAGCAAAGTAGATAGGAACAGCAATCGAGTGCCCAAGCAGATGGCTTTCCATTAGCAAATGATCAGTTTATCTGAGTTGGACTCAGAAGGTAAAGTTCACATTATTTGTGCAGCCTCTATGCCTTTTTTTTTTGGTTGTTTTTAATGAATAAAGAGGAAAATTCAGCACTCCATGCCTTAACAACACCACAGGCAGTCCATCAAAACAACAATTACAATGCAGCTGTTATTACAGTCTCAGTGTGTGACCTTTCTGCCTTGATGTCATGTCATTGAGACCTTGTTTGGCAAGAATTTGCCTATAAATTACAATTTGCCATATTTGGACAGTAGGATGGAAATGCCAGCAGAATTGCATATTTTCCACTAGAAGTGGTTTAACAAAACAAGCCTGGAAAGACCTCAAGGACAACTCACAGTTTATTAGTGGGAGGGAGGGCTCTTTTTGAGTCAGGCAGCTAGCAGAGACGGAGGGGTGTAATGGAGAGGTGTCTTGAGAAAGCAATACAACTAAACTGCAGAGTAATTAAAGTGTGGATTGATTTGCATAGGGAAAGCTGTCCTGTGAAGTTACAGAAGTTCTAAAGCACCAGTCTTAAAGTGGTTTGTTTGATGGAGTGGAAGGCAGCTAACCTGACCAGCATTGTTGGAGGTCTCCTGATCTTTTAGTGATGGCTAGTTACCAGCTTTTAAGGTGTTTAGAATAGAATAGAATAGAATAGAATTAACCAGGTTGGAAGAGACCTTTGAGTCCAACCTATCATCCAACACCATCTAATCAACTGAACTATGGCACCAAGCACCCCATCCAGTCTCTTCCTAAACATCAGTGATGGTGACTCCACCACCTCCCTGGGCATCACATTCCAATGGCCAATCACTCTTTCTGTGAAGAACTTCTTCCTAAGATCCAGCCTAGACCTCCCCTGACACAACTTGAGACTGTGTCCTCTTGTTCTGGTGCTGGTTGCCTGGGGGAAGAGATCAACTCCACCTGGCTACAACTTCCTTTCAGGTAGTTGTAGACAGCAACTAAAGTTAATGCAGTTGTCATAAAAGAAATAAGTTGGTTTAGTCAAATCATTAAACTTTTTTGAGTTACTGTTGTGCTTATCCTACAGACTGAAATACTGAGCAGAAAGAAATGTGACCTAACGAAGCCTTCCACCTCTGTGTCCTTCATGGGAAAACATTCTGAGTGCTGCCGTTCCACAAGTCTGTTTGTTCCGCTTGGAATACATTTCAAGACTGTTCTGGTCAATCAGATAAGCCTGATGTTGCTCAGCAAGGTTCCTAATTTTTTGTGCCATGGAGTTGTAAGGCATTTCCCTTAAACAGTAGTCCCCATGACATGGAGGATGCTGAAACCCAAACTGAGGCAGCTGCTTTCCTTTCCTGTAGTCTGATAACTCTGTCTTCATGTACTGGAACATGTCCAGAGAAGGGCCACGAGGATGATCAGAGGGCTGGAGCTGGTCTCCTATGAGGACAGACTGAGGGAGTTGGGGCTGTTCAGTCTGGAGAAGAGAAGGCTCCGAGGAGACCTTATTGTGGCCTTCCAGTACCTGAAGGAGGCTACAAGAAAGCTGGGGAGGGACTTTTGAGGATGTTGGGTAGTGACAGGACTAAGGGGAATGGAGCAAAACTAGAAGTGGGTAGATTCAGATTAGATGTTAGGAAGAAGTTCTTCCCCATGAGGGTGGTGAGATACTGGAAAAGGTTGTGCAGGGAGGTAGTGGAAGCCTCATCCCTGGAGGTTTTTGCAGCCAGGCTGAATGAGGCTGTGAGCAACCTGCTGTAGTGTGAGGTGTCCCTGCCCATGGCAGGGGGCTTGGATCTGGCTGATCCTTGAGGTCCCTTCCAACTCTAACAATTCTGTGATTCTATGAATTTGTGTTACTCACCCAGTGTTGTGCTGAAGATGTATTCGGCAGCATTTTAGAGAGACTTGTTTCCTTATGTTACCAAGTGAACCAATACCCAAGTAAAAGCCTGGCTGCCAGGATTTTGGAAACATGTTTGTGCCTGCAATGAAGAGTTTCCTAATAACTGTGAAACAGAAAGTAATGCTGAAGTAAAGGCACCATTGAAAGAAAGAAAGGAATGTATTCTTCTAGCTCTGCGTTGGGTCTGCTTCCAAAATACTTGGTCTGAGCAGTGAGCACTCTTCATGGTAATTCCCAGACTTCTCTTTCCTGGGAGGATGCTGCACTCAGAGCTTGTAGTGCCATCTGGTTTTCCAGGACAGTCTGTGTCCAGTTTTGGCCCAAATATCCCTTCTTTATCCAGTGACTCCCTTACTGGGTCCTGGGTGGGTTCCTGCTGTGTGTGTGTGTGTACCAAAGAGTCAAATAATTTGTGTTGTGAGATTTGAAGAGTGCAGGAAAGAATTTCATAAGGAATATAAAATAAAACACGGTAGCTATTGAAAGCCAAAGGAAGCTCGAAGTGGCAAGAGGAGAGGAAGTATTCTAAATTTATAATGAAAATTAATTATGCATTCCTTGCATTTGAAGAGGTCAGACATGATGAATTTAAATAGTACATGAGAATGCAGGGCAGCTTTTCTATTAAAGGCTGATGTGAGGAGAGGCAGAGAAAGAGAGGAAGCAGAGTGAGAGCTGCAACACCGAGGCAGTAAGTAACAAGAACATGAACTCAAACAGAGCTGCCTTGTGACTAAATTGATTCATGATTTTCAGGCAATTCAAAATAATGGTAATGTATTAGCCATAAAATTATACTGGAAAAATGTTTAAGGCTGATGAGAAAGTTAATGAAAGAAGGAATTTCAAAGGGGATTCTCACCAGCATGCAGCAACCTTTACAACTTCTGTGCAGGGGAGGAATTCTTCCTTAAGTTTGTGTCCCTTTCTGACATGTAGTTGCTATATATCCTTCTTGCTTTTATGGGGAAGATTCTAATCTCTTTCTTTCTATTCTTTACGGTCTCCTGTCACATCTGCCCTGCTTTCAGCACCCTGTTCATTTGTGAATATAGAATATGAGCAAAGAGATTAAGCACAAGCCTGTGCGAATGCCATATGGGACATCTAGCTGTAGGGCTAAAGCAGAGTGTGTTGCTCCACTTTCTGGGTTACTGGAGCAGAGAGTTATTCTTAGCAAGGATAGACTGCACTGAATGCCACTGCTAGAAGTACAGAGTAACCTGGCTGCTTAACACCAGTAGTCTGGGGTCCATGAAGATGTGGCATGGAGATTTTTAAGGCCAGCCTGGCTGTGGTTCTGAGCAACCTGATCTAGTGTGAGGAGTCCCTGCCCATGACTAGATGATCCTTGAGGTCCCTTCCAACCCTAATAATTCTATGATTACTTCACCCTCTCCCATTTCAAAAACTGAGATCCTTCGGAGCTGGGCACCTTATACCTTCCCTGTGGAGCCAATCAATACTTACACTGAAATCTAAGCACAGACCCAATATTCTATTTTGACTCAAGGTGTTGCTGTGGAGCTCCAGGAGATGCAAATAGTATGTATGTAGCAGCATGGCTAGGCAGCAAGCAACTTGTACTGACTTTCCCAGCAAAGGCATGCCTTTAATTATGGAAATTCCAGGTGAAGGGAGTCCTTCAGGAATTTCATTTCTGTGGCCTGGAGCTAAGCATCATTGATGACAAGTGAAATCAGGAGAGGTGTAGTGGTTAAATATGGGGGGAAAAAGGCAGAACAGCAAAGAGTAAATTGTCACCTCAGGCTTTTACAGCGCAGCGCTGAAGAGAGATAAAGAGTGCTTCTGCCCAGAGGGTGATTCCATGTACCTGGCTGTCCGGGGGTACATCGTTACCAGAACAGGATAGTGAACCAGGGAATTCCCCTGTGGCAGCTGTTAGGTTTCTCTGGTTTCAGTATTATCTGCAACTTCACTTCAGGGAATTCTGCAGTCACGCTCCTAATGCAGCACATGTAACCTAAGAGCATTATTTGCTTTATTTTGTTATCCCAGCCATGTTCCTCACTTACTTACAGGCTATACTGGACAGCACCATCACTCCCATAGCCACAATTAGATACCCATGGTTAGACTGGATCAATACCCTCTGAGGAATATTATATTGAAGCATATTGTTCTTTGCCCTGACAAATACAATTACCACTGGACCCCCAGTCTAAAGTGTGCCAAATGAGTGTAATAAGTTATTGTCCCTTTAAATAATCTATTCATAATGGATAAGTTAGCTTTTGATGCATGTATGCTGTCCTCAGATTTCAGAATCCTAGCTGTTCGGCAGGGGTGTTTGTTGATGACTCCTTACTGCACTGGGATTGGTGAAATCTGGACACGTTGAACAGCCAGGAATGGTGGTGGTGTGCTTTCAGCACTCGGGATTTTTCACATAGGATATGGAGGGTCAGGTTGTCATGTTTTATTTCCTCTTCCCTTTTGTTTTCCTTATTCTTCACTCCAGAAGTGAGGCTAGTTGCTACAATGAGAGCAGGAAATTTGTGTGTATCTCCTTACTCCCCAGGTGCTTGATGTTGCTTCCCTCTCAAGCTTTGCATTGAGCTGTGAACTGGACTCAGCTCTTTGTTACACTGATGTTAAAGAGGGTTCTGTGTCTGCATTTTCTGGGGCACTTGCAATGACATTCAGGGAGCTGCCCCAGCTGTACTGAGCTAAATTTGACTCATGAATGTGTTTTTCTTCAGCTCTGAGATTTGGTTTTGCTGCTGTGCTGCTGCAGTGTGCTGCTTTTTTAAGTGCATTAGCTTCTTAGAAGATACACATGCAATGGTGGTGTTGTGTCAGGGGAGCTCAGCCCCAGAGAGGTGCATGAGACAGTCAAGAGAAGGATCCTGTGGGCTGTGAGAGTGTCCATGGCCCGGGGTGCAGCACAGAAGTGCATTTCCTCTGTGGCAGTCACTCTATTTTCAAGAACTCTGTTACTCATTTTCCCACTCTATTACATTTACTGGAAGAGTTCCACATAGTTCATGATCAGCAGAAAACTGAGGTCATACCATTAACATTTTTTGGCATTCATAGCTAGAAACATATTTTTTCCCCTTTTAAAAGAACATGATTTTGATATACATAAACTCTCTGAAGCCAGTTGTAGTGCATAGTAGGTCAGTGACTTTGAATCATAGAATTGTTAGGGTTGGAAGGGACCTCAAGGATCATCTAGTTCCAGCCCTCCTGCCACGGGCAGGGACACCTCACAGACTGTTTCCAAAATGTGGTGGTGACTGACAGCAGCCAATGGCACCTGTGCAGCCATTCTGAAAACCAAAGCTCAGGTACCTGGGGGTAATGTCACCATCTGACTTAAGGAGTCTTTATTATTTGTTGGGGTTTTCATTATTAGCATTTTGTTTGTTTGTTCCCTTGCTTGTTCTTTTCTGGCAGGGGTGAGGTACTTGGCTTTTTGTTTGTTCCTCACCCCCACCCCTAATTTCTTTACAGCTTTAAGGCTCTTTTCCCTGATGCCAGAGTTATAACCACAGAAAGTATCAACCACCCATAAAGTGAAGCAGTCTCAGTTTTTGGTCATTCATTATCTGAGCTATTCATCTTTGTCCATCTGTGGGGTTGCTGCATTGACCCAAAGGTCTGTGGGATCAGCTGAAAGGCTGATATGGCTCTGAGCAACCTGATCTAGTGTGAGGTGTCCCCGCCCATGGCAAGGGGGTTGGAACTGAATGATCCTTGAGGTCCTTTCCAACCCTAACAATTCTGTGATTCTATGATATTTATGTCACAGTACTAAAAAAAGCCCTGAATGCTTTGTACAACCACTTGTGATTGTGTGTAAGAGGTACTCTCTGTCTGAATATTGATACCTTAAGGACCAGGTGGTAGAGGATCTACTCAGTGGCTTTTGGGCTGCCTGGACTTTGTGATTTCAGTTCTGGTTTTTTATCTGTCGCCATTTTTGACCATACTAACAAAACAGTTTACTTGAAGTATGCTTGAGATTTGAGTTCTGCATTGGTCCTTGGTGTTTTAAGACACAAACAGAAGAACAGTGAACATAGTTGCAAACATAATTGTACCTGAAAAACTTCTCCAAAGTTGAGTCATTGTCTTTCTTTACACAGAAATTGTTTTAATCTCAGGTTCTCAGAGAGATGTCCTCTTGCTAGCTGGTTATTCTGGGGCTTGCATTATCTTTTAAAGCTAGTTGTAGTATTCAGATGGCTAACATCTGAAGAAAGAGATGTTTGGGGCATTTGGAGATTGATGTGTGTTCAGAAAGTTCTTCCCTTACCTCAGCTGCGTGCTCTGCCTTGTGTTTGCCCTGTGGAGTCCTCTTACTCTACAGTCCTTTCCTTCCTGTCCTCAGCGACTCTTTCCAATCCTGGCTTTCTCTAGTGGCCTCTTCTTGCTCTCCCAATCACTTGTAAGGGCTTGAGTAGGGAAGGAAACTCTGCTGCATTTAGGTGATTACAGCTTTCACTGTGGGTATCAGACCAGACGTGATGCTTCCTGGTTGTGGATCATTTTCCCCTCTGTCACTCACCCACTCATGGTCTGAGCTGCAGGATGGTTGCTTGCTCTGTTCCAGGAGCTGTGCTCTTCCATTACCTGTTCTCTTAAAGCCAGAAAGGCTTTCAGCTGCTGTCTGCTTCTGGGCTTCAGGTGGTGCAGAAACAGGAATGTTTGACAGGACTCCTGTGTGGAAGCTGCATTTAAAGATGCAATCCTGTGGATTTTGCAAGCTCCTGTAGTTAACATTATCATGGTTCAGTCTTTGCAGTGTTTACTCTTGTGAACATTTCATAGGCATGCTCAAACTATCCTCCATGTTTTGTGCAGACAAGGAGAGATGATTGTAAAGGAAACATTCTGTGCCTTTCTGGATGACATCCTGCTGCTTCCCAAGCTGTTTTTTGGTTTTAGTTTTGTATGCCTTTTTGTTTGTTTGGTGGTGGGTTTTTCCCCCCATCAGTTTGTTCTTTGGGTTGTGTTTGTTTGTGGGGTTTTGTTTGTGGGTGTTTGTTTTTTCCTTTCCCCCCCCTCCATCATATATTAATTCCATCTCTTCCTTCTTCTGAGACAGATGGCGAGCTGGTGATACTAATGAGCTCCCTGCTGCCCAGGGAAGGCAGACTGAAGTGCTTTGTGTTCTGAGAACTAACAGGCTGAGCACCCTCACTGAGGATGTAACACAC
The DNA here is from genome assembly GCF_014839835.1 of Dryobates pubescens. NCBI lineage: Eukaryota > Metazoa > Chordata > Aves > Piciformes > Picidae > Dryobates > Dryobates pubescens. The sequence continues at coordinate 5,665,873 of NC_071634.1, forward strand.
GCACTGAAAGGTTTGATGCACAAACAGTGCAGCAGACTTTCTTCACATGCACCTATGAACCGCATCTCCCCAAGAGACCAACTTCCCCAAGCAGCCTACCTCATAGTCTGAGCCTTGCTGTGTTTCCTAGGGTATTGCTCCAAATGCTGGTGTAGTGTCTGTCCTTTATGGAGATGGAGAGAGCATCAGCTTGTGGACACATGGCGACTGAATGCCCTGCTTCCCTGGCATTAGCACACGGAGAAAGGAAAACAAAGAGCACCTGCTGTCCCTCAGAGAGACTCTTTGAACATTAGAAAAACTTCCTTGGCAGGAAGCCACTCAGTTCTGGGCTGACTTTAAAAAGAATGCAATTAGTTATAGGAGCCACAGACCTTTGAGGTAGAAAAAAATGCAATTATCCAGGGATTCACGATGGATTCAGTTATGTCTTGTTTAAAATGTAACAGGATTGTCAAAACGGACTTGTACTAAGTATGCAATTAAAAGACAGATCCAGTTGGCCTGCAAGTCTAATGGCTGTGGTTATGTGGTCCATTCAAGGCAGCCTACAAAGTCCCCAAGTGGTGGTAGTTACGTAGCTTGAACATGATCCTGAGAAGTTTTTTTCCAAACCTAGTGAATTAGTTACAAGTCTGAGAACCTTTGTAATGGATTCATTAAATGTTCTCTCTCCAGCAGAGATCACAGGGAGAGATGTGCCCCTTTCTTCACATTCAGCAGAAAAACTGCAGTGACACAAGATTTCTAAGTGAGTGAATGTGAAGCACAAACACTGGTTTGTGTATTTAGAGCCAAATAAAAACTAGTGTCAGAGTATCTATCTTTTAATGTGAGATCTCTTTTTTGCCACTGGAATTGAGTTAAAAAGGGTTAAAAACCTCTTTCAGTTAAACATTAGAAAACTCTCTCACTTAAGAAAAGCTATCAGCTGCCATGTAAAAGTGTACCTGAAGGGAGGTTGTAGACAGGCAGGGGCTGGTCGCTTCTCCCAGGCAACCAGCACCAGAACAAGAGGACACAGTCTCAAGCTGTGCCAGGGGAGGTTCAGAGTGGATGTTAGGAAGAAATTCTACACAGAGAAAGTGATTGCCTATTGGAATCTGCTGCCCAGGGAGGTGGTGGAGTCACCATCATTGGAGGTATTTAGGAGGAGACTTGATAGGGTGCTTGGTTGCATGGTTTAGTTGATTAGATGGTGTTGGATGATGGGTTGGACATGATGATCTTGAAGGTCTCTTCCAACCTGGTCTGGTCTATTCTATTCTATTCTATTCTATTCTATTCTATTCTATTCTATTCTATTCTATTCTACCACAGGAGCTTAGGAGTTAGATAAATAATCTAACTCTTACCTGCTCAACTATTATAGCTGATAAAGATGTGTTGGTCTCTTGTCCAAGCAGGTGCTTTGAAGTCTGTTGATGCAGAATAGCACCCAGTCCACACTGAAGTTAATTACTGTGCACTAGCAAGGAGCAGATGTGCTGCAGATGGCTGGGGTGAACACAGTAATAATAAAAGAAAAAGGTTCACAAATGAAGATTTTACAGGTTTGGAAGGGGGCAATCAATAAATGGGTTAAAAAGCACTGTATGAAATCTCACATAGTTAGTAGTTGAACTAACACTGTGTTTGAGTCCTTATCAGCCAGTTGCTGTGAGTAGGTTTAAAACAAAATACTGAGTTACAGACTTCAACAAGGAGGTTTTTCCATTTGAATTCACCAGTACCATGCCAGCAGTTACTCTGGGAAATGTGTCTGTACTTCCTTCTTGGTTCTGTGCCTTCACCAGCTTTCAGGAGGAACATAAAAGGAGGGTCAGTCTTTTGTCCTCCCATCCCTCCCCCCCCCTTTTTTTTTTTTTACTGTGCATTTCCATTTACTGAAATGAAAGCTTTTTACAGGAATGTTCTGGTTTCACCAAGAATGCTTTTACAATCATTTATGACTGGAAATTCCTTCCTGAAAGGAGAGGGAGCCACGCAGAACCCCTAAGAAAAAGCAAGGTGGTCCTTCAGGCAGTGTGGGATCAAGAAGCTGACACAGAGGTTCCCACAGGACTAATTAGTATCTTCACCATAAGGCTTTGTTCTTTTCTGGAGTGCTGATCCTTCTCTGGCTTTTGTTGTTTTGTGTTTTGTTTTGGTTTGGGTTTGTTTTTAAGAAAAACTTTGGCAAGTCCTTACTTTGTCATTATTTTCATCCTAATTCAAACCATGGCAATTTAGAGAGTCCCAAAGCTTTTTTATTCCCAGTTTCCTGCCTGGCTGTGAGAGGTGCCACTCTAAGGTGAGAAAGGCTGTGGAATGTTAGTAAAGGAAATGATTAGAGCCTCAATAATCTAATCCTGTAAGGGCAGGTTGACCCAGTTTCCAAATCAGTAGTAAAAATGGAGCCCACTTTGCTGTGAGATCTGATCAAGAAGAAACACCTGGATGCAGAACATAACTTGAATTGGTTTAGAGGAGCTTAGTGTCTTCAGTGTACAGAACACCCCTCATGCTCTGGTACTCTGGACTAGATTAAGGAAAGGAGGTAAAAGTAGTTAATTACATGCTCTCCAGAGGGGTTGTGGGGCTTCCTTCTCTGAAGGCATTCAAGACCTATCTGGATTCGTTAATGCATTCCTGTGCAACCTGTCCTAGATTCTAGGATTCTGCTCTGGCAGGGGTTTGGACTCGATGATCTCTTTGGGTCCCTTCCAACCCCTAACATTCTGTGATCCTGTGATTCTGTGATCCTGTGCTAGATTCTAGGATCCTGCTCTGGCAGTGGGGGTTGGACGCGATGATCTCTTTGGGTCCCTTCCAACCCCTAACATTCTGTGATCCTGTGATTCTGTGATCCTGTGCTAGATTCTAGGATCCTGCTCTGGCAGTGGGGGTTGGACTCGATGATCTCTTTGGGTCCCTTCCAACCCCTAACATTCTGTGATCCTGTGATTCTGTGATCCTGTGCTAGATTCTAGGATCCTGCTCTCGCAGGGGGGGTTGGACTCGACGATCTCTTTGGGTACCTTCCAACCCCTCTTAGAAAGTGTTACAGAAGTAAGGATTGTGTCCTTTGTTTTGGTTTTGTTGTTTGTGGTTGGGGTTGTCTTGTGAGATTGCATGTGGTGCTTCATCAGAATGTTTTGTTTTAAGAGAGTATTTGAAATATTAGGAGAAAAGGATTCTTTGTGAAAGATGCAGCTAAACACAGGTGGACTGCTTGTTTCTGTGGTTTGTTCTTCAGACAGGTTTTAGATTTGCCTCACCAGAGAGACCCACTTAAAGAGTTAGACAGGAAGGAAAACGAAGAACGCTGCCCTTGGGTGAATTCTCATCATGAAGCACCTTCTTAGAAAAACCCTTTTGTATTTCCAACTTGTTGTGTGAAAAAGTCCTCCCTTTGCCTTTGGTTGTGAGCCAGAAAGATGTGAGCTGGAGAAGCAGTTAGGATTGCTTAAGCTTTCCAGTTTGAGCACATCCTGGTGGCACTGTGGAAACCTGGGAAACTCTCCCAGGCAAGATAAAGTGAGAGAAGATGCCTTTTCAGTGCTGAACAAACCACCTCTGCTTTAAATATGGAGAAGCTTTGGTATTTTGGATTTAATGAGGCCTAAATATGTCAACATTGGAGGCTGTTTGCTTTTGTTAAATAGCTGGCACGCTATCCTGGCTGGCATTGTTGTGTTTGCTCTGTCAAAATCCTCTGCAACTCACTGCTTCCCGTGATAGCTGGATTCAGCTCTGCCTTCGTACTAGGATGTTGTCTTTAGTTTTAGGATAAAGACATCTACTCTCTTCCTGTGTGGTTTTTTGGTTGGTTGGTGGTTGTTTTGTTTGGTTGCTCTTGGTGTTCTTCCCAAATATTTTGCTGTTCTTCTGTTACATATCCTGTAAGTGTCAATTATAGACTGATGTGAATAATTAGTTTATTAAAAGCCAGCACAAGGAAGATGCAATTGAAATGTGAACTGGGGAAGTTTATCTCCTGCAGATACCCTGGTGCAGCCTGGTTGCTTTGAGTGTCCATGATTGCAGTACTTGTGGCCAGGGGGACAAAGTTCTCATGTGTATGGAGCTGCATTTCTCTGCAGTCCCAAATCAGAAATCTCCAGAGCTCACACTACAGGGGATTATACTTGTTACAAGTGACAACTCTATAATCCCTTATCAGATTTCTCCACCAAAAATAGTCCTTGTAACACAAGGCTCACTTCTGGTAGCATCTAGAAAAAGTATTTTCTCCACAGATGCTGCAGTTTTTAATTTCTCTTTTTGTGGTGTGCATGCAGAGAATACAGTAAATCATCTCCTTTGCTGCTGTGTACCACATCTCTAAATACCATCCAGAGTTATAATGTGAATTGTTAATATTCCAACCCTAAGCACTGAAGTCAGTGGAAACTTGCCCTGTAGGGTGATGGGATTATCAATATCAGTTTAGCAAAAGATGTGTTCAGTTTACTGCTTTCCTCAGCTGTTTTCTGTGAAGCATTTCTGGAGTATCCAGTTCGTTATTTTTGTCCAAAGAGTTTGATGGTCTCCTGAGACACCCCCTCCTCCCTCAACATCTAGGGGATGATATCCAAATGAAGCTACTGCAGAGGAGGTGGAGAGCTGGTCTGAAGGCTCTCAGAATCATTAGAACGGAACGGAACAGAACGGAACGGAACAGAACAGAACAGAACAGAACAGAACAGAACAGAACAGAATAGAATAGAAAAGAATAGAATAGAATAGAATTAACCAGGTTGGAAGAGACCTTTGAGATCATCAAGCCCAAACTATCACCCAACACCAGTTAATCAACTAAACCATGGTACCAAGTGCCCCATCCAGTCTCTTCCTAAACACCTCCAGTGATGGTGACTCCACCACCTCCCTGGGCAGCACATTCCAGTGGCCAATCTCTCTTTCTGGGAAGAACTTCTTCCTAACATCCAGCTTAAACCTCCCCTGGCACAGCTTGAGATTGTGTCCTCTTGTTCTGGTGTTGGTTGCCTGGGAGAAGAGACCAAGCCCCACCTGGGTACAACCTCCCTTCAGGTAGTTGTAGAGAGCAATAAGGTCTACATTGATGCTTCACTGGGAAAACAGAAGAGAAATAAATGGGGTTCTCTAGAGACCTTGTGTTTTGGGTTGGTCAGGTTTTTGTTAGTGATCTGGTAGGTGGCATAGGCAATGCCTGTGTTACATTTGTAGATATCACAAAGTCTGAAGGGGTTGTAAGCATGTTGGAAGGCAAAACTGGAATTCAAAACAACTTTGGCAAACTAAGGAAATTATGAGAAAAAGAGAGGAGACTGATTAGTAGCTTTAAGTGAAAGTACTGTGCTTCAACAGGAAGTGGCAACTACCCAGCACTGATTAAGTGGAAGTTGCCCAGAAATAAAATCTGACTATTAAAATGGGCCCCAAACTGAACTTGAGCCCTCTGTTGGTAATGCAGAAAAGCTGAACCTCACACTGGAGAATGTCTGAGCTTACATGCAACATACACAAATTAATCCTTCTATTTAATTCAACTTTGAAGGGTGTCAGGTGGGAGCAAGCCTAGAGAAGAGCATCACACATGAAGAAGTGTCTGAAATGTGAATGTGGGGGAGCAGGTGATGATCTGTTAGAGGGTAGAAGGGCTCTGCAGAAGGACCTTGACAAGCTGGACAGATGGGCAGAGTCCAACATGATGACATTCAACAAATCCAAGTGCCGGGTGCTGCACTTTGGCCACAGCAACCCCATGCAGAGCTACAGGCTGGGGGCAGAGCGGCTGGAGAGCAGCCAGGCAGAAAGGGACCTGGGGGTGCTGATTGACAGCAGCTGAACTTGAGTCAGCAGTGTGCCCAGGTGGCCAAGAAGGCCAATGGTATACAGGCCTGCATCAGGAATAGTGTGGCCAGCAGGAGCCGGGAAGTCATTGTGCCCTGTACTCAGCACTGGTTAGACCACACCTTGAGTCCTGTGTCCAGTTCTGGGCTCCTCAATTTACAAAGGACATTGAGACTCTTGAACATGTCCAGAGAAGGGCAACGAGGCTGGGGAGGGGTTTGGAGCACAGCCCTGTGAGGAGAGGCTGAGGGAGCTGGGGTTGTTTAGCCTGGAGAAGAGGAGGATCAGGGGAGACCTTATTGCTGTCTAGACCTACCTGAAGGGAGGTTGTAGCCAGGTAGGGGTTGGTCTCTTCTCCCAGGCAACCAGCACTAGAACAAGAGGACACAGTTTCAAGCTGTGCCAGGGGAAGTTTAGGCTGGAGGTGAGGAGAAAGTTCTTCCCAGAGAGAGTTGTTAGCCGTTGGAATGTGCTGCCCAGGGAGGTGGTGGAGTCGCCGTCCCTGGAGGTGTTCAAGATGGGGATTGGATGTGGCACTTGAAGCCATGGTTTAGTTAGTCATGAGTGTTGGGTGACAGGTTGGACTTGATGATCTTTGAGGTCTTTTCCAACTTTATTGACTCTATGATTCTATGATTTATGGTAAAGAAGTCAGTTGCCAAAGTGTTAACAAACCTCAAATGCATTAAAAGTTGTCAGCAGTGAGTGAGGATGCAGTCTTCAAACGACAGTGCTAGGTGTCGAATAATAGGCTTGCAAGTTAGCAAAACCCCCACAAGTGAGGAACTGGGGAAAAGTTAATGAGATGATTTGTCCTTTGCAGTAGTCACCTGAGGAGTTTATAAAGTCTTAATTTCTGGAGGTTAATAAATGCACTAAAAAAAATCATGTATTAGGGGTGACAGAGGTGTAATTCACCTGCCTTGGCTGCAGTGGAAATGAGATTGGCTTCTCCTGACAAAACTTTGCAGCTCTGTTTTCTTGCTTTCTGTGTGGTTCTGTTGGTTTGTTTGTCGTGATTCTAATGGGAAATTGATGCTATCAGGAAATAGGTTTTGGGGGTTAGAACAACTTACTGCTTTATGTACTTAAAGCTGGAAGAAGTGTGCAGTTGCAGGTAATATGGCTTGTCTTTCACTGAGAAGAGGTTTCCTCCAATAAGGCAGACCACTAATGGTATGCTAATTGATAATTATTTTATGTATCTGCAGCATTATCAGATGCTGTTAGCCATTCAGTATGTGGCAAATTGGATCTTCCTTCTGGAGAACTTCCTTTTATGACCGTGCCTAGAATAAACACTTTTATCTGTTCTGACATCTTAATGCTAAATAAAATATCTTGTTAGTCTTATGGCTCTTTTTTAGTGTCAGGTTTATTCTGATTACTGTTCTGACCTCCTGAAAGTGGTGATCTGGAAAACACAGCAAGAATGTTAATGGGCTCCACAGGCACACTGGGTGCTGCTGCCTTAGAGCTGATTGCTAACTTCAAGAGAGGTTTGTGCGGTAAAGCAGAATTTGTCTCTCTGCTTTAAGCACTGGAACAAGAGGACACAGTCTCAAACTGCTCCAGGGGAAGTTTAGGCTCGAGGTGAGGAGAAAGTTCTTCCCAGAAAGAGTTGTTAGCCATTGGAATGTGCTGCCCAGGGAGGTGGTGGAGTCACCATCCCTGGGGCTGTTCATGAGGGGATTGGATGAGGCACTTGGTGCCATGGTTTAGTAGTCATGAGGTGTTGGGTGAGAGGTTGGACTTGATGATCTTTGAGGTCTCTTCCAACCTTATTGATTCTATGATTCTATGAAGTCTCATTCCTACTGAAGTTCTGCTCTGTATGGCATAATAATTTTGTGTAAAACAGTATAAACCCTGATTGTCAAGTAATGTGAGAAATTACTTACAGCAGGGTTTGATTGGAATTTGGGAGGATTCAGGGGTTTTTTTGTCTTATTCATGGCAGAGGTGGGCAATGGCAGAGCAGGCAGGGTGCCTGGAGGTGTTTCAGGTGAATGGGGCACCTGAGTTAATCTTCTGTAGTGCTGAGCAGTTCACCAGTAATCCAGTGGTCAGCAGCTGCTCTGCCTGCCCCCAAGACCTCTGATTTTTCTTAGATCCCGAGAGGTGCTTCTGTCGTTGTGGATTAGAGCAATGCTGGAAACGTGTGTTTAGATCTGCAGTTCAGTAATGGCAGGATCAAAGACTGAAACACTTCTCCTGAGAAGAAAGATATTTTTACAGTAGTTGGATACAAGAGATAAATATTTATAGGCACTGTGACAGGAAATTGGAATCCTGACTGCTAATTGTGATTTATGCCCAAATCAAGAAGCTTCTTTTAGGTTTTTCATGCTTTGCATACATTCACATTTCTGCCCTAATGCATTTTCAATTAGTTTTATTTTCTTACTTTAAATATCCTACATCTTTTAGAGTTGGGAGAATGGACAGTTTCCACCAGGCTCCTTTGTTGTGAGTTGCAGCATTAGCTCATGGTTTTATCCCATCAAGTATACTAAGAACTTAGCTCTGTTAGCTCTGCTGGATCCCCACACAAAGTTGTAAATGAATTTGGTATTGTATGCAGATATCAGCTCCATTATAAAGGCAGAACACTGAAATCAGGTCCTGTTATCACTGAGCTTAGCACTTACTTTCCTGTAATAAAAAGAAAAGCTGTCAGAAGCTTTAATATTAACAAGTGGCCCACTGCAGTGCCTGGAGGTTGAGAGCACCATGCAGGGCATTGCTCACAGGACCAGAGCTGGAGCCTGGTTTATCTGACTGTTAGGTTGCCCAACCATTACCACTTGAAGATGTTTCCAGGTGAGTATGAACACTCTCAAATGCAGGTGAAAAAGAGGAGCCAAGATTATTTGTGGTACTGACTGATGACAGTTGTAATTTTCTGTAGTGAAAGGAAATTTTTATGACAGTTGGAGTGTTTCAAAATACATTAGAAGAAGTCATTCCAAGGCTAAGATTGGATTCAGGTTGGTTGCAAGAGGCAAAACATTGCTAAAAAGGCCCAAGTGTGGACCACATGAGGAAGCAGCCTTTAGAATAGAATAAACCAGGTTGGAAGAGATCTTCGAGATCATCGCATCCAACCTATCATCCAACACCACCTAATCAACTAAACCATGGCACCAAGCGCCTCATCAGGTCTCCTCCTAAACACCTCCAATGATGGTGACTCCACCACCTCCCTGGGCAGCACATTCCAATGGGCAATCACTCTCTCTGTGTAGAATTTCTTCCTAACATCCAGTCTGACCCTCCCCTGGCGCGGTTAGGGGCAGGTACGGTGACAGTTTTGCATCATCTCTGATCAGTGCAGCACAGATCACTTGTGCGCCTCACTGTTCGCTTCAGTCTGTGTCAAAGAGAGGAGCAGTGTGTTTGGGGAGTGCTTAGGCAAAAGGACATGCATTATTCAGTGTAGATGCAGTGCATGAAGATTAATTGAGAGACCTCATTAGAGCATAGAAAGCTCTGTGGCTGGTGGTTCATCAGCTGAACTAAGAAACCTTTTGAACTGCTCCCCCAGCATGCTTCTGTTGAGTTGAAGTCAGGCTGTTCAGGAGAAAAAAACAATGATTTCTGATTATGGAAATAACTTTTTTGTTTTTTTTAATTTGAATGGGATTATGTTCTCAATTCAAAATGATTGCTAACTACTTGGGTAACCAGATTTCAGGAGGAAATCTTACACTTCTAAATGTCTCTATACATCGAATGACATCAGGAGAATAGAATAGAATTAACCAGGTTGGAAAAGACCTTCGAGATCATCAAGTCCAACCTGTCACCCAACACCATCTAATCAACTAAACCATGGCACCAAGTGCCTCATCCAGTCTCTTCCTAAACACCTTCAGGGATGGTGACTCCACCACCTCCCTGGGCAGCACATTCCAATGACCAATCTCTCTAGGAAGAACTTCTTCCTAACATCCAGCCTAAACCTCCCCTGGCACAGCTTGAGACTGTGTCCTCTTGTTGTGTTGCTGGTTGCCTGGGAGAAGAGACCAACCCCCACCTGGCTACAACCTCCCTTCAGGGAGCTGTAGACAGCAAGAAGGTCTCCTCTGAGCCTCCTTTTCTCCAGGCTAAGCAACCCCAGCTCCCTCAGCCTCTCCTCACAGGGCTGTGCTCCAGACCCCTCCCCAGCTTTGTTGCCCTTCTCTGGACACGTTCCAGCATCTCAACATCTTTCCTAAACTGAGGGGCCCACAACTGGACTCAGGACTCAAGGTATGGCCTAACCAGTGCTGAGTACAGGGCAGAATGACTTCCCTGCTCCTGTTGGCCACACTATTCCTGGTCCAGGCCAGGATGCCATTGGTCTTCTTGGCCACCTGGACACACTACTGGGTCATGTTCAGCACTGACTTTTTAAGCACACTTGAGAGAATGAATTTTTAAGCTAAAAGGTATTGTTTAAAAGTATTGGTGGCTGGTAGAGACGTGAAAGGATGACACTGGAATGGCTCTGGGCAAGCAAGTAGCTTTTCTTTGGAGCACAAAGTGACTAGAAGCTCTGGCTGCTGTGATAAGGTGACAGGGAGGTGGTGGAAGCCTCATCCCTGGAGCTTTTCAAGGCCAGGCTGGATGTGGCTCTGAGCAACCTGATCTAGTGTGAGGTGTTCCTGCCCATGGCAGAGTGGGTTGAAACTAGATGATCCTTGAGGTCCCTTCCAACCCTAACAATTCTATGGTTCTATATACCTCAGTGACTAAGAAGGGCTGGTATCAGTAGAACTTGTCTCTTGCAAGGTCCACCAGGCTCCTGTGTGTATTTAGGATCCACAGTGTGGCATTTGAACAGAATCAGCCCTGACAGTAGTTGTTACCACATGAAGTGTTTCCTAGGAGCATCCAGAGCAAGTACTGGGACCTTGCTGCTGTCTGCAGGTGCTTGCTCTGCAGTTAGGAGCTGGCATGATTGTGGCTGGGGTGATTTGGTGGATAATACTGCCTGGAACACAGGGCCTGTTAGCAAAACCAGTGGTAAGAAGGCTAGCATTCCTCACACTGAGGATTAACTGACAAGCCAAACTGCTGTGGAATCGGTGTGGTGAAACCCAGAGGCCATTCATTTTCCCTTGGAAGTCTTCCCTCTATTTGAGTGTGTTTGAGGCTGCAACTGAGTTTGGTTTGAGACAGGGACCACCTGGTAGTGTGCTGGGGAGCTGAGACTTTGCTGGGACACAGGACACACAAAGAAGCCACGTGCTCAATTGAATCTCTTGTTCTGCTTGAGCTGAGCAACAGAATATTGCAAGGTTTTGGTGACTATTAGCTCATATTTGAGATTTACTGTGTTTCAGTCCTGTCTAGACCTGTCCTGTATTCTTTTTCTGCAAAGAAACTTCAGCAAAGGGCAGGATTTGCCAAATCAACACATTTTAACTGTACATTAAAGAATACTTGAGGATGGCAACTGGAATTTGTAATCACAAATGCTGAGGACAGCAGTCTGATTGTGTAAGTCACAAGATGAGCAGGAAAAGACAACCATAAAGTGTGACCTTATTCCCTATCAGAGCTCAGTGTTTTATAGCTAACAAGCTACAAGTCAAGAATTTACAAATAATCTCAGGCAGCTGTTGTTGATTTCTCAAATAATTTACAAGCAGAAGAATAAATAATGTAATGCAATGCTCTGTGACATTCCTGTGTATTGAGGTGCATTTAGTGCTCATATGCATAGAAAGTACAGGGCTTGATTCCAGGTGATTTACTTAAGTGCCTTTTTAATTAGGACTTAGAGAATGGACTCTGCTCTGCCTCCTCTCTGCCTCTCAACATCTCTTCCTGTGATGGTTTGAATCAGAACACAATGGGTCAAATTGAACCAGCATGGTATGAATAACAGCAGCAGGTTCAATTCAATCCACAGCCTTTCCTTTCCCATATGAATCTATGCACAATATTAACCATTTGGGGGGAAAGCAGTTTGTTTCACCATTCTCAGAACTTCACCTCTTTTTTTCCCCCCTCTTTTTTATTTTTTTTTCTCCCCTTTTTGTTCTGTTATGATGGAGCCTGAGGTGGTGAGGGTGGCAAGTGAATTCAGAGAGAATAGGCTACATCCAGAGTAAGGACATGGAGATGATGCAGTTAAGTTAACTAAGCAGACTACTCTAGGGTTAGGTGAACGATTTTTCCAGCCATCTGTCCTGTTTTTCTCTCCATAATTGATGGCAGAGTATCAAAACTGTTGGACAGTTAGTGATAGCTGTTAAAGGTGTCTGTATGCTCTCTATATAGTGGTTCAAAAATAATGGATATGGACCACTGGTGGTCTGCAAGTTCACAGGCCAGTGCTTCACAGCCTGGTCTTCATTACAGGTGTGTTGCTGCCAGGTGAAAGCTTAGAGTGATTTTTGAAATGTTTCAATAGAGTCCCCTTATCCAAAAATTTTGGAGCCAGTTGCCTGCATACAGCATATTTAAGTCATAGAATACTAGAACTGTCAGGGTTGGAAGGGACCTCAGGGACCATCCAGTTCCAACTCCCCTGCCGTGGGCAGGGATACCTCACACTCAGAGTCACATCCAGCCTGGCCTTAAAAACCTCCAGGGATGTGGCTTCTATCACCTCCCTGGGCAACCTGTTCCAGTGTCTCACCACCCTCATGGGAAAGAATTTCTTCCTACCATTTGTTTTCTCTGAGATGGGCCAGTAAATTGACACCTGTATGCTAAAAGAGAACATAATAGAGAATTTCAAAGCAAATAGCAACAAGTCCTTGTCTGTGTGTCAAGGATGCCTGGCACTCCTATCAGTGCTGCTAGTGGTGCTTTACCTGCAGTGTGGATGAAATCTGTGCCTAGCATGTCCAGCTCTCAAAATCAGGCTTAATGCATTTCTCTCTCCTTGCTGATGTGACACACACAATCCTGTGTTATCGCTGCCAAAAGATAGGAATGAAGGAGGAAGAAAATGCAACAAAACCCCAATGCTGCTGTGATGGGGAAGGCAAAGAGAAGACAGGTATAAAGAAAGATTGTGTGTGCAGTTGGTGCTCTAATAATTTGAAATGCAATTACTAAAGGTCAGCCATCTCCAAAGGCAGGTTTTGCTCTGCTGCTCCTGGACTTGCAAGCTGAGGGGGGAGAGGCTTACAAGAAGTAACAAGTAGGGATGGGGTGAGCAGCAGAGGATAGCAGACCATCTTTTCTTCCTAAGGACTTTCGATCTCCAAGTGATGAAATCACACACAGCTCTAGATGTCATATACCTGACAGTATTGTTTATTCACTGCAGCTTCCAGGCATGGATGACCCTGCTCCCTCCCTGCTTCATTATGCCTCTGCCTTTGTGTATCTGCTGCTCGAGGGATAGGAGAACAGCAGAAGCAATTCTTCTATGCCATTTGACACATTTACTAGCAAAGACAACTTATTTTTTTCCCCCCAAAAAAATCTATCCTAGGAGACCTAATTGTGGCCTTCCAGTATCTGCAGGGGGCTACAAGAAAGCTGGGGAGGGACTTTTGAGGGTGTCAGGGAGTGATAGGACTGGGGGGAATGGAACAACAATAGAAATGGGTAGATTTAGATTGGATGTTAAGAAGAAATTCTTCCCCATGAGGATGATGAGACACTGGAAGAGGTTGCCCAGGGAGGTGGTGGAAGCCTCATCCCTGGAGTTTTTTAAGGCCAGGCTGGATGTGGCTCTGGGCAACCTGCTGTAGTGTGAGGTGTCCCTGCCCATGGTAGGGGTGTTGAGTAGAGTAGAGTAGAGTAGAGTAGAGTAGAGTAGAGTAGAGTAGAGTAGAATAGAGTAGAATAGAATAGAATAGAATAGAATAGAATAGAATAGAATAGAATAGAATAGAATAGAATAGAATAGAATTAACCAGTTTGGAAGAGACCTCTGATGGTCCTTGAGGTCCCTTCCAACCCTAACAATTCTATGATTTGAAGAGATTTCTGCAAAGCATACATTTGAAGCCTGAGAAACTCCCTACACTATGCATAACCCAAGCTGTATTTTCTTGAAGATATTCCCTTTAAAATACCTTTTTTCCCTTCTTTTCTTTCTTGAGAGCATAATTGTGGGAGAGCCTGGATGTGGTGTTATTTGTTATTGTTATTGCTGTTAGCTAGTAAAGCCACAGAGCAGAAATGATTAGTAACCATAACCTCAGCATAAGAAGCAGACATGACTCATGGGTTGCTCATAAAGTATTTGTTCCATTAATCCAACTCTGTTGTGTGGTTTGAGAGTAATTATATTTTGAATATCAGTGTGAATAACTTAATGGCTTGGAATCACTTGAAATTTCTTATCAATCCATCAACTAATATCCGTTACTGATAATTTGCATTCATAACAGAGTAAGTGACTCAAAGCTACTTCTTGGTGTTCTTTTTATAATCATTTACAGCTTCCTTTGATCATATGATAATACCCTTCCCTCCTACATCCTTCTTCAGTGTCTTACAGGCCACAGGTACCAGTTTTCTTCTGGTTTTATGTGTTATTGAGTCAAAACTACAAGCTTTCATCACCTCTTGAGGCATGTGAGGAAACTGGAGGAATCTGAAGCTCAGCTGTGCTTGAATGCACGTTTATTTATTGGCACAGAGTATGCAAAATGTTAGCAGAACCCAAGACAGATCCAAAAGCTACAAAGAAAAAGCTGAAATCCAACTGTTGAGCAGGCCACGTGTGGCCAATGCAAATCGTGGTGTGACGTGACTGTTCATTGTTCTGCTAGATTAGTCAGTGCCTGAAGACACAGCACTAATGCTGGAGGACACCTTCTCTGGGAGCTGAGGGGTCATCTGATTATCATAGTTTTGTTATTCTTACTAATCTCCTGCTGTAGAATAGATGAATTTGTGAGCAGGTAAATATGGAGAGTGCGGCTACGCTGGAAGGAGTTGGAACAGAAGATCACTTTTCCTCCCGAGACAGTTATGCAGCAAAGCAAAGGCTCTTTAGCAAACAAGAAAAATGTATTGCCATGTGTAATTTTGTAGGTAGTACTGCTAATGAAAGAAGGAAAGTGCTACCACCAAAAAAAAAAAGGTGTCCTTTCCTCTGTCTCTCTCCTTTAAATCTAGATATCTCATTTCCATGAACCTGAAATGCAGGACTGCAGGCCCCATGCTCGTGACCGAGGGGCAAATAGCTCATTTTGATGTGTTGCACATAATGATGAAGGAGTAAACCAGCTTTTTGTCATCTTGGCTGCTTCTCAAACCTCCACAAAGCTTGCCCACAGGAAATGACCAAGCGTCAGAGGTTCTGTAGCTGTTTCTGGAAAGGGTGTTGCATCTGTCAAGTGAAGTCCTTTTTATTTGACAGGATAGCTTTTATTGGGTTGTTTTCATGTAATGTGGCCTCACAAAATAAAGAGTGCTCTTCAAAAAAAAACAACCAACCCAAAAAACCCAAAGCCCCTCCAAAAAAGTAAACTACCAAAGAAGAATTGTTTGGTCTTTAATCATAAGGTGTAATAATGAAACTTGTCTATCTTTCTCAAAGTACATTACAGATGACCCTACTGTCCAAACTCATTTACTATTATTAGATCTTTTCAGACCTGAGAAGTGCTGACATCCTGTCATTAATACTCTTGTAAATTCTGAAGTAAACAGATTTCAAAGACACTCAACTGTCAGTGTGAAGACAAGGTCAAAGAGTTGAATGACAAGTCCTCCTGGTACAATAAGGCGACCCATCAATCAGTTTTACTAGCAACTTCTTAATACTAGAGAAAAGAGATCAGAACATGACAAAAGAGTACCTTGGAAGATGTATGTGCTGATATCCCTTTTGGTATCCTTGTGGATAATGATGAGCAACTGTTATATATGGTCTGGGAATGTGGCACTCTCCTGTAGGAGAACCTCTCCTGTAGTTTAAAATGTCTGAAATTCAGGTACTGAAAGTATATATTATGCCAAAACCTTTTTGAGCAAGATACATAGAATAGAATAGAGTAGAATAGAATAGAATAGAATAGAATAGAATAGAATAGAATAGACCAGGTTGGAAGAGACCTTCAAGATCATCGTGTCCAGCCCATCATCCAACACCAACTAATCAATTAAACCATGCAACCAAGCACCCTATCAAGTCTCCTCCTAAATACCTCCAATGATGGTGACTCCACCACCTCCCCAGGCAGCACATTCCAATGGGCAATCACTCTCTCTGTGTAGAATTTCTTCCTAACTTCCAGCTTAAACCTCCCCTGGTGCAGCTTGAGACTGTGTCCTCTTGTTCTGGTGCTGGTTGCCTGGGAGAAGAGACCAGCCCCCACCTGGCTACAACCTCCCTTCAGGCAGTTGTAGAGAGCAAGAAGGTCTCCCCTGAGCCTCCTCTTCTCCAGCCTAAACAACCTCAGCTCCCTGCATCAAGCTAGGTGGTTAAGTTCCATCTAAGAATGATCAGGTTTTAGTGTGGCTAACTCAAGGATGGTGATTTACAGCCATTGAAAAGAACCCTATTTTGTTAGTGATGCTCTCTTTGCTGGGAGTGTGCAAGCTTCACTGTCAGGAATCTTTGCCTGTCATGCCACTGGGTTGCGTCTCCTGAAAAGTTCTGTGGCTTTCGTTCTGCAGGGTTAGATGTCACAGACAGGTTAATCAGTGGCAATGTTAATCGCAGCCGGCCTGCTGGTTTAAAAATAGGACACAGTCTAAAGTTAGATGGCTCTGGAAGAAGGAATCCCCTTTGTCTATGAAGTAAAGGTTGAACAACAACATTATGACTCAGATCTCTCATTTTTATTAGCATGGGATATTACAAATCAGAGAAAATACAAAATACCTGCACATGAAAGGACTTCAGAGGCATTCAACAGTCAAGGTATTACCTGTCTTGAAGCTATATTGCAAGGCTTTTCAGGTGGTCATTATCTCATTATGATAATGAGAGTTTGTCTCAATAAAAAGAAAAGAAAAGTCAGTTTGCATCTGGAGATCCAGTCTAAACACAAGTTCACATGTAAATGTACTTCACTGTATGATGCCTGCTTTGTTCTGTGGGATTTCCCAAAGCCAAGGGCAACAGGCAGTGCAACGAGTGACTCCTAACCACCTTCCTTTTGCATTCTCCAGTTATAGGAGTCTTGATTTCTTTGGAAAAGTCTGCCTTGAAGTTTGTGTAGTTAGAAGTAAGAACAGCAAATCTATCTTAGGCTCTCCCTGAGCACTGGCACGTTGGTTTTCCTTTTATATTGGTGTAAGATCAGGCTGGTTTCCGAGTCATGTCTAGAAGGTACTTAATAAAATACGCCTGGTGGGACTAGTGGCTAGCATGTGGGAATCTCTGTGTTTATTTGCAGAGCAGTGGTATTGTGCTGAACTTCCACTGGGAACCTGAGGCTTGACTGCATGTACCATAAGCTTTGCTAAAGCCTTCATAGGTTAAATTCCCAAAGTGGTGGGTTTTGAGTGGAATCAACAACAGTAGAAGGTGGGGGGCGGGGAAAGTCTTCTTCCCTCCCCCCCCACCCCCCCATGTAGGCTTGACTGCTTTGGACAGTTGAATAAGACTTCATTACATACAATCATAGAATCAACAAGGTTGGAAAAGACCTCAAAGATCATCAAGTCCAACCTGTCACCCAAGACCTCATGGCTACTAAACCATGGCACATGACTGCCTCTTGTCATAGGGCACTTCAGAGGACAGTCTGGCTCCATCTTTTCTCTCTCCCGTCCACTATTCATAGACATTGTTAAGGTCTCCTCTAAGCCTTCTCCAGGCTAAACATTCCCAGCTCTCTCAGCCTTGCCCTGTATGGTTCTAATCATTTTTGCTGAGCTTACTCCAGTATGTCCATGCCCCTTTCATGTTGGGGGTATAGTACTGCAGATGTCTTACCAGTTGTCTTCCCGTGGATTTGTTTTTCTGTCATCTCGGAAGCTGTGAAGTCTGCTGACCTCCGTCTGCAGATCTTCACTTAGTCAGCCAGATCTCCCACCACCAGAAGGCTCCTGTAAGGAAGGAGGCCATCTTCTGCTGTCCTGGTGTCAGTGAGAAACCCCAGCAGCTTCAGATCTGCAGATCTGCATCCTCTGCTGGCAGCTCTATCTGATAGATACTAAGGGAAGCAGGAGAATGTGTAATAATCTTCACTCCAACAAAGAAACCTCCTTTTTAGATGCTGGGTCAGGTATTTGGTTGTTTTGTTTGTTGTTTTTATTTTTCTCTTTCTAATCTCTTTTACTGTCAGAATAGGATGTGGTTGAAGTTTTATGCTCCTTGAGTGCTTTGCGTTATTTTGAATGTAGAGAACTATTCTTATTCTGCGGGGCTTGTTTTCACTTGCATTTGAAATTCCATGGCAACAATTTATAGTGGACCAAGCTTCCATTTTGAGCAGTTAGCCATCATCAAGTGAACAAATGTATTAGCTCATCCCCCTGGTATGTGTCACAGGGTGCTAAGGGTTGGAAGGGAGCTCCAGACATCATGAAATCCCTTTGCTGTAAATCCCAGTGTCAGCTGTGGGCATGTTCTTGGTGAAACATAATTTCTGCAGAACAGATCCAGCATGGCTGGTATTCTGCCAAGGATCACTCCTGACTCTGTTATGGTTAGAACATCCATTGCCATGGTGTGGAAGCAGCGTAGGCCTGGGTGAAAGTATGGTTGGCCATAACGCCCCCTGTATTTGTTGCTGTGGAGGGTGGTCTCAGTTTGGGAGCTCCCCTGTGAATGTGTCTGTCTTAGGATTGTGTTTCCTAGCAAGCTGTGAGGCAGTGCACAAGGTGCTGCATTGGCTGTGGCTGGGCCTCCTCATCTGTCAGGGTAATTTATGGGAACACTTCACGGCACCTTCTGTTGCTAATGGTCTGTCAGAGTCCTGCAGGAAGGACTGGTTCTGCTTCCTAATTTTAAGAGCCATGATGGTGGCACTGTTTGTCTCTTTCCTGGATCTATTTTGGATTTATGTCTGGCCAAGGGTTTGGAAGAGCTGCTATAAAAGCAGAAACATCTGCTGGGGCTTTAAGTACCGGTAGCTTGCCAAGTTCAACAGTAGGCTAAGCTACAGCTGATGGGCTCAGCCTTCCCCAGGTGTCACTGCAGTTACAGGAGAAGGACGGCAAGGGAAATGTGGCTGCTAATAGCTCTAAGCAAAATAAATTTAAAGAGCAAGCTTCAGCAATTGTAGAAGGCTGTGAGGAGGCTACAAATGGGGCCATTAGCAAGTGACCAACAAATGCAGCTGCTGTGCGTGTGAGCTGCTGCATTCCCTCAGTGACCCTGGTGACTGCAGCTCCCTCCTCCTGTGGGTGACTGTAGCTCTCCCTCTGTGCCCTGTGAAAATGCCAGCTCAGGTGGCACAGACACACCTTCATTTTAAAGGCTGCTAGGAAAATCTGCTCATAGAATAATGGAATCAATAGGGTTGGAAAAGACCTGTGAGATCATCAAGTCCAACCTGTCACCCAACACCTCATGACTACTAGACCATGGCACCAAGTGCCACATCCAATCCCCTCTTGAACACCTCCAGGGACGGTGACTCCACCACCTCCCTGGGCAGCACATTCCAATGGCTAACAACTCTCTCTGTGAAGAACTCCCTCCTCACCTCCAGCCTAAACCTCCCCTGGTGCAGGTTGAGACTGTGTCCTCTTGTTCTGCTGCTGGTTGCCTGGGAGAAGAGACCAAGCCCTACCTGGCTACAACCTCCCTTTAGGTAGTTGTAGAGAGCAATAAGGTCTCCCCTGAGCCTCCTCTTCTCCAGGATAAACAACCCCAGCTCCCTCAGTCTCTCCTCTTAGGGCTTGTGCTTGGGGCCTGTCTCTTGTTTAACTGTCTGAACATTTTCACAACTGCAGGCACATCATGGCAACCTCATTCACAGGAAGGTGATGTTTGTGACATGGACAGTGAACTTCTCTTGCAGGAGAGGAGTTCAAAATGATGCCTTAAAATTCCTTGTGAAGGAATTACACAACTGTAATTGTTCATGATGCAATTGTCATAACTTGGAATAATCACTCCTTTGATCCGGCAGACGTGGGAGATGAACTTTTGCTTCATCTGAGCTCTGCTCAGCCCTCCATCCATGATGTGCCTTTGCAGCTTTGGAGAAGAATGCTAGAAAATCCACAGCAGACAACCTTGGGGCAGTTGATGGATCTCTAATGCACTCAGCATAAGGCTTGATACCTTCCAGAGTCTGTCTGTATTTACTTACTGGCTAGGATGTTTTTGTTCTTCATAAAAATGTCCATTACTCCCCTGGTTCTGCCAAGCCATTGACTTCATTTACCTTTGCATGAAGTGCTACAGCCTGGTCACATAATTCACTGTCCCTCCCACATCCTCCAGAGGAATCATAAATTTGAGGGCAGATCTTATGCAGCAAAGGCAAAAAAATTTCTACAGGTGGAGTGAGAGAAGAGTTCCACTTACTGAAGCAGCAGATTTCTTGTTGGTAGAGCCCATTACTTGAGAAACACATGATGGCACGTGAGGTGCACATTCAAATTGTCAAATTCTTAGCACTTCTTTTTAAATCTTAGAAATGCTCTCGTGGCAGCCACATCTATCCAGTGGTTACAAGACAACCTCCTGTTCTGGTCAGAAAGCACAAGGCCAGATTCTCTCTTCTCATACCATCCCAGCATCCTCCTTGCCTTCCAAGGAGCTGCCTGCCTGAGAAAAAAGTTGTCTCAAAAATATTTCAGCTGTGTGCAGTGGCTTAAGTAAAAAGCCTGGGCTGTGGGAAATACCTCACATTTTTCCATGGTGAAGAAGTTTAATGTTCCTTGCAAACCTAAAAAAAAAGTTCTTAAACCATCCCCCTTTCCCCTAAGAGCACAAGTATGTGAGATGGAAGTTTTTCCTTTGTAATTACTCCTTTCCAATCACAGCACTCATAAAAGAGGAACTGTACTGCAAGAAGAGGAATTGTACTGGAAGTGATGTAAGGATGTTTCCAATTCTGGCAATACAATTAGTACACACAGTTTTGGGAAACTGCTTTTAGCACTAAAGGCTTTACTATATCAGGAACAGTGTGGCCAGCAAGAACAGAGAAGTCATTCTGCCCCTGTGCTCAGCACTGGTTAGGCCACACCTTGAGTCCTGTGTCCAGTTCTGGCCCCCTCAGTTTAGGAAAGATGTTGAGTTGCTGGAAGTTGTCCAGAGAAGGGCAACAAAGCTGGGGAGGGGTTTGGAGCACAGCCCTGTGAGGAGAGGCTGAGGGAACTGGGCTTGCTTAGCCTGGAGAAGAGGAGGCTCAGGGGAGATCTTATTGCTGTCTACAACTCCCTGAAGGGAGGTTGTAGCCAGGTGGGGACTGGTCTCTTCTCCGAGGCAAGTAGCACCAGAACAAGAGGACACAGTCTCAAGCTGTGCCAGGGGAAGTTTAGGCTGGATTTTAGGAAGTTCTTCCCAGAAAGAAAGATTGGCCATTGGAATGTGCTGCCCAGGGAGGTGGTGGAGTCACCATCACTGGAGGTGTTTAGGAGGAGACTGGATGTGACACTTGGTGCCATGGTTTAGTTGATTAGATAGTGTTGGGTGATAGGTTGGACTCAATGATCTCAAAGGTCTTTTCCAACCTGGTTAATTCTATTCTATTCTATTCTATTCTATTCTATTCTATTCTATTCTATTCTATTCTATTCTATTCTATTCTATTCTATTTATTCTTTTTTCCCCCTTTTTACTTTTATTTCCCCTGATTTTTCAGCAAGCACACCTTTCTTTTCAGAGGTTCTTGTTTGTTCCAGTTGGTGGAAGGATGCTAACACTATATAGAAAGTCAAGTATTCATTTCTCTTATAGGTAGTAATTAAATAGTTAAGTGAAGCCCCTGGGTGTTTGTTGGTGGGGTTTTTTTCTCCACAGCACAGTACTTTCAGAAATAATAGATTGAGCTAGTGAGGGAAAGCCTTTTTATTACAAAGGCACACCTAATGGTGAGATTCTTCCTGTGCTCTAAGGCAGGTAGCCTTTTGATGGGGCAAAACCCCCCTGCCAATTAATATTGATAATTGTTTTAGCACTGCCTGAGTTGTCTGCTCCAGTGTTTTATTTATATTTCAAGTGTGCCAGAGCTGTCTCTCACTAGCAGACCCCTGGAACTCTGCATGATATACTCCTTTCCTTACTGAGACCTGCTAAGGCAGCGCTGGATTTGCAGCTGATTTGCAGTTTTAACTGGAAACTAAATCTGTGCAGGACTGTTTCGTAGGATAAATGCTTGCACTCTAATGGCTAGTTACATGCTCAGTTGAATTCAGTGAAGAAACTGTGGTAAGAAATTGATCTTTCCTTATTTCTCACCATTTCATTCTCATTTTCTGCTCCCTTATTTAGGTCACTACAAGAGTTTGTGAGACTGAGTTGGAAACGGGATTACTGAAATGATTCTCGGTTAAAAGCAAACCTTCAAAACCTTGATCTGAGCGTGGATCATTCCAGCTGGTTTGTTTTTAACAGGAGGAGATGGCTGGGGTAGGAAGGTGATGGTGAATTTCTAAGGTGCTGCTGTGCCTGGAGGGCTGCGTGCCTCGCTGCCTGCCCCAGCCCCACCTGGGCTGCAAAGCTGAGGAGGAAGAAACAATGCAGAGCTTTTGCTTTTTATGAAAGTAAGACATAACCCTGTCTGCCTGACAGTGTCTTGTCTGCTTTGTCACTGTGACACCGCTTGTTTCATGGCTGAATGGATTCATCACAAATCTCTGTGTACTGCAAGCCTGGCTGCAGGCTGTACCTTCCCAGACGTGCTGTCAGCGAGCGCTGCTTATTGATGATGAAATTAATGCACCAAGGCAGTAGTTGCAGAATAGGTGTCTTACCTAAACTAACAGTTTCTGGGAGAAAAGGTGATGGCTGCAGCTAATAGAAGCTAATGTGATGTAAAATATAAGGCCTCATTATTGGAGCTGTGCAGGGAAGTAACAAGGAGCTTGAAAATGTAGCTGATAAGCAACGTGATTATAGGCTAATGAGCAGGATGTTTGTGGTATAGTGAAGGGCTAATGAAGGGCTGCAGAAGATAACTGTAGTGATCTGCAGTGAGACTATGGAGTGGGAATGTTTCAATACAGCACTGAAAGATGTGTAGTACATACTAAAGGCACAGAGCAGCCAACTATCAGAGTTTAAGTGTGTGCATGCATATTGTACACTCTAATTATCCATCACCAATACACAATAAACGTGTGACAAGATTCCAGCAAGGGAAAACAGCAGTATATTTATGTAGCTTGAGCTCCTGTGCCTATTACAGGAAGGATCAGGATGTGCTGGAAGGTGTCCAGAGGAGGGGCACGAGGATGAGCAGAGGGCTGGAGCACCTCTTCTATGAGGACAGACTGAGAGAGTTGGGGCTGTTCAGTCTGGAGAAGAGAAGGCTCTGAGGAGACCTTATTGAGGCCTTCCAGTATCTGAAGGGGGCTACAAGAAAGCTGAGAAGGGACTTTTTTCGGGCGTCAGGGAGTGATAGGACTGGGGGGAATGGAGCAAAAATAGAAATGTGTAGATTCAGATTGGATGTTAGGAAGCTCTTCCCCATGAGGGTGGTGAGACACTGGCACAGGTTGCCCAGGGAGGTGGTGGAAGCTTCATCCCTGGAGGTTTTGAAGGCCAGGCTGGATGTGGTTGTGAGCAACCTGATCTAGTGTGAGGTGTCCCTGCCCATGTCAGGGGGAGCTGGATCTGGATGATCCTTGAGGTCCCTTCCAGCCCTGACAATTCTATGATTCTAAGTAACACCTCTATTTGTACACAGAGGTCAGTTTATCACCTTCCTAGGTCCCTCATAAGAAAACAGAATGGTTTGAGTTGGAAGGGACCTCCAAAGGTCATCTAGTCCAACTCCCTTGCAGGGACATCCTCCACTAGATCAGGTTGCTTCAGAGCCTTGTTGAGCCTGACCTTGAATGTCTCTGGGGATGGGGCCTCAACCAGCTGTTCCAGTGTTCTACCACCCTCATGGTTCCTGCAGTATGCAAAGCTTTGTGTCCGGGTGACTTGAAGATGGGATAATTCCTGGAAAACCTGGGCTTTGTAACACTTTCTGCAAAGGTAATTGCATCATCAGAGTAGAAAGTTATAGCCTGGCATGCCAGTATTTGTGGGGCACAGTCAGCCCAGGTACCATGTAGTGTCTGGGTAGCCAGCTGTCAAACCCTCAAGAGAGAAGCCAATGTGTGGCAGAGTTTAACATTTGCCTTCTGTCGTATTTAAGTGCATTGCAAAACAAGGCTGTGCCCTGTCCCTCCTTGTGAAGTTAGTAACCAAGCTCCCTGACTTCTAGAGTCACCTGGCAGGGTAGTCTTTGCTTTTACTGTCTGCTAAAGAGCACTGGTTTTCCCTCTTAGAGCAGCCAGCTGAATTGGGTGTATATATATATATATATAGGGTGTGTATATATATATATATATATATATATATAGCATTGACTAGAAGTCCAGCTCGTGTTTTGATCTTCCTTGAATTCTCAGTAAGAATGTGGCTCTTCAGTGGTTTGGTTTCAGTTGTTTTTTCTTTTCCCCCTGTGGGCTCTTGCTGTGCTCCTAATGCCTGCAAAAATGGGAAGGGTAACTGTAAGTGCAGAATTGCACCACTGTCTGTCCTCATCAGAGCATTACAGAGCAGCTTCAGCTAAAAGGACCTAGGTTATCAGCACATGTGATCAATATTTGTTATCAGTGTTGGATGGGTTAAGTGAAACCAGGACACTTCACTTTTTAATGCTTTGGGAAGAAACAAAGTGAACTCTGTACTGCGTAAGTGTGAAGTTGCTAAGCTTTCTGTTAGCTCTTGCCTGTGCCATTGGTTCTTTAGTGTAAAACTGGATTAAGATAGAAACATTTATATATTTCTGGGTTTGAGAGGGGAAAATATTTAACTTCAAAAAGGCTCAACTTTTCTGGAAAGCAGAGAGAGATTTCAGCAAGTATTCCAGCAGAGCTGACAGCTGATGGAGTAACCTGCAGCGGGATTGTTAGGGCTCTTGTTCTTCTAGAGCCTTTGAGGAAACTTTCATCTGCACAAATTCCTCAACACATGAGTCAGGTATTGGAGCCCAACATTACAATGTGCTTCTCCTCTGAAGAAAGCCCTTGGAATATTGTAGGGTTGGGTTTGTTGTTGCTGTTTAAAAGATTTTATGAGGCTTAGCAAAACCTCTGCGATTTCCACGTGTGTGTAAGAGCTTGTGAACTCTTCTGGACTGTTTATGTAAAGGAGATATATTAGTGTACCACATCTTCAGTGATAATCCCCTGAATACTGCCCTTTCACTAGTTTTATCCTGGAATCTGTTGCTGGAACTTCTGAGGTATCTGTTTTAGATACTCCAGCAGCCAGTCCTCCATTACTGCCCTATAGATACCTTTTTTCCTTACAGACTTTTTGAGGTACAGGAGATGGAGTTGTCTCTATTTTTCAGGTGAGTGACCAGAACACAAAGGAAGTCTTGGTGCTAGATATAAGTCTGTGACAGAGGAAGAACCTGGATTAATTTCTCTTGCACTTTGAAGGTCATGGTATGCACTTGAAGTATGGGATTGTTCTGGCCAAAAGGAGGAGGTGTGATCTGGTGTAG
The DNA here is from genome assembly GCF_014839835.1 of Dryobates pubescens. Taxonomy (NCBI): domain Eukaryota; kingdom Metazoa; phylum Chordata; class Aves; order Piciformes; family Picidae; genus Dryobates; species Dryobates pubescens. The sequence continues at coordinate 5,691,246 of NC_071634.1, forward strand.
GTGATCCTGCTCTGGCAGAAGGGTTGGACTAGATGATCCTTTGAGGTCCCTTCCACCCCCTGAAATTCTGTGATTCTGTGAAGATGGCAGTCTGGAGAAAACTAAGTGGGAAGAGGTCCAGGGAGTGTAATGCACAGACCCACTCCTCCTTGATGCTGTAACGTGCATCCCAGTTGCGTCTGTGACTTTTTAAATCATTTATCAGTAATCTAAACCAGATTAATCTAAACCAGATCTTTCACATGGCTGTTTTTTTTTCCCCAGAGGCTTTCTTTTTGTTTCACTAGGTGAGTAATCCACAAGTCATTGGAAACCTCTTTGTTGTTGTTGTCTTCTAGCATTTTCATTTACTGGGACTTGAACAGTATGGCTCATTTATCACAGTATCACAGAATCACCAAGGTTGGAAGAGACCTCAAAGATCATCGAGTCCAACCTGTCACCACAGACCTCGTGACTAGACCATGGCACCAAGTGCCACGTCCAATCCCCTCTTGAACACCTCCAGGGATGGTGACTCCACCACCTCCCTGGGCAGCACATTCCAATGACAAATGATGCTCTTGGTGAAGAACTTTCTCCTCACCTCGAGCCTAAACTTCGCCTGGCGCAGCTTGAGACTTGGCTGGAACAGAACTGGAATTAATCTCCAGGAAGATGAACATCTGTGTTAAGTGTTCCAACCACTTTCTTTCCAGTGCAACTCTTCAACTCCTTAACAAAGAAACCAGGGAAGGAAGCATTTGCAGTCTACATTTTCTTTGAGGATTAAATTTTCCTTGGGAAGGAAATTTTCATCACTCTAAAAAAAACTCCATTGACATCCCCCTATATACATTTTAGTGTTTCCTGTATATGGTTCCAAATACACTTGTAAAATGTAATCTGGAAACCCAAAACTAGCAGAGAGAAATCCTGCATCATAGGTGTGAGTCATCAGTGGAGAGCTGTTTAATGAGAGTGAAGTTTAGACAGGCAGACATTTGGTTCATGTCTCTTTTGGTAGCTGTTAAATTTCTCCTGTATTTTTTTTCCCCCCTCAGTGTTGCTGTTGGATGATGTCCAGACTCAGCATTTAGGTGCAGTTCCAAATTATGTTAGGCATAGATTTATATCAAAAAGGTACATTTTTACAGACAAGACCCAGATTTCCTCAGAGTTTAGGGGCTTTGAAAGTTTTGTTTCATCAGGGTCCATTTCAGTGCCACTTGGAGGCTTTCCCAACTCTGGTTTGCGCTCACGGTATTAAAACAAGCTACAAAGACATAATTCTGCCTGTGCTGTAATTGCATCATTTTGAACACACCATTGTCACAGGACAAGTGATTTTTCCCTTCAAAGCAAACAAACTGGCACATGTTTCAGCAGATGTACACACTTTCAAAGATGTTACTCCAAGAAGATACTACCCAGGCACAAGCCCCGTCAGACACAGGTTGTGTGATCAGTAGGTGATCAGACTGATCAAGTTGTTCCAGCATCCCATGAGCCTGCTGCCCTGGAACACCCCTGCACATGAATGCCTTGATGGCTGTGCATCAGCCTGTTGTCTAAGGTTGGAACTGGGTTTTCTTTATTCCTTTGTCCCTTGAGAGAGCTAATTTGTACCAGAAAATAAAAGATTTTTGACTATGTAGGTTTCCTACCATTGTCTGAAAACACGTTGGTTACCTTCATGTGCTCTTTTTGTTACAACTTTAGCCTTTTCTTGTCCTTGCTGTAAGTCATGAGAATTACAAGAGGAAGTTTTAGACTGGAATGTTTTATCTTTGAAATAGCTTTTCCTCTTCAGGCTTCCTGCCTGTACTCTTTTCATACCTTGATATAGTCGTTGCCACCATCCCTCCTGCAGTGTCACTCTCCAGTGGTCCCATTGTATTAATCCTGAAACTGCCTCTTCAAAGGGAATTGGATCATCTTTAAGCTTCAGAGAATTATTTCAGGACAATATTACTGGGCAAGCCACTGCCCTGATATTCTTTGCTCAAAGAGAATAGACTAGGTTCTGTTTCCATCACACACGCTTGTTCTGCAGGATTTCAGCACATCTGGCTGAAGTCAGTGTTTTACTCTCTGCTTTAATTTCTTTTCTGTCAAACACCTCCAGCAAATTAGATTTAGGGCTGTCCATCCTCTTCCCCTTGGAATTTTAAGCAGCTTGGTGCTGAATACCCAGCACAGTGCAATTGGATGTATTTGATTTCTACATCATTATTTGCCAAAACCGAATCGCTCTGATTCTGTTAACTTCTGTAATGCATTGCTGCATATCTGCAGGTGAAGCAGCATCAAGGAGGGAAAAAGCCCAGAACAAATCCATTCAGATGTAACAGGAAAACAGCTGAACTCCCAAGTCAGGCTGTCAGCATGGTCTGTGTGTCATAGGCTGTACCCAGTCATTTTCTTGCTTGTAGAGAGGGAAGAAAAGCAAGGTAAATATGAACCTTTCTTTACTTGGTGTCCTTTAGGACCTGATCCAGGTCCTGATCATTATCACCCAAATAGATTTGCTGATACCAAAGACTTTGAAAGCTGCTGCAGGGCCACAGTGAAGGTTCTTACATCATGTGCCAAGCTGGATGTGTGAATGCAAAGTGGCCTCCTCTGGCTTTGTTCCACGTGTTCTGTCACACCCCTGGCCACACTGGGACACAGGTGGGCAGAGTGTGGGCACACAGTGCTCATGGCAACCTCCTGCAGGCACAAAGCTCTTGGGGGCACTTCTGCCTTGCATGGTTTTGAGGAAAGCTTCAGACTGTGGGCCACTTACCAAGGTGTACACACTTGGCCAGGAGTTTGGTTTCTCACTTTTCTCTCTCTTGCTGCACTCAGTCACATTCCTATGACTCTCAGCAGTGGCTCGTGTGGATGAGGAGCATGAGACAACAGAGACCACCAGGGAGAAATGAATGTGGTAGAATGGGGCTACAAGGCAGAAATCAGTGCTAGGTAGTCCTCAGTGTCATACTGGGAGGGACAGAGGTCTCATCCTGGTTCTTTTGCATGTGAGAGCTGTTGTGTGTTCCCAATTGTTTGGTGTGAGCTCTTCCTGTGTAGCCAAGGAGATGATATTAGTAGCTGCTGCAAAGACTTTGCTCTGCTTAGCTGTTTTTCCCCACTTTGAGAGGACAGACTGAGGGAGTTGGGGCTGTTCAGTCTGGAGAAGAAAAGGCTCTGAGGAGACCTTATTGTGGCCTTCCAGTATCTGAAGGGGGCCTAGAAGAAAGCTGGGGAAGGACTATTTAGGGTGTCAGGGAGTGATAGGACTAGGGGGGAGGAAAAAAAGATAGAAATTGATAGATTCAGACTGGATGTTAGGAAGAAGTTCTTCCCCATAAGGGTGGTGAGACACTGGCACAGGTTGTCCAGGGAGGTGGTAGAAGCCTCACCTCTGAAGGCTTTTAAGGCCAGGCTGGATGTGGCTGTGAGCAACCTGTTCCAGTGTGAGGTGTCCCTGCCCATGGCAGGGGGATTGGAACCAGATGACCCTTGAGGTCCCTTTCAGCCCTGACAATTCTGTGATGTTAACAAAAAGTGAATTCTATGAATTATGCAGAACATGAGCAATGATTTCCAACAGAGTATCTAAATTTAAGGTCCTATATGTAAATTCATCTCCTTTCATTGTTTCTAAGTGTAGTATATGGTTAATTCTATCTATTCTATATTAAATATGAAGTTCAGGTTTCGTTTAGTCCCTAGAGAATAGTGAAAAGAGCAACAGGATGGCAGAGAAGCATTGCACATGGATAGGCACTGCTGTAAAGTGGGAGGGCTCTGCAGCGTGTTGATGCTGAAGTCTTTAGAAGAGAGCACTTAACAGATGTTTGATCTCTTTCAGGTCCTCAGACTTTGGGACACTGTACACAAAGTTGAATCTACAGGCTGGGATTGTGATTGACAACTTCTACATTTGTCCCACCAACAAAAAAAAGGTATGTGGCAACACCAATATTAATTTGTGCAGTGCAGCTGAGATTCTGCAACTGTGCAAAGTCTGGTTTGCAGGTCTTCTGAACACAGGGGAGTGGTCTTCATGATGTTGCAGGTCACCTGAGGTGTATTCATGGAAACTGAAGAGAATAAAATAGAATAGAATTAACCAGGTTGGAAAAGACCTTTGAGATCATGGAGTCCAACCTACCACCCAACACTATCTAATCAACTAAACCATGGCACCAAGTGCCACATCCAGTCTCTTCCTAAACACCTCCAGGGATGGTGACTCCACCACCTCCCTGGGCAGCACATTCCAGTGGCCAGTCTCTCTTTCTGGGACGAACTTCTTCCTAACATCCAGCCTAAACCTCCCCTGGCACAGCTTGAGACTGTGTCCTCTTGCTCTGGCACTGGCTGCCTGGCAGAAGAGACCAACCCCCTCCTGGCTACAACCTCCCTTCAGGGAGTTGTAGACAGCAATAAGGTCCCCCCTGAGCCTCCTTTTCTCCAGGCTAAGCAACCCTAACTCCCTCAGCTTCTCCTCATAGGGTATTTGTTCTTCAGAAAGGAGAAAATATTGGAACATATGATCGAGATACACACACACACTTATAGATGATCTCTGAGGTCTTTTCCAACTTTGTTGATTCTATGATTCTATAAGAGGATTGGACGTGGCACTTGAAGACATGGTTTAATTATTCAGGAGGTGCTAGGTATTAGGTAATAGGTTGGACTTGATCTCTGAGGACTTTTCCAACCTTGTTGATTCTATGAGTCTGTGATTTTATATATATATGTAGAATATATAGAATATCTATCTATATAGATAGGTATAATAGATATAGATAGAATATCTATCTATATAGAATATCTATAGAGTATAGAATAGCATAGCATAGCATAGCATAGAATAGACTAGAATAGCATAGAATAGCATAGCATAGCATAGCATAGCATAGCATAGCATAGCATAGCATAGAATAGCATAGAATAGACCAGGTTGGAAGAGACCTTGAAGATCATCATGTCCAACCCATCAACCAATCCAACCCACCTAAACAACTAAACCATATATAATGGAAAGAAGTGTCTCAATGGACTCTGTAAGACTTTTGAGGCTATTGATTCCTGGCAATTGAGCTTCCCTGGAGTTCTCCATAGAAATGGAAGAGGAACTCCTGTAGGTTTTCACAGATCCACACAAATCCTGGGAGTAACGTTCGACTTCTTCATCCCTTTCAGAGTCTCTGCATGTTCCTTAGTAGGAAGCAGAGGAGCTGGGCAGGCTGGCCTCGAGAACGATGCCTGCCCTGTGGAAAACCTTACTTAAGAAATAAATAAATGAATAAACAAACAAAAAACCCCCTCTCTTTGAACTTCTTCTTTAAAAATATTCCTGCATCATTACGGAACCAAAAGTCTTTCACATGGAGCCTGGGAAGCTTAAGTGGACTTACATAAGCGAGAGGGAAATGGACCCGTGGAGTGTGTTTACAATGGGTGTTCTGTGAGAAGCACCAGGAAGAGCGATTATCAGGAAAGAAATGAAGCACGATAACAGCCCTTTTGTGACTGCAGAACGCTTGTAACTGAACTGGCAGGATTTGTGGAGTACATTGTGGCTACCACAAGCGCAGGAGGCCTTTCGCGGCGTCAGAATCGTCTCTTGACGAGGGCCTTATAGCCGCAGTGCAGCGCAGCAGCAGAGCTTTCCCGCAGAGCCCCTGATTGGGAGGACAACGGTCGTTGTGTTTATCAGTGCTGCTTAATCAAAAATCAGTGGGACTCAGCAACGGTGCCTGGGTGATTAAGGGCATATTTTATTTCTCTTCCAATTGCCACTGGAGTTTTTGTGCCCAATCTTTGCTATGCCTGAGCTTGGTAATGTATTTTTAATCTGCTGCAAAGTCAGAAATGATTTTATGTTTTTTCCACACAGTATCACAGAATCCCCAAGGTTGGAAGGGACCTCAAAGATCATCAAGTCCAAGCTGTCAATACAGAACTCATGACTAGACCATGGCACCAATCCCCTCTTGAACACCTCCAGGGACGGTGACTCCACCACCTCCCTGGGCAGCACATTCCAATGGCTAACAACTCTCTCTGGGAAGAACTTTCTCCTCACCTCCAGCCTAAACTTCCTGTGGTGCAGCTTGAGACTGTGTCCTCTTGTTCTAGTGCTGGTTGCCTGGGAGAAGAGACCAACCCCCTCCGGGCTACAACCTCCCTTTAGGTAGTTGTAGAGAGCATTAAGGTCTCCCCTGAGCCTCCTCTTCTCCAGGCTAAGCAACCCCAGATCCCTCAGCCTCTCCTCACAGGGCTGTGCTTGAGGCCTCTCCCCAGCTTTGTTGCCCTTCTCTGGACACGTTCAAGTGTCTCAACTGAGGGGCCCAGAACTGGACACAGGACTCAAGGTGTGGCCTAACCAGTGCAGATTACAGGGGCAGAATGACCTCCCTGCTCCTGCTGGCCACAATATTCTTGATACAGGCCAGGATGCCATTGGCCTTCTTGGCTGCCTCGGCACACTGCTGGCTCATGTTTAGGCAACTGTCAATCAGAACCCCCAGATTCCTTTCTGTTTAGCCTTTCTGCCCCTTTCTGTTGTCCCTTTTTGTTTCTTGAAGTGGAACAACCACTTCAAGCACAAAGGTTTTGCAGGTTGTGTGTCTTGGACGTATGAGCTGCTGGTGATTTCAGGCCCAAAAGATCAAACCCAAAAATCTTCTATCTCAGTTTCTGAAATAGATCCTGAAAGCATGAGATGGAAGAGAGTCCTGTGGAGGAATTTTCCAAGCCCACACAGCTACAATAGAACAGTCTGCAGAAGCACAAGGAGCTCAGTGACAATCTGGTGACAGGTTGGACTAGATGATCTTTGAGGTCTCTTCCAACCTTGGTGATTCTGTGATTCTGGTTGTGCCAGTTGTTTGGGAGAACAAACAATGCTAAGATCAGTACTGGGTTTGAAGACTGAAGGCCACACCAGTGTTCACAAACAGTCTCATATTAACCCTGTCTTAGAAAAACCTGTATTTGCTTAAGGCAAGTTGAAGTTCTTAGAGATACAAACCCTGCCTAGTAAACTAATATATTGGAATCCCTGTTACAGAACTCCTCTTTGAGTTATTTAATGGCCTAGGCTTATTCTAAGATCTGGAATGAAACTGGAGGTGGGGAGATTCAGGCTGGACATGTGGAGGAAGTTCTTCACCATGAGAGTGGTGAAGCCTTGGAATGGGTTGTCCAGGGAGGTGGTTGAGGCCCCATCCCTGGAGGTGTTTAAGACCAGGCTGGATGAGGCTCTGAGCAACCTGATCTAGTCTAAGGGGTCCCTGCCCATGGAACTCGATGATCCTTGTGGTCCCTTCCAACCCTGACTGATTCTACGATTCTATGATTCGCTTCCATGAAGATGCTGCAATAGTAGGCAAACAACCACGCCAGCAGAGAGAGCAGAAAGGATTTCTAGGGTCTCTAAATAATTTTCAGTAAATACTAGTGTCAAATAGTGCAGATATGCCCTAAGGTACCACCTGGGGGAAATAATTTCAGTTTTTATCCTGTGTTTCCCAATACACCATTATAAGTGTGATTTGGAGGCAATGGACATGATTCTCGAGGAGTATGGGATATGAGTTGACACTGTGAGTTCCATAGTGCCAATCTGGAGTCAGGAGACAAAGGTAGTAGAATTCATCTTCACTGAGCTAAATTATCAACAAAATATTTAACATTTGTATAGGCCATAATGTGCTGCTGGACATAGGAATTGGTATTTGCTCTAATTCTGTTTGTGTAATGCTGCTAGGGAGGAGATGAATGAACACTGATGTTTTTTCCCCTCATTCAGCACATCTTTTAATTTTCATTGGTGCTAATGCAACTGGTGCATCCATCCTTCTGTTTGTCTGCTTCTGGAAAAGGGGGCAGCTAAGCAGTGCATTATTCAGGCTTCTCATATTAAGAGTAAATAACTATTGATTCTACATACACTGACTTATTAGTTAAATGGGTTGAACATTACATTTCCCAGCTGTCACAACAACCAATAGCTGTCTGTCTTGTCCAAGCTAAAAGGCAGGGTGACAAATGTATTCTTGCTTGACAAACCATGCAGAACACTTAAGAGAGTAATAAGGATATGGGCTATCTGTGCAATATTTTGCCTCCTGATACTTAAAAGTAGTATAAATTACACAGGCTCACAAAAGGGTGTTTGCTGCAGCTGGCTTGAGAAATGTTTGCAGGCACTTCCAGGGAAATGCAGTATTTTGACATTTGTCTTTCAGAGCAAACCAGTTGTTGTCAAAAGCTGTCAAAACTGCATTTGCTTATCAAGAATAATTCTCTTCAGCTATCATTTTCCTTAGAGACCATACTAGAATGTCTGGAAACATAGAGAGCAGAATTATCTTATACTTCTATCAGCAGAAGTTGTCAACTATGGAAAATTCCTGTCAGTAACCTGAGCAGTTACTTCAGGAAGGTTTCGCTGTGAAATTGCATGATATGAGTCTGTATGTTGTGAATGCATCCTCTCTCTGGAGTGGTGCATCCCCTGCCTGCAAAGAGTGTCACCAGTCACTTTCATTCCAGTGATGCACCACCAGAGCTCTGATGTAACTTGACAGCATCACTTTGTTCAGGACTTAGTATCATAGGATCAGTCAGGGTAGGAAGGGACCACAAGGATCATCTAGTTCCAACCCCACTGCCATGGGCAGGGACACCCCACACTAGATCAGGCTGGCCAGAGCCTCATCCAGCCTGGTCTTAAACACCTCCAGGGACGGGGCCTCAACCACCTCCCTGGACAACCCATTCCAGGGCTTCACCACCCTCATGGTGAAGAACTTCCTCCTCACCTCCAGCCTGAATCTCCCCACCTCCAGCTTCATTCCATTCCCCCTAGTCCTAGACTTCTGTCCAGGACTGTTCAGTTCATCTTCAGATTTTTCCAAATGCTTCCAGAAGTACACCCAGTAGTCATGTTCTTTTCTTCCATCCACAGTTTGCTAGCAAGTGAATTGCTGTGAGAGGCTACCCTAAGCAGAAATCCCAGGTTTTACTCACACATAGCTGATGAGCAGTTGCCTAGTTGATAGCCAGGAAGCTATTAAGTGTTAGTGGAACTCAATAGGTTAAAGCAGTCAGAGCTTTCACTGAGCTGTGAGTCACCATCTCAGCACACCAGTGGTATCCTTGGGTACATCTAGGAAAGTGTGTCCAGCAGGTCTAGGGAGGGTCTTCTCCCTCTCTGGTCTGCCATGATGAGACCACACCTGGAGTATTGTATCCAGTTTTGGGCTCCCTAATTCAAGAGAGACAGAGACATGCTGGAGAGAGTCCAATGGAGAGCCACAAGGATGATTAGGGGACATGAGCATCTCCCTATGAAGAGAGACTGAGAGCCCTGGGGCTGTTTAGTCTTGAGAGGAGAAGACTGAGAGGTTCATCTGATCAATGTCTACAAATATCTGAGGGGTGGGTGTCAAGCAGATGGGTGCTTGGAACTAGATGATCCTTGAGGTCCCTTCCAATCCTAACAATTCTATGCTTCTATGATGTGTGTCAGTCTACACTGAGTATTATTTTGCACGCCTGTCTACCAAAGCATTGAACCATCAGCCTGAGGCTGCCTCTAAACCTGTTTTATTTCAGTTCAGCTCCTTTTGACCTCTACATGTTTCACAGTGCAGCACCTGGACTAGACTCTGGTTAAGACTGCATCTCATTTGAAAACCAAACAAACTACAACCTACAGAAAGCCCCAAACCAGCAAACCTGGATAAGAGCACAAGTGAACAGCAGCAAACCCGGACAAGAGCAGAAGTGAGCAGTAGCCTGTCCTGGCTGGTGTGTGGGTTCACCATAGTATGTAGGATAACTCATCAAGCTAGAGGGTGTGTAGGCTAAATGCACACTTCAACAGCTACTCTGTGTTATTATTCTGTCCTGTAGTTCATTTGGTGCTTAATGCAGAGATCTCAATGGAAGTCTTTGAGATTGACCTTCCACTGTGATTTTGTAGCCTAATGTGAGACCTTTGCATTCCTTTGTGCTCAGGCATACAATTCCTGTAAGGAAAACCAGTCCTGTCTTTACAGCAGGCTTATTATAGATTCTTTTGTTCTGTTTTTATGAATTTCCTGTCTAAAACTCATTAATCATAAAAGTAGACCAATAACTACCCAAAAGCTGTAATGTTAAATTAAGTTTACTGTAGTGAAGCCAAAAATAAAATGACTGGTTGGTGGGAGTGCAGCATAAAAAAAGATTTATATGATAATGACAAGGACCTGTGAGCAAGTGTTAAGAGACCACTGTGCATATGATCCTGCACTTGAGAGGCATCCATTTCCCTCCCAGTAATTCTGGGTAGAGAGAAGGAATCCAAGCTTCATATTCTCAGCAAGGTTTTATTTCCTATTACGATGAGCAGGGGTCATTGGTCGGAGAAATAGGAGCAGTCAATCAAGAGCCCAGAGTAGGAAGCAGGTCTGCAGGCTCCCTCAGCACCTGTGGCAATGTCTGCTGCTGAGTGGCTGCTCAGAGGAGCCACAAATGGGGAAGCATAGTGTTCCACACCAGAGCGGGGGTAAAACCTGGGATTTTGATTTGGTATGTCTGAAAATAAGAGCAATTTTGCACAACAGAGACCAGCCTGTCATTTCAGAGCTTTTGATAATAAAATACAGGTTCTTATACATGGGCTCAAATCTAAATCCAAGCCACAGACAAAGAGAATCACAGAATCACCAAGGTTGGAAGAGACCTCAAGGATCATCAAGTCCAACCTGTCACCACAGACCTCATGACTAAACCATGGCACCAAGTGCCACATCCAATCCCCTCTTGAACACCTCCAGGGATGGTGCCTCCACCTCCTCCCTGGGCAGCACATTCCAATGGCTAATGACTCTCTCAGTGAAGAACTTTCTCCTCACCTCAAGCCTAAACTGAAGAAGAATCTGGTAGGGTGATGGTAGATGGGCAGGACATTGTGTTGGGCATCACGTTAGGCAAGTTGTGCCCCTTGTCCAGACTTCTCAGCTTGGGATAACAGCTAGGGGGAAAACCAATCTCAACAGATCAATCAAAAATGCTCCAGAAAGGAAGAAGTGCTTATATTAGTGGTGCTGAATCTTTGAAAGGGAAAGTGGAGAAAAGAGCTCAGAGAAGCTGTTTGTGAAGAAGTGGTAAAAGATTAGTAATAAGCATATTAGAGTACTTAATAAGTATTTAATTGGTTGCCCAGTAAGCTAAGGTGAAATGGGTACAGGTAAGTCCATAAAAGAGAGTCAAGTTTGTGCTAAGGTGGCAAAAAGCAGATGAGATTTTCCTGTGATTAATTTAGATGATTTGTGTCTGTTGTAATCATCCTGTGTGCAGAGCTTACTTTCATCTAATTATTTACTGAACATCACAATGTGCCTAGAGGACTGTGCCAATGTTCTTGTGTAACAGGAGGGAGGACATTTGGAAGCCTTTCATCTTAACTCAGAGTCTAAGTGCAGCAACATCTAACCAGTAGAGCAATGTTAAGGAGGTTCTGTGAGAACTTCTGAACAGTATTTGGAGGAAGATGAGTGATACTGTTCAGGATTCTGCAAGGACAGCCTACGGTAGGCATACTGCCCAGACAGCCCCCAAATAATGGTGTGTGCTTGAAACACATTTATCATGCTTGCTGATGGATCTTCTGCAGCTCCTGGAGACCCCTGCATTTCCTCCTCATTTCCCCACTGATGGAGCAGCAGCATGAGTCCCAGCTTCCACGCTTCACGCTCCACTAGCGTTTTCCAATCTACTGATGTGTCACATTCTGCTTCTCTTCACTACAGCTGTTCAGCTTCCCTCCACGTGTGCTCGCCACACAAGCTCCTCTGGCTCTCTCAGCAGCAGAGGTGCAGCAGGATTTTCTCCCCTGGGGCTGGCACAGAAGCATATTGCAAATGAGCAGGGCTGGCAGAGTGCTCACCCCACTGAGAATTCCTGTGGCTGCTGCCCCTATGCTGCCAGGAGAAAACCTACTGCTCAGGCTAGGCAGTGGCTGCAGGCTTGCTGTCACAGCACAAGTGTTTGTACAGGACTGCTGAACTACTGGAGAAGTTAATATTGCAGTGGTTTTGTTCCACTCTATGTGGCATTTCCTAGAAAGGGTGACTGGAACTGCTTTCCTGTTTCTGGTTCTGAAATAAGCCCTGATTCCTAGAAGGCCCAGCACCCTTCAGCAGCACACTCCTGCTGCAGAGGCAGGACCTCTATCACAGGTATGTTTTAGTCATGTCCTTCTCATGCAGCCTGTACCCATTTATTTGGATACAATCATCAAAAATCCATATAAACATAAGCCAGGACTTTATATTCCCCCCCACCCCTGTTTTCTCAGGCAGAGGAAGAGTCTTACTGCTGGAAACTGAAATCTCTTGTGTTTAACTAAGGCACTTTGGAAGCGTTCTTGATGGCTGTTGCTAGGGGCATTTTTCTTATCTGTGGGTTGCTGTTACCCTTGCTGTCAGAGCACTGGGGGGTTCTTCATAATTCCTGATTTGATTTCAGGGAGGGATCTTTTACAAGCTTGTTTAGTTTTGTGTCTAACCAACATCTCTTTCTTCCATCTTTCTCCTTAATGAATTTTTGTAACTTCTCATCACCTTTTCCTGACCTTGTTTTTCTGCTTTATGTTTGTTTGCTTGTTTTTTACGTCTTTTCTTCCATTTCCTCCAGTGAGAGGTTTAGGCTGGATGTGGGAGGTTTAGGCTGGATGTTAGGAAGAAGTTCTTCACAGAAAGAGAGATTGGCCACTGAAATGTGCTGCCCAGGGAGGTGGTGGAGTCATCATCACTGGAGGTGATTAAGAGGAGACTGGATGAGGCACTTGGTGCCATAGTTTAGTTGATTAGATGGTGTTGGGTGATAGGTTGGACTTGATGATGTTGAAGGTCTTTTCCAACCTGGTCTGGTCTGGTCTATTCTATTCTATTCCATTCCATTCCATTCCATTCCATTCCATTCTACCCATCACTCCTTTTTACACCTCACAGCTAGATTCTGGCCCAAATTAACCCTTTTTCTTTCATGGTTACAATAGCTAAAGAAAATTATTGTTTAGTTGAATGTAGCTAATGATCTGTATTTCTATTCACAAAATCACTGTTTTCTTGGGATGACAATAAAACTGCTGACACATATCTGAGTGTATTTCATAAAATGAATCACTCCAGCTGCAGCAGTAGGGTGATTCGATCAGGGAGCTGTTAGCCAGGAGACCTGACTTCAGTTTCTGTGACCTTCAGCAAGCCTGAGCCTCCCTGAAGCCTGACTTCCCATTGCCTCACACCTTGTAACGTCATTTGCCTTGTGCCAAACTGCTGTGACATGACATGATTTGACAGTCTACCTGGAGGTCACATTACAAGGTTCTGAAAAAGAATTAGTATCAGGAACAGTGTGGCCAGCAGGAGCAGCGAGGTCATTCTGCCCCTGTACACTGCACTGGTTAGGCCACACCTTGAGTCCTGTGTCCACTTCTGGGCCCCTCAGTTCAGGAAGGATGTTGACTTGCTGGAGTGTGTCCAGAGAAGGGCAACAAAGTTGGTGAGGGGTTTGGAGCACAGCCCTGTGAGGAGAGGCTGAGGGAGTTGGGGTTGCGTAGCCGGGAGGGGAGGAGGCTCAGGGGAGACCTTCTTGCACCAGAACAAGAGGACACAGTCTCAAGCTGCACCAGGGGAGGTTCAGACTGGATGTCAGGAGGAAATTCTACACAGAGAGAGTGATTGGCCATTGGAATGTGCTGCCCAGGTAGGTGGTGGAGTCACCATCATTGGAGGTGTTTAGGAGGAGACTGGATGGGGTGCTTGGTGCCATGGTTTAGTTGATTAGATGATGTTGGCTGATAGGTTGGACTCGATGATCTTGAAGGTCTCTTCCAACCTGGTTTATTCTATTCTATTCTATCCTATCCTATCCTATCCTATCCTATCCTATCCTATCCTATCCTATCCTATCCTATCCTATCCTATCCTATCCTATTCATCTTGTTGAAAAAGGTTTTGGCATAATATACACTACATTCTATTCTATTCTTATTTATAAGCTTAAGACACTGATACTGAAGTAGCAGAGCACCTGTTACCCCTAAAAAAACAAAGACTAATTGTTTCTGTGGTCCCATTTCAAGAGGAATGCCCATTTGTAAGGCACTTGTTGTGTCACATCCCTGCAGTACTGAGCAGCAGTATAAGATTTGCAGCATGCTGCAAATAATTGTTATAAATATGCTCCTGTGCTTCTCAAGATCGTTTAGCATTTCTCAGGCCTGGCTGGTTCAGGACAAAGGTAATAATTTGGATGTGATGGTAGTACTTCTGTTCTCACATAAATCAGGAGATTAAGCTGCTTCACCCAAATGGAACAGGATTAATTTCTGCTGCAGTTGCTGGATCTACAAATGACAGGTTTACAATCTTATTCTCAGTCCTCTAAACAAACAGCAATATCAGTCTGGGCATTGGAATGGCTTTCAGATTTGACTTTGAAACGTTCTTTTCTAGAAGATATGAAGTCTGAGCAAGGAGATCTGGCGGAAAAGTCTGGCGAGAGCGGTGCCTCGGGTAGTGCTGAGGGATTGTGGAGAGTTTATCTTGTAAAGCTTGGTGCCAAAAATGGACAACTGCAAGTTGCGTTAAAAGCTGTGCTTTCAGTGTAACTATGGCTACAGCAATTGCTCTGGGTATAAGCAAACATCTCCTGTCATTTCAAGATACTAAATGCACTGGAGTAATTCTTCAGTGCTAATACAGGTCCTGTTGTTTCATTCAGCCATACCTGGGAACTGATTTTCTTAAGCTGTGCATCACTTTACAGGATTCTCTGTGTCTTGAGTGTTTTTACAGTTAGTTTGGGATGCAGTGCAGGCAGGCATAAATTAGGGGGTTTGGCTAAAGGTTCCAGTCTGACCATTACATAATAGTGTCTTGCACCTTCTTCTTTCCATGGGCTCCAGCAAGGGCAAGGTTCTGTCACTTGCTCCAGCTGAAGGTTTCAGAAATGCTTTTCTCCTCTGCAAGGTGCTGTAGCAGCAGCTGTGGGCCTCCATGTTTTGTATCTTTGCTATGCAGAGCTCAGGGACAGAGGATTGCTGCTGGGCTTTGGAATTGCAAAGCCCAAAGGCTCCTTTGAAACTCTCCCACACTGTATATTATTGCAAGGTCCAGCCCATAAGGTTTCACTTCACTTTAGCAGACAAAAGTCTCTAAAGGGTCCTTTCTGGAAGAAAAAGCCCTTCAGGAGGCAGCAATGTTCCCTTCCAATGCTGCTTGGTAACTTGTAAGACTATATTAAAACCACTTGTGAGTTGTGCTCTGCCATCAGATCTCAGGGTTTTATATGCTTGCAGATGATTTGGTGTCTGCTGTTAATAGCTCTGGGGATTCTGAAGAGGTTTTAGGATATCCTTTACACAGATGTGGAAGCAGAAAGGTGTGAATGACTTGCCTAGGAAAGAAATGAGAGTGATTTAGTAACAGGCCACATGTCTAAACCAGCTTCTCAGCTTGAAGCACAAAACTGTCCTTTTGCCACTCAACAAAATTACAGATCAATTAAATGAAATGCATTTTTCCCAGGCAAAGGAAGAGGATGGGCTGTCAATACCATAAATACCATGTCATATAATTTGACCCACAGTCAAATACATATATGGAAGCATGGTTAGCATTTCCAGACTGAAGGACTGAAATCTGGGCAGTGTTTTCAGTAGTAAGATCAGAATTAGCACTAAGTAAGGACCAGTTAGAATAGAGTAGAGTAGAGTAGAGTAGAGTAGAGTAGAATAGAATAGAATAGAATAGAATAGAATAGAATAGAATAGAATTAACCAGGTTGGAAAATAACTTTGAGATCATCAAGTCCAACCTATCATCCAACACCAGCTGCTGGCTCCTGTTGAGCTTCTCATCCACCAGCACCCCCAAGTCCTTTTCTTCAGGGCTGCTCTCAAGGCAGTTCCCTGCCCAGCCTATATCAGTACTTGGGATAGCCCCAACCCAGCTGCAGGACCTTGCTCTGGGTCTTGTTGAACCTCATGAGGTCATTTTTCTGATACAAACAGGTTAACATGGCTGGGGTAGTGTGAGGTCAGAAATGCTTCTCTGAAAGCATCTGACTTGCAGATGAAAATAAAAAAAAACCTTGGCAAAGAGCTGATGGAGCAAAGATAAAGAGAACAAAAAAATAAAGAGATTGAGTGAAATATTGTGTTTAGATTGTGACCCCTCTTAAACATTGTGTTCAAGGTTCACTTAGAAAGTAATAAACACTCCTACTTAAAATTAGTATTTGAATTAGGACGCTTGGAAAACATTGACACTTCAGCATTGTCTGACCAAAATTTACTTCTTCTGAAAGTTCCCAGTGAACTGCCAGAATCTTACACATTTTGTTCTCTGATAGCTGGTAAATTTTTGACCTACATAATATTTATAACTCCTGAGTTTATCTCGAAGCTCTAATGTATTCTGCTTTACTTATTTATTTCACTCTCCATGGGATTCTTGGATTTGTTATTAAAGGGATTATCCTCTTCCCCCTTTTCTTTAAACTAAGATATTAAGAGGCAAATTTATGAGGCTGATGCTCACAGTCTGCTACATTTTTCTTTCTTCTTGTATTCAGTGGTCCATGATTTAGATAATTGTCAGTTACTTATCTTCTGTGAACATTTTGATAGCACAGTGGGTTTTGCTTGTGGTAGTATTTTCCCTTCTCTTTCTGCTCTCCTTGACTGGACAACCTCTGGCAGCTTGTCAGCGGTTGAGCGTGGGCATTTCACTTAACACTGCTGGCTCATTTGCTCCTACATTTAAGCTGTGTTCAAAAATGTAAGCTAAGTATCACCTAGGTCAAAACCAGGACTAAAAGGCCAGCTGCTCAGGCTGTCAAAGAAGTTTGTTTAAAAATCATAGACTCAGAATCAGTCAGGGTTGGAAGGGACCACAAGGATCAAACAGTTCCAACCCCCTGCCATGGGCAGGGACACCCCACACTAGAGCAGGCTGGCCAGAGCCTCATCCAGCCTGGGCTTAAACACCTCCAGGATGGGGCCTCAACCACCTCCCTGGAAAACCCATTCCAGGGCTTCACCACTCTCATGGTGAAGAACTTCTTCCTCATGTTCAGCCTGAATCTCCCCACCTCCAGCTTCATTCCACTCCCCCTAGTCCTATCACTACCTGATATCCTCAGAAGTCCCTCCCCAGCCTTCTTGTAGCCCCCTTCAGATACTGGAAGGCCACAATTAGGTTACCTCGGAGCCTTCTCTTCTCCAAACTGAACAGCCCCAGCTCCTTCAGTCTGTCCTCATAGAAGAGGTGCTTCAGCCCTCTGATCATCCTCGTGGCCCTTCACCAAATGATGTGCTAACAGAAGCCAAGTCCCCCTTTCTGCCACACTGTGTAAGATGGCAATGACCTCTACTGTGGTTAGGGCTACAGGATTTTACCTGAAATCTCAAAACCAAAGGTCTGTTCTCAAGGCTGTAGCCATTTTTAGTGGATCTGAGACAGGTGAATAGCAACGTAAGAATTCAAAGTAAATGTTCAGTCCACTTTTTAACCCAGTAAATATATGTTGATGGCTGCACAGTAGCATGCTATTGTGCTTTTTCCCTGAAGGCTTTGATTTTCCACCTTATTTTGAGTTGTTGAAGAACCACAAAAGTCAGGAAGAAGCCTCCCATTCTGGCTTGCCTGGCTCTGCTGTACTGCATTTTGTGGTAACCAGGGGTACTCCTGTTTGATGACTTTTCATCTGGGGCTGCTGCTGAATGGTGCACAGTGCTGCAATCTGGGCTGTCATGTGTTTTGAGTATTGATCTTCCATATAGGGAGAGCTGCAGTAACAACTTTGGGATGTCTGGCATCACTTTGATTTGGTTTGCTTTTATTCCTTATGGCTCTAGGCAAAGAAGTTAGTCCCAGAAACGGAGGGCTCCTGCAGACAACATGTCTCTCCCCACTTTGCATGTGTGAAAGTCATGAAAAAGTGTTTCCCTGGTGCAATGGTCTCTTCTTCCAGCTTTCCTTATCAGCTTATTTCCATTCCTCTTCTATTCTTCTCCCCCTACCCTTCCAGCTGTGGATTGGCCTGGAGGGGGCTTTTCCCAGCACCCTGACTCCAGGAGAGGCAGTGTTCAGCTCAGCCTGTGGTGCTGGGCAGCCTTGCAGCAGCACTGCTAGTGGCTGCAGCATTTGAAGCTGAGGGAGTTGTACATCAGATGCAAAATTGCATATTACATGCAGTTTTGGCCAAGAATCACCTCAAAATGGTGCTCTGCTTTCATAATATATTGTTTCTTCCCACTGGACAAAGAGACATGCTGGTGTTGCCTTGTTCAGATCTCTGTCAATTCGCTTCCTTCCTTTCTGAGCCTCCTCCACTTGAGTCACCATGCAGTGCCTCAGCAGCCTTTTGGTGAAGAAATTGTTCCTAATATGCAATGTAAAGCTCCCCTGGTGCAACCTGAGGCTGTTTGCTCTTGTCCTATCACTTGTTACTGGGAGAAATGGCTGGTCACTGCCTGGATCCAACTTCCTCTCAGGTTTCTGAAGCTATGTCACCAGATGCCTTTGTAATCTTGGATATGTTTACTCAGTCTAAAAGCTCTGTGTAAATGAGTCTCTCTCACGACTGAAGTCACTGGCTGACTGTTTCAGAATGCAGTGCACTGTCAATATTTGTTCATCACATGTAATGGTGGGTGTGCAATATTTATCATCTTTCCAGGAGGATTACCACTGGGAATAGCAGAGTCACAGCCAGTTGCCTCAGTTGCTGCTTCTGAAAGGCAGCTCGGTTACCATACCTTGCTTGGAGTCACCTAGTCCTGCATTAGGAGTGTATTACCCAGGACCACAAAGCAGTTGATGCCTATTTGAAGAGACCTCACTCATTTCAAGAGTCTCAGGAGACAATGTGAGTTGTTTGTGTGGCTGAAGAGACAATCTGTGTTATCTAAAGGAACAGGACAGCATATGTTTCACTGCAGTGTGGCTGGCAGCCTAGAGCCTTGAAAAACGTCTTCTTGTCTTCAGGGGAGCATAGACATCGACTTTGTGCATCTCAAGAGGTGTGAAAACAACATCTGATGAGTCAAGTTGCAATCAAATGATTCCCTTGCTAGGGAAGAGCCAGAAACACGTTCAAGATTTTGGCAACTGCCATTTTACTTTGCTGTTTTTAATCAGAGAAAAATCTACTGTGATTTCTCACAAGTTTTCTTCAGCTTTGCAATAAAGAAAGATGCCCTGAGCTATTTTCTCTCTCTCTCTCACCCAACCATCTTGAAATTTTAACCTTAGAAGCGAAAATAAAACAAGAAGTTCAAATGCAGTTTGTACTTTAGCTTCTGTTCTCTTCCCTATTAAAAATTACTGAGTTTGTCATCTAAGATTTACTGAGTAGTCAGCGAAGAGGAGAGCTGTGGAACCTGCCTTTCTTCTGGAAAAAATGAATTGTCAATTTTGATTCTTATCATTTATTTTATTTTTTTTTTTTGAAGAACACTTTGAATGCTGAACAAATATCCCAAAGAGTCAGTTCTGCAGATGTAAGCAGTCAAACCTGTATCCTGTTTGTGTTCAGTGTGCCCTGCCATCTCTTTCGGAATTCCAAGGCACCTGTCACGTGCAGCCCTTAGGGTAGGTTTAGAGTTTGTGTTTTGTGGTAGAAGAGATCAATGTTTAGTGCCCTCACATTAGTGAAGGAGAAAAGATGGTAATGATTAGAGACCTTTTATGCCCAGCAGCTTGCAGACACTCTGGAGCATAGTCCTTGTGCATGACAAAGATGAAATGGTTTTCAAAGTCCATATGTTTCTAGGAGGTTGAGCTATCTCGTCGCCAGTGCTAAGCAAGGATGAGGGACTTCCTGCTGCTGCTGAAAACAGCCCAGTCAAAAGAGGTTCCAGTCAAGCACGTGCAGTAGTTATGTGGGGGTTGGTCTCTTCTCCCAGGCAACCAGCACCAGAACAAGAGGACACAGTCTCAAGCTGCACCAGGAGAAGCTTAGGCTCCAGGTGAGGAGAAAGTTCTTCACAGAGAGAGTTGTTAGCCATTGGAATGTGCTGCCCAGGGAGGTGGTGGAGTCACCGTCCCTGGAGGTGTTCAAGAGGGGATTGGATGTGGCACTTGGTGCCGTGGTTTACTCATGAGGTGTTGGGTGACAGGTTGGACTTGATGATCTTTGAGGTCTTTTCCAACCTTGGTGATTCTGTGATTTATTCTGCCCAGTTTTGTTTGGCCGAGGTGGAAGCAGAAGTTGGTTCCACAACACCTAATTATAGATGATTCATGGGAAGAGCCTCAGCTGGGACTATCACACATTAATTAATGAAATCCATGACCGTGTTGATATCAGAGGCTCAGACCTATGGCCTTCTGGAGTAGTCACAGAAACACAGAATACATCTGGAGGGAAGAGACCTTCAAGATCATCCAGTCCAACCTTCAACCCAGCACTGAAGGGTCAACACTGTACCATGACCCTAAGCACCAGGTCCACACACTGTGTGTTTCTCCCAGTACTGCTAAATGAACTGACCTAAAGAGAATGGGAACTAGCTAAATACTTTAAAAAAAATCATAGATTTCCTCTTCAGTATGTAAGCAAAGGGGCATTTATCCAAGCATGCTGTGTTTATGCTTCTGCTGTATTTACTTGTGTCATTTCAAATGCCATCACCCTTCTCAGAGCCCAAACCTTTTGTCTGCCACTAGGACCTGAGTGTTGAAAGCAGTTTCTTAATTGTTTTGTGCACTGTGAGTATTTTGACTATCAGATCATATCCTTATGACACAGAGTATGGTTGGAGATATATGATATGCAATGTAAATGGGATAAGAAGTGTCACTGGAGCTCATCCTTGCTTAAGAATTTATTTTACTCTTCTCTTAACGAGGATTGACTGGATCACAGGCCATTTCATTTAGGAGGCTGGATGTGAGAGCTTTGTTGATTTTTAATTTTCCTCCATTGATTTTTGGCATCCAGAGAGCACTTGTTCTCTAATGGCTCTGTGTTGGTGTTTGCTTGCAAATTGAAGTCAAAGATAAATGGCTTTCAGAGTAACGCCTCTCCAAGGGCTTCCACTCGAGGGATGCTGGCTGTTAGCAGAGCTGCAGTGTGTTCAGGAAAGTTCTGTGCTCAAACAAAACCATTCCTGAGCCTCTGAGTGTGGTCAAATTGTTTAGGCCTGATAGCCTGATAAGGATATAAACTACAGCACAGGAGGTTCCACCACAACAAGAGAAGGAACTTCTTCCTTGGGGGTTGAAAGAGCACTGGAACAGGTTCCCCAGAGATGTTGTGGAGTCTCCTTCTCAAGAGACTTTCAGGACTCATCGGGATGCATTTCTGTGCAACCTGTGCTAGATTCTATGGTCCTGCTCTGGCAGGGGGGGTTGGACTTGATAATCTCTGGAGGTCTCTTCCAATGCCTAACATCCTGTGATCCTCTGGGTGATCCTATACAGGGAATAGCCCACCTTGGCCACTTTTGTCTGTGACAGTGAAATGCTCAGCTCTTCTCTTAACAGAGATTCAAAAGTTTTGCTTGCAGGTGTTTTCCTAGCAAACAATAGATTTTTCAGTGAAAGAAAGGGAGGAGAGCTGCAGGTATTTGTTTAGTTATGAGGAAGTATTGGTACTAAAATGCGCTAATTCTGTGCTTGTGCTAAGGTCGCAAACATTATTGGAAAGCAATATTCTGAAATGGCTATAAATTCAGTTTTCAGGATCTTTGCTTACTTAGGAATATTAAGCTTATCTATGGTGTAAATTTGCTGTTCAGTGACTCAGAAAGTTGTAGCTGCGTGTCAGGGGCTTTGTGCAGGCTGTAGACAGACTGCCGCATGCCTGTTCCTACAGTAACAGTAACATCAGGCTAATGCAAATTTTTAGGAGAGCTGTTATTAAATATTTACTGCTTCTACAGCATCCATGCAACTGCTTACAGAGCATCTCTGTAGGCTTTTCTTAATTAGAATTTCAGCTTTGCAGGTGTCCTTTAAAATCATAAGAATTTGGTGTAAGGAACCGGGTTCTACACATTGGCCACAACAACCCCAGGCAGTGCTATAGGCTGGGGTCACAGTGGCTGGAGAGTGGCCAGGCAGAAAGGGAGCTGGGGGTACTGATTGATAGTAGGCTGAACATGAGCCAGCAGTGTGCCCAGGTGGCCAAGAAGGCCAATGGCATCCTGGCCTGGATCAGGAACAGAGTGCCCAGCAGGAGCAGGGAAATCGTTGTGTATCTGTGTACTCGGCACTGGTTAGGCCACCCCTTGAGTCCTGTGTCCAGTTCTGGGCTCCTCAGTTTAGGAAAGATGTTGAGTTGCTGGAACCTGTCCAGAGAAGGGCCACAAAGCTGGGGAGGGGTCGGGAGCACAGCCCTGTGAGGACACACTGAGGGAGCTGGGGTTGCTTAGCCTGGAGAAGAGGAGGCTCAGGGGAGACCTTATTGCTCTCTACAACTACCTGAAGGGAGGTTGTAGGCAGGAGGGGGTTGGTCTCTTCTCCCAGGCAATCAGCACCAGAACAAGAGGACACAGTCGCAAGCTGTGACAGGGGAAGTTTAGGCTGGAGGTGAGGAAGATGTTCTTCATAGAAAGAGAGATTGGCCATTGGAATGTGCTGCCCAGGGAGGTGGTGAAGTCACCATCACTGGAGGTGTTTAGGAAGAGCCTGGATGGGGCACTTGGGGCCATGGTTTAGCTGATTTGATGGTGTTGGATGATAGGTTGGACTCGATGATCTCAAAGGTCTTTTCCAACCTGGTTAATTCTCTTCTCTTCTCTTCTCTTCTCTTCTCTTCTCTTCTCTTCTCTTCTCTTCTCTTCTCTTCTCTTCTCTTCTCTTCTCTTCTCTTCTCTTCTCTTCTCTTCTCTTCTCTTCTCTTCTCTTCTCTTCTCTTCTCTTCTCTTCTCTTCTCTTCTCTTCTCTTCTCTTCTCTTCTCTTCTCTTCTCTTCTCTTCTCTTCTCTTCTCTTCTCTTCTCTTCTCTTCTCTCCTGTGATACAATTTTTTTTTTTTACTCTGCTCCTCATGTCACTTAAGTTGTTTGTTAATTCAGGCAGCTTCAACAAAGATCTGGAGTAAGATCACATTGACATGGCTGGATCAGGACTCCATTAGCAAGTAGGTCTGAGAGTTTAAAGGCTCAGTCTGAAATGAAGAAGAGCTACAAATCCTGGGATCCTTTCCCTGTTCTTCCTCTGTGCCATTTTGTGTCTCCAAGGTGGTTGTTACAGGACAGTTTAACAGTCTCTTTGTCCTGCAGTGGCCAGCAGTGGCCAGCATTGGTCTGAGTTTCATCAAAACTGAAGAATGGAGCCCTGAATTGCAGGTTGGTTTCTGTGTTGTTCTTCAGCAGAAGTTTAAACTGTTCATGTTTGGCACTGAGTGCCATTGGCACTTGACTTCAGTTCAGTGCATGAGGTTAAGCATTTGCACAACTTCATGTGAGAGCTGGGGAATGGAATGGAATGCACAAGACATATTCTCTACCAGAGGAGCAGCACAGTAACCTCTCCATACCTTAACTTGTAAATGAGAAAAGCAGCTTTTTACCACGTGAAGGAAGTCACTGCTTTATAGCAAAATGTGCCATATTGGAAGCCTTCCCTTAGCTCTTTCCTTAAAGTCAGAAATTGCTGATGGCTGCCTGTGCCACAGGGCACACAAAAATGTTTTGTTGGAGGTTTTGTTTCAAGCTTGTGGAGCTTTTCCTTCTCGGTAGCCAGGCTTATTACATCAGATGTGCTTTTGTTTTGTTTCTTCAATGCAGCTTTCAGGGTGACCTCTGCTGAGATAAAAGACTAAACCCACTGTGAATTTTCCTGAAGCAATATCTTCAGCAGCTCTGAAAGCAACTGTTCACTCCAGAAAGGAGCCCAAGCCAGAGCAAAGTGGGCCTGACAGTCTCTTGCTTTTTTCTGTCTCTCCTGTATTGCTTGTGAACCAGGGCAGTGTTAAACCTTAGTATGTAGTAGTGTAGGTAGTGACTATAGAGATGGTTGAGGAAAAAGTATTTTATTTTCCTTTGAGGAATTTAAGGAGCATTGAAATGTCATTATATTCCTTGTTGGCTGTTCACTGGGGGCTCTCCTGGAAAAGCTCAGATTTTGGGCTGTACCTCCACTGCATGGCTCAGTGCTCTTCCAGCTTGGTTTGAAATGCTGCCAACAGTGAGGGCTGGCTCTATGCCACTGCTTCCAGAAGCACCACTGAGACAGTGAAGATGAGTGGGTTTGGACCATACAGGAGTTCTGTGGCTGCTCTGTTATGGAGGGACATGTATACACTGCAGATCCATCCCAGGGCCTCATTTCCCAGTTGGCAACTTTAACGTGGTTTTAGGTGCCACCACACAGATCCAGAAATGGCTCTTCTTCTGCTCTCTCCTCACTGGAATGGGGCAGCTTGGGCTCAAAGGAGCTCTTCCCATGAAGATACTGAAGGACAAAACTGCAAAGCCAAGAGATTTGAAATGGAGCAAGCCCTGGCGTTCCTTCTGTTTGGCTTTGGAATAAAGCCTGATGCTGCAACCTTCACGCAGGAGAGGTGGAGGCGCTTGCTGCTTGGGGTGGTGTGAACAGGGCTGGCTGCTCTGCTCATGCTCAGTAGGGATGCAACATGTTTTGGTGAGAGGGTAGGGTGGATGATATTTACCTTTGTGCAGCTGGGAACATGTAAATTGAAAGGGAGTAGGAAAATAGTAGGAAAATGAAACCTCCATCTCTTGTGGAAGTGGCACAAAATAGTCTCTGTTGTGAAGGTGACTTTGTTTACTTTCCCTGCAATTGAAGGTAGGAGATTTTTGTAAGCAAAATGGGACCGTTTCTCAATCCATAAATCAATCCATGTGCTTTGAAATAGAGGTGGTTGGGGGCTGTATTTATCTGTCTGTCAACAAAGGATGCCCTAGAGTATTTGCTGGGAAACAGGTAAGGCTGCTATCAGAGCACAGCCCTGGAATAAGACTCAAATAAAACAGTGAATATTTTTCATAAAACTTCTCCTTAATAAGATGCCTAACAAGGGAGATGAGGGAGGGCACCAGTGTGGTTTGAAGCTGAAAATCAAGCATTTTTATGGAAATAGGCTCATTAAAGCTGCCTGTTAGAGAAGTGCAACTGTTTTCCTCTGACCATGATACTTGTTCAATAACTGAACTGTGCATCTTAAAAAGAAATACACTGTCAGGTTTCTCTTTATGGTTATGTAATTCATAAATGCCATCAATAAGTGGACTAGACAACCTTGTCCAAGAAAGCCTGGAACGCATCAACCTGCTTTTTATCGGTCACATAAAGTAACCAACCTGCAAAGTAAAGGTTTCTTTTTCTACCTTTGAGTAAATTGCTAATGTGAGTCAGTAAGTAGATCTGGTTCTGCATCACAGTGTCTGCTGTCTAATGGTGATGAGCCAGACTCAAGTTGCTTTAAGTTCTTTGCCTGATTTAAAGTACATTCTATGGACTAGTAACTTATTTTGCAATCAAGGAATCTGGGGAGGGACTTCTTAGGGTGTCAGGTAATGATAGGACTAGGGGGAATGGAAGAAAACTAGAAATGGGTAGACTGAGATTGGATGTTAGGAAGAAGTTGTTCCCCATGAGGGTGGTGAGACACTGGCACAGGTTGCCCAGGGAGGTGGTGGAAGCCTCATCCCTGGAGCTTTTTGCAGCCAGGCTGGATGTGGCTCTGAGCAACCTGATCTAGTGTGAGGTGTCCCTGCCTGTGGCAGGGGGGGTTGGAACTAGGTGATCCCTGAGGTCCCTTCCAGCCCTGACAATGCTATGATTCTAATCTGGTTTAGAAATTAGTTAAAAAGAAAAAAAAAAAAAAAAAAAGGCAATTATTTCACTGTGAAACTTCTCTTAGATGGTGAACAGAACAATAGACCTGGCTGTTTAGGTGTTCAAGAGTGGATTGGACGTGGCACTTGGTGCCATGGTTTAGTAGTCATGAGGTGTTGGGTGACACGTTGGACTTGATGATCCTTGAGGTCTTTTCCAACCTTATTGATTCTATGATCTGCACACAGGGTTAGGAAAGCTGCTTAATACTTCCTCTGGTTGTGCTGTCATCTTTGGAACCCTCCTATTCTTGCTTTAATTCTGCACAGTGCTACTTACTTTTTATTTCCACCACAAGGAGGGACAGCTGTCCACAGACACCATTTCAAACATGTCTTTCTCTTTTACTTGATATCCTTTCCCTTTGGTAAGTATCTGTACTAGACTTCTTCAGGACTGTGGCATGTCCTTCCTCCCCTTCCCCTAATGGGACAAAAGATTGCTCCTGTCATGCCCCATGGAGACTCAGTGAGACAAGAATCAGTGCCTTGTTAGCCTGGGAGCATCCTAGATTCTCCAGGGGCGGAAAGCCATGCTGCTGTAAGCAAGATGACCCAGGTTCACTTGGTTTTGTTGCATTATGTATGTCAATATTGGTTCTTTTGTCACTTGGCTGTCTTGTCACTTCCCAGCCTTCCTGTTCTGAAGTCTAGTGGCACGCCGGAGACCAGCTGAGCCCCAGAGGCACTGGTGATCTATTGTGTGGGAGCTAAGGGTGTCTGAAGCTGTGGTTTGCAGTTCAGTGAATGCTGCTCAGTTTCTGTAGCAGATGCCATTAGTTATGTTTTTTCTTCAAGCAAAAGGTTTGCAAATGCCTTTGTACCAAGCTGTCTGGTGAAAAATGTGAGGTGCACATGGAGCACAGCAGTCCATTCCTCAGCAAATTTTGTTCTTTTTCTATACATTCCAGACTTTACTGTTTATTGATTATTGTTGTTGGGTTTTTTTCCATCTTTTCCATCTAATTTTGTTTAGAGTATGACTATCTGGGTAAATTGCTTTATACTTTTTAATTCAGGTTGTTCATTCAGAGGCATCACAAATATGTCTAACCCGTGGCAGAACTGAGTATGAGGTGCTGGAATGCAATTCTTTGTTGGAAAAAGAGACAGAGAAAAGTGGAGTCCATGGAGGTGGGTCACCCCCAGCATCAGGGGTTGCTTGCAGAATGCTAATTGCATGCTCATTAGTTGGTCTTCGGTGTACATCCTCACTGTTAGGGCAGGAGCTGCTGAGGTTGGGCTGATCACACAGGGTACAGAAGGCAGACTTGCATGGGACCTTTTTTCTTTGCTGATGTATTTTTAAAGCAGGCAAGCTGTGAAATTCTGCAGTGCACCTATAGACAAAGTCTGTTCTGGCCAGCACCTTTGGTGACCCTTTTCAGCTGTCCCCGTAAACAGTAGAGCCCCTATTGATGGCCTTTGTATTGGCATTTTCGTCAGGGTTCTGAAGAGGCAACATTGCTGGCTCGATCAATAAGACTCAGTTAGATTTACTGATTACACAGTTCTCCTTTCCTGAGACAAACAGGGAGTCTCTGAGTGCTGTACTGTATTTTCTAGCAGCTATATCCAGCCACACCTGTCAGTTTGCATGTGTCACAGGCAGGATTCAGTTGGCTTCAGATCTCTCTTCTCTCACACTGCTGTGAGCTGGTGGGCTTTCCTCAGCAGAGCAGGAGAAACAGGCTCTTTATGATCTGGGCCTGTCACTGCAGTCTTCAGAGCAGTGACCAAACATGAAGCAAATGGTTTGGCATTTTAAAAGGGTGGATTGTGACAGCTGACTGTGCTACCTGGGAAAAGAGAGACTCATCTGAGTGTGCTACCTGGGAAAAGAGACAGACTGAGCTGTGTGCTACCTGGGAAAAGAGAGACTCATCTGAGTGTGCTACCTGGGAAAAGAGACAGACTGAGCTGAGTGTGCTACCTGGGAAAAGAGACAGACTGAGCTGTGTGCTACCTGGGAAAAGAGACAGACTGAGCTGAGTGTGCTACCTGGGAAAAGACACAGACTGAGCTGAGTGTGCTACCTGGACAAAGAGATTGTCTCAGCAGACTGATCCCACAAGCAAACAACAGCAAATGAAGTTAGTAAAATGACTTCAGCCCAGCTGACAGTCCACTGTCACTGATGCTGATACTTTTTTTCTGACTACAAATTCCATTTGTGTTGTTTTCGAGGCTGTGCTAGGAACTGCAGGATCCACAATGTGTTGTTTGCCCTACAACTGCATACCTGCTTTTTTCTTCTACATTGGAGGACATGTCAGTCTTAACTTTTGGGAAGCTTAAGTCTCCAGTGCACATAAAATCTCTGGGATTAGTGTAAGTCTTGGGCCTCTTGGGCAAACTAAATGCCAGTCAAGAAAAACTGATGGTTGAAGTCTTGGAGCCGAGGCTAATAGAATTCATTTAATCAAGCCCATCTGGGTATCTGCAGACTACTCTGCTACATGTTAATGGGCAAGTCTCTCCAACTGCATTTTCCTCTCTGGGCTCCTTTCTGAAAATGCAGGTCATGCACAATGTGAAGAACACATGCTAAATATCACAAAGCAGTTAGATGATAACTTCTATTCCCAAAATCACATTTTCCCTAAACCTGCTGTTTCTTTTTTAACCTATTTACCTCTTTAAGAATGCTGCAATTAGTGGACTAAGGCATGCTTCCTGAAGTACTCCCTATGTAGCTCCATTAGAGGCATGCTCTTTAATTTGGTTGCCTGCTGGGGAATTACAGCATTCCCTCCCTTCTTCTGGAGCACAGGTTCTCTGTTGACATGAACAGACAAAGCTTTGTTGATAAAAACACCTGGGTTGGAGCCCTGCCTTTGCTATGCCCTCTCCTGCACTTAGTTTGTTACTGCTGCAGGAAACTCTCCTCATCAACTTGCATAATTTCTTTTAGTAAATGTAATCTCTTGACCACCCCTCTTGCTGGGTCATCAAACCTGATACCCCTGGAAAGTCCATGGAGAAAGATGGTAAGATGCATCAAGAACAGTGTGGCCAGCAGGAGCAGGGAAGTCATTGTGTCCCTGTACTCTTCACTGGTTAGGCCACACCTTGAGTCCTGTGTCCAGTTCTGGGCTTCTCAGTTTAAGAAGCCCTACAAGGCTGAGGGAGCTGGGATTGTTTAGCCTGGAGAAGAGGAGGCTCAGGGGAGACCTTCTTGCTCTCTCCAACTACCTGAAGGGAGATTGTAGCCAGGAGGGGGTTGGTCTCTCCTCCCAGGCAACCAGCACCAGAACAAGAGGACACAGTCTCAAGCTGTGCTAGGGGAGGTTTAGGCTGGAGGTGAGGAGAAAGTTCTTCCCAGAGAGAGCTGTTAGCCATTGGAATGTGCTGCCCAGGGAGGTGGTGGAGTCACCATGCCTGGAGACGTTCAAGAGGGGATTGGACGTGACACTTGGTGCCATGGTTTAGTCATGAGGTCTGTGGTGACAGGTTGGACTTGATCTTTGAGGTCTCTTGCAACCTTGGTGATTCTGTGCTTCAGTGATGCTGAACAGCTGGAATTGCCTTCTTTTAGGGGTTGTCTTTTTTTTTTTCTAAATAATTTTGACTCTCATGGGTCTTGATTCTCTGCTGTCCTGAAACCTGCTGAGTGACTGCTAAAACTGTGAGGAAAAGCTTCAAGCACACAAATGCTCCATCAAGTGTGGCAACGTAAAGTGGAGGCAGGAGAGAAACAGGGGTTGGTTTTACACAGCAAACAGAAAGGATTTGAGGATCCTGCTACAAGAGTTAATAAATGTTCTCTAGGGTAGAAACAGCCTGAGTTTCCTAAGAGGTCTTTGATTGCATTTCAGGCAACCATCTCACCCAAATGATCATCTTTGCTTTCTTTGAAGCAGACTGACCTGCAGCTGAACTGTGCTGAGACACAGCTTTGACAGAATTACACCAGCTGCTAATGGGGAATTAGAAAAAACAGGGGCAAGATCTCAGCTGGTAGTAATTGATGCTATTAGCTCCACTCCTTATATGAACCTGGAGCTGTGGTGTTTGGGGCTCTTCTGAGGGTGATGTGGCTGCCATTTTACCTGTGAGCTGAGCTGGTTTCTTGCTGTGAGGTGGTGCAAGTATCTAGATTTAAGAGTCTCATGGATGTGACCTTTTTGCATCTCTCATGCTTCCCAGCTCTTGAAGAGCACAGCATGCCAACTGTTTGCCAGGCTGGAAGGGCACCAGCCAGTCACAGGGATGGAAGCTCTCTGAGGTAGGCATAAACAGATGTGTCCTTTTACTTCCTAGTGTGAAAGTGCTTGAAAGGAGCTCTTATTTTCAAGGATAAACTGTATTGTAACTTGTTGGAGGTTGTTTACATGTGGGCAGTATCTCCACTGGTTTGCAGGTGGGTGGAAATAAGGGAAAGAAAGTGGTCTGCTGATCTTTCCCAGGTTGCCTGTTCCTTAGGAAAACTATAACTAAGACTTTCTCCTTTGGACAAGTTCTTTTCCTCCGGTAATCAGTTGTTTGGTTGGCTTTTAATGACTAGCTTCATCTCTTTATGTAGTTTTCTTGTAGTGTTTTTAAATGATGCAATTCCAAGGAGCTAGGTGTTAGCTAAGTACACAGCTGCTTGAAAATAAACCTGCTAAGCTGCTTTTGTCCAAACTGGTGCTTTTCAGTGTATGCCTCCAGCAGTGTGAACTCAGTGATATATGGAGGTTTTTCCCTTGTGTTTTGGCACTGTGAAGTAACAGTTCTGATGTAGATGCTATTTAATGGTCCTTCTTTAGTAGTGTATGTGTAAGTTAAAGTTTTAGAAGGAAATAAAGATAAATAAGTGTAGGCTAAAAACATTTTGAACACCCTTATTTTTGGGGATGTCTGAATCAAGACTTTTTTTTCCCTAGACGATTGCTGCTTGCCAGATTCTAATGTGGGGCTTGTCTCCAAGTGGATGTGCTTGGACTGACGTTTCAAATCCATTTTCCTTTGCCTCTTAAGCACCTGTTGCAGCTAGAGGGAAGGGCAGCCAAATGTTAAATGATGTGTTCCAGGCCATAGATACCACTGTCAGAAGCAGCATTCAAACTCAGGAAAAAAACTGACACCCTTTCTTGGACTGAGAGCTTTCAGTGAAAAACAAACCCAAGATTGTGTGTTGGGTTTTTTTTTGTTCCCCCCATTGCAATGCTTTTTTTTTTCCCCCTTAAATATTTTCTGTGTGTTTGTACCTCCTTTAATTCTGTGATTGCCCAAGTTTGTTTTCTCTCTGCCAAAAAAACCCCAGCATCCATGACCAAGAGGAGCTATTCCTGTGTGTGAGACACAGCAGCGTGTGTATTCCGAAGGGACAAGATTCTCTCTTGGTGGCCAGGACATCTTGGGGCAGCAGCAGCAGGTAGGCTGCTGGCCTCTAGTGGTCAACAGCGAACAATCCAGGGTCAGAGCTGCTCAGGAGCTGTCTCCTGGTGCTGCTTTCGTGCAAGCCACACCAGAGTCTGAAGCAGGACTGAATCCCTGTCTGTGTTACTCTCGCGTTTTGCGGTACGATTCGGATAATGATGAGGCGAGTCTCTTCATTGCCAGTGCTGTAAGTAAAGCTCAGGCTGCGTGAGCGCTGGAAGAATGAAATTCTCACAGTGAGAGCCAAGGGCAGAGTTATTTTAAGGCAGTATACAGCCAGGATTCTGTAATTTCTGTAAAGAGGAGGACCCTGTGTCAGGCTGCTTGTGACAGAGAAAGAGGTGTCCTTATAAAACATGTAACCCTCTGAAGATACTGATTTTTTTCTTTCCAAGTGAAGCTCTAAAGAGATATGGCTCTCCTTGGGCTTTATGGGAAGCTTTCTCTTTCTGCAGTTAACGAGGAACATAATATAAAGGCCAGTTTGGTGGCCTCCAAGTACATGCTGTGTGACAGGGCTGATCTCTGCTCTCCTGAGACAGCAGGGGCTGCAGAGGGGTGAGCTGTAATGTTCCCATTTTCAACACATCACTGAAGTGTGATCCAGTCCAGCAAGACGAGCTCACATCAGCTCATCTGATGAAGTTTAGTTGTTGCTGCATGGAGATGCTAGCCAGAACATGCTGGATCTGTCCAGTCTCTAGCACAAATGTTCATTATAACAATACCTTAGTGGATTTTAAGGGAGGAAATGCAAACCTTTCAGGACAGTTGAGAGAAGAAAAAGCCCCTTCATGAATCCCAAAGAGACTAGTGTGAGAAGTGAGACATTCACTCTATTCAGTCTGTATTTTCAGATGTCTATGCAGTAATTTTCTTCAATACAGTTGAAACTTCTCTATTGCCCAATTGTACTAATAGTAGATATAGTTACTCTCAACTTTGTTCAGTCCTGTTTTTAAGGACAGGAACAGTAGCCCTGAGTCCTAGTCACAGCAAATGGTGCAGTTCAGAGGTTGAACCAAAGGATCTGTGCCAAGGTAAAACCAGAATGGAATTCAATTCCTTGCTCTGAATGGTGATGTTAGACTTTGTCTTTGAGGCTGAGTTTCTCTTTTCTGTTTAGCCCAGAGTAGCTACCATTTTTGCAAGGATACTCCCTTATCCCTTGTTGCCTCTCTCTCCTCAGTCACTGAAGTAACAGAAAGGATCTGCTTACGCTTACATGCACCTCAGTAACAGCGTTTGCCAAATATTCCCTGGCAGGACATTTTGTGGTGACTAAAAGTTTCTCTTTGTGTATCTATTTACTCCTTTCTTTTTTTTTTCCTTTTCTCTCCCCTTCCCCCCCACCTTGGAGACCTGTAAGGCAGCTGCTGGGTTTCTGAATGTGTTCTGCCCAGGATAAGGTGGCGTTGCAGGCAGAGAAAGGCCAGAAATGCAGTTTTTGTTTGTTTGTGAAAGATTAGTTGCAGCGCAGATGGGTCAGCTGCAGACCAAGGGCTGTGGAGCCCAGCTTCTCCCTGCTTGGCCCTGAGCTGGCTGGTGGCATTGGGGCTGTTAGGACCTGAAGGAAGACAATAGCTGAAACAAATTACAAACTAACAAGAAAAGGAGGCAAAAACCTGCAAGAAGCTTGAATAGGCAGGTGTCATTTACCCTGCAGAGTCTCTGAAGCCTCTATTGCTATAGAAATTGTGATGTTTAAGATTTGCCTCTCAGTATTTCAGCAGATCCCAGGTCTTTGGAAGCTTTTCCCAGGGTGTCTCCACTTTGGAAGAATGTGTGGCTTTACTGTAGCTGCTGGAGATCAGGCTTTGTGCTCGGTTCTTAGTGCTGTTCCCCTCATTCATAGGGAGCAGTGGGTTGGAAGAAAAGACTGATGCCCCTCCTGGTAATCATAATAGGATTTCCTTCCACTTGCAGGGCCTTAACATTACTTACTCAGCTGTGCAGGGGTTGATGTCAGTGAATAGCTGGCTGAGTAACTTTTGAGTTATTTAACATCTTGAGAATGAGCCTGAAGCTGCCAGACAAGTAACATCTACGTGGGCTTTTCCTGGTTGCAGCCAGTCTTAATTCCTGTGCTATATTAAAGCTAAGCTAATAGTGGTGGCTTGGGTGATGCTTTGATGGGAAGCTTCATTAATGTGTTTGTGAGGACTGCAGAAGCCAGCTAATTCGGTGCTAGAGATGCTAGAGAGGCCATGATGCTAAAGTGCAGTTTGAATAGATGGAGCTGGTTGTGATCAAGAAGATAAACTGTCTGTGTGTAGGTTTTTGCAGCACATGGAGTGGTGAACAGGCACAATAGCTGCATTGTCACCACTGGGGCTGCCTCTCTGCTTCAAGAATAGATGCTGAGCATTTCAAGTGGAGACAGATTGTTAAAAGTGAGACTAACTTTAAGACTATGGCTGCAGATATTCAGTTCCTTGCTAGGCATTAGTAATCCTTCCCACACTGAGTTGTTTTTTCCCCAGAAGTAGTCTATCATTTAGCCCAAGTTAATTGGAAAGAGGGAAAGTGGCTCATGTCTGAGCTGCCAGCAGATGATGTACAAAAGGCATCTGTATCTGCACTACTCTGCAGCAAAAAGTAGGGCTGCCTCCAAGCTGATTTGGTGACTTGAGAAGGTCAGGAGAGTGGTAGCAGGGACACCTGCATCTGAGGAGAGCAGGTGATGCTGGTGAGGGCCTAGTGGAGAGCTTAATAAGGCCACTGAGGATGTCAAGTACAGCTGTGTCCTCTTTTGGAGGCATTGGTGGAGCTGTGGTGGCTTGCCACTCTGGAGATCTGAAACTTCCATGGGCTCAGATGGGACATCCACCACTGGCTAATCTGAGGGGAGACAGCATGGCTTGGAAAGGAAGGTTGAGGTACCTAATAATAAACACAGTGCCACTGCATGACTGTGCCCTGTTAGAAATCATAGTTTTTTCTATTACAGTTGCATTCAGTTAGATGTTAACTGGTCATAGAGGCAAACCTTACAGATATTTGCTTTGTAAAAATAGATTCATAATTGTATCTGCAGGCTGATACTAAACATTGTTTGCTGTAGGCTGACTTCTGTGGCTGTGTGGCTTCCCCCCCTCCCTGGTGTGGGAAGAGTTGGAGGGTGAGATCTTGGTGTATCCTGCCATGGATCTTTTGTTTTCTTTGTTGCTTTTCCTCTTGGTTTGGTGTCTCTGAAGTAATTGTCCTGCATCTCATGAATTCTGTTCCTACAGAATTGTATAGGTAAACTTGTAAACAATTTTGACAGAAAATACTAAATTAGATGGAGTGGAGTTTGTTACCTTTGTTCAGACTGAGTAGGT
Source organism: Dryobates pubescens (assembly GCF_014839835.1). Taxonomy (NCBI): domain Eukaryota; kingdom Metazoa; phylum Chordata; class Aves; order Piciformes; family Picidae; genus Dryobates; species Dryobates pubescens. Next base: position 5,725,798 of record NC_071634.1, read on the forward strand.
CTGCAGAGGAGGAATTATATGGTATGTTCATATACTATATACTAGTACTATTGCCTTGGTGAAGTCCATGAAGGCATCAAAAGCAGCACAAAGGATCTGACCAGAGTAAGAGTAGGAGATGCACACACAGAAAAAGATGGCCAAAAAAATGAGAATACATGAGTGCAAAGAAACTAAGCTTGGGATAGCCTCTTCTTGTTGTCTCCATAGATCCCAGCAAGCTTGGCACGAAACCCAGTGCACTGTGTGCTGGCTGCCGGCTGCCACTCTCAGCTTGCCTGTGGCACTTCCCATCGAAGCATTTTGGTACCATTCTGGTGCAGTTTTCAAGCATTATATAGAGAAATTGACACCCAGGCAGGTTGAGAGACTTGTGCAGGGATGTGAGGCAGATGCAGCCTGTGAGAAGATTTCTTCTGTGTAGCTCAGTGTGGCAGCCTTGTGGAGGCAACCACAGCAGCTTTGCCTTGGGGTTGCACATACTCTTTTGATTGCAGAAAATTGGTCAGTAGAGAGGAACAAAATGTATCCTGTAAGGTACCCCAAGGAATATTGTAGAGGCTGCCAATGCATGTTGCCCTGTGAGAGCCCTTGTCTGTAGTCTACATACAATATGCAAAGGGAGCAGGGCCAGATCTTCAGCCCACCCCAGGTGATGGGGTGAATGGCCAATATTCTCTATATCCCCCTCTGCCCACAGCTTACATGAGCAGTCAAGCTCCTGTCTTGTATTCCCTTTGTGATTCTTCTTAGGTGTTTTTTGCCTTTCTCCCCTCTTTGTAGATGGGCCAAGTGATCAACTCTGAAAGCAAGTGTGCAGGAATAAACAGATTGTCTACTCCCTATATCACTTACAGACAATACCCTTGGAAATGTGGGTTTTGGGTTGTGGTTTGTTTGAGGGTTTTTTTTCCCCTCTCAGCTAGAAACGTCAGAGCAGTCAGTGACTGGAAAACTCCTGCTTTGTATTGCAGGAAAACAATTCCCTGGCATCAAGGCTCTTAATGAGCAACTGTTAAGAAAGAGAGGATGAGCACAAGTAACTGTATTACTCCTTGGGATTACCCTGTCAGCTCTAGGTCTCTTTATGGAGGAGAAAGCAGGGAAATATTTTTATTGTAATTGGGAGTGTGGGATTTACTGAGGACTGAAACTGTCTTTTTCACACCTGGAATGTGAAGCTTCCCATCACCCTGAAAACTTGACTAACCGTTTCTGCCACTGCATGCGAGAGCAGACTTGCAGGGCCATTAATGAGGCAATGGCAGGTCATTGTCCTAACCTTCTCTTGGCCTCCGTGTCACTCACAGGTAAAGCATGAATATCTTTGGATGATGTAGCTGAGCAGGGTGCCTCTTCTTGAGATCTGTGCGACTCAAATAGCCTCTTGCCTGATACCGATGTTCTTGCAGGGGCATGAAACACATGTTTTTAGCAGTTAGAAGTGTTGAATAATGGAAGCTCAGGGAAATCATCTCACTTCTCTTGGTGGGATTTAAGCATGGAAAGTTTATTCATACCACTGCTGCTTATGCTTTTAAAGTCTCCTAGGTCTCACATGTGAAAACACACAAGTTGATCTGAAATCTGTATCTTTTTGGCCAGGATTGTCTGAAAACTGAAGTATTGCTGGTTTAGAATTCACCAAAATGGCTTTGGTTTTTATGGGGAAAAGAGAGCATCCACAAATTGTACAGAATAAATGAGCGTCACTCATCGATGTGCAGCGTAGCTGGGGATGCTTTGTGCTTTCTCTGCTGATTGCACCAGCACCATCTCAGGTGTAAAGGCTGCTCATCTGTATACTGTGAGGGATCTTTTTTTGATGCACAAAGCATTTTAACATTGCTCTGTGCAGGACTTGGTTTAATATTCACAGAATTTCAGGGGATGGAAGGGACCTCGAAAGATCATCCAGTCCAACCCTGCTGCCAGAGCAGGTTCACCTACATCAGATTACACAGGAATGCATCCAGGTGAGTTTTGAGTATCTTCAGAGAGGGGAAACTCCACAATCCCCCTGGGCAGCCTGTTCCAGTGCTCTGTCACCCTCACAGGGAAAAGGTGGTTTTTTTCCTGATATTTCCATGAAACTTCCTATGCCTCAACTTCCACCCATTACCCCTTGTCCCATTGCTGGGCACCACCCAGCAGAGCCTGGCTCCAGCCTCTTGGGACTCACCCTTTACATATTTATAAACATTGATGAGGTCACCTCTCAGTCTCCTCTTCTCTCAGCCCTCAGCTGTCTCAATCTCTCCTCATACAGGAGATGTTCCATTCCCTTAATCATCCTCATGGCTCTGTGCTGGACTCTCTCAAGCAGCTCACTGTCTTTCTTGAACTGAGGGACCCAGAACTGGACACAATATTGGGACAGAACCAGAAGAGAGTGTCAAAGCCCAAATTCAGGTTCTCTAAACACTGAAAAATCTGAGACATGAAGTAACTTGGAAGTTGTCCTGTTTTCACTGAGGGGGTGGGGAAACCCAACACAGCCACCTAGGTATTTATAAGTAATTTTTTTACTGTTGTTTTGGTGTTTTTCTGTTGTAACAGATGCAGATGTGTGTGTTGCAGCTGGCACTGATGATATTTGAAGTAGCACACATTAAGCAATAACATGCCAAGGGGCTGGGGTAAAACCCCAAACATTACTTCTCTGCACTCTCTCTTATCGCTCTTCTGCTTCCTACTGAATTTCCTGATCATGTGATGATTTCAAAGAATTGTCATCTTGACAGAATGGATTCACTTGGACACATCCACCAGAGTTTAGATTTTATTTTTTGTTGAAGCTTTTGTGTTTTGTTTTACTTCTTTTCCAGCCTTATTGATTCTATGATTATATTATTGCCCCAGGCCTGCTTGTAGCAGCAACCGTTTTTATTTGGTTTGTATCTTCATTGGAGCCTCACCTGTAGAAATGAGCTTTAAATCTCATAGCAGTAAATGAGAGCTGTCTGGTTTGCTCCTGAATGCTTCAGCTGAACATCCTCATCTCTCAGAAGGTCACATGGTCTGTCTGTCTCTCGGGTTTGGAACAGAATGAGATCCTTTAGATGCATTTTGTGTTTCAGCCTAACAAATAATATTTGGTTATGTACTTAGGGAAAAAGATTGCTGGTGAATGATCTCGTTCTACTTTCAGTCCTTATCTGTGCTCACTGATCCATGAGAGCAGTTTAATTACACTAAAAATGAATGTCAATGGGTGTAGAAAGAAAGAAATCTTTTAAATCTGTAGAGCATACTTCACTGAAATAACTGAGTTTACTGCCCTTCCTAAGACTGCCTTTAAGAAAGGTTAAAATGGAGCTATAATGTGCTGTGTGTCTGCATCCTTCAGCACTCACATTTAACTTGCCTGTCACTCCTTTGAGGCTCAAGGGCTGGGGCAATGAGTTGATTTGTGGAGGAGAGCTTTGTAGACCTCAGGTGATCCATCTTTATTATGTGTTATCTCGTGTTTATATCAGGTTGATTTGCTGTGGATTTGGTTTAGCCATGTTTAGAATGGCAAGAATTAGCTATGAAAGGGTAGGAAGTGGCCTTAACTGTTACCCAGATAACATATCAGACAGAGTTATTGGCTGAGCTTAGCTCTGTCTCTTAGGTCTCAGAGTGGCAACACTGTGGTCGAGCGGGAACTGCAGACTTCATTCTGCTTTGCTTCGAGGAAGTGCATTCTGGAGGGTTTTTGTGAACACAAGCTATTGTTCAGCCCTCAGAATCACCAGCTGTGTTTTCCAGGTTGTGGGATTCAAGACACTGATTTGTATGCATGTGAGGCAGGAAGGTAATTGATGTTTAGGTCAGTACCTTGAATGGTGTCTGAAAATAACATAGTAGTTGTGTGATCTGATTGTTGCTAATCTCATTTCCTGGTCTGAAAAGTGTTGGAGGTTTTTGGCTGTGTTTTCTGGCAGTCTGCTGAATTGCTGGGTGAAAATACAGTAATTTAGAGCAACTCCCATTTCTTTAACACTATTTGTAAGTGAATTTCTCGAAGGGCTTGATAAAGCCTTTAATTACGGAGTAGCTGTGGAATAAGTATCCACAGGACAATGTAGGTAGCATTTAAAGCTCAGCTACATCACCTTTGTGGCACTCACACCTGATGTCAGCTAATGAGCATGGTGTTTATGGGAGAGCAGATATTGGCAGGATAACAGAGCTGTTGTGCAACTATAAAAGGTCATTGGATTTTTAAGCTTTCAGCTAGCAAACAGCTACAGAAATGGGCAGGAAACAGGGCTGATGTTTCAGCCTTATCGCTGTAGACTCACTTAAATACATCTGTAGAGCCAATGAAAATCTGACAGCTCCATGGTGGTCAGGGGAAAGCAGAGCTGACCTTATTGGCTCTTTTCTACTCTCCATGAAGTGTAAGGCAAGCACTATGCAAAGTGGTTCCTGTTTGTCACCCTCCCATGCACTCACCTACATCAGATGTTGTCTCACAGGTTCAGCTGCCCCTTCATTTAAAGCAAAACCCCAAACCTTTCTCTGAATTGACTTGATTACTGTGTAAGAGATGGGGTTTGCCTCCTCTAAATATTTTGGTGTTTACTTTTGAAATTGAGACTGAAGTGATGTTCCTGAGGCCAGACAGGAGCTAGGTTGTGGAGAGAGGAATTATGACTTGTGTTTCCTTGCAGTGATTTTTAAGTCTTGTCCCTTGGGATGTGCTGCCCACACCAGCGGTGTGTATCCAGTGCTTGCTGCTGTGCTTGTTTGTATCATCACAGTAATGAATGTTGTTCTTCTTCTTTCCTGCTAGGCCATTTGTTTCATTAAAATCTGTGTGCTATGTTATCCTCAAGTTGAACTCAAGGGTTGGTACATATCAATCCAGTGTTTATGGCTCATTTAACTTTGCAGGTTTCAGACTCAGTTATTGATACTCCCCTATCCTTTATTTGCAGTCACTGCAAGGACTCAGTGATCCTGACTGATCAAGTGTGTTGGACAGAGAAAGAGCTTGCAAAATAGAAGAGAAAAGATTAATGGGGGGAAAGGAAAACTTGCTCATTGAACTGCACCTCTGGTTCCTCATCAGTTAGAAAAAGGAGAAAATCTTCAACTGCATATGAATTCTTGTTTTGGTCTGGTTTTTAAGAATGGCATTTCCCCATAATTCTGTGACACTTTAGCTCAGGAAAAAGAAAACAGAAACACTGCTTCTGTAGTCTCGTACACAGTAGACCTGATCCAGAAGTGGTACTGAAGCAGGGAGACTTTCTAACTGTTTTTCTTAGTTAGAAACTTTCTCAGTAGTCTAGAGGCTAAGCTCTCTTAACCTCTAGATATAAATCATGGTGAGGCCTTGAGGTGGCTAGAGTGAAGCAGTTAAGACACAGCTGCAGAAAAAGAGCTAAAGCTTGGGGTGCATGGGGGAGCAGGAAGCTAAAGCAATACAGACTCACAAGCTAAGAAGCTGGCCAGAGCAAGAGGAGACTGTAACATTCTCCAAGGCAACCAGCATCAGAACAAGAGGACACAGTCTCAAGCTGCACCAGGGGAGGTTTAGGCTGGAGGTGAGGAGAAAATTCTTCACTAAGAGCTGTTAGGCACTGGAATGGGCTGCCCAGGGAGGTGGTGGAGTCACCGTCCCTGGAGGTGTTCAAGAGGGGATTGGAAGTGGCATTGGTGCCATGGTTTAGTCATGAGGTCTGTGGTGACAGGTTGGACTTGGTGATCTTTGAGGTCTCTTCCAACCCTGGTGATTCTGTGATTGCTGGAAGGTTGGAAAGTGACAGCAGAGACCAAGAAGTAAAAAGGCTTTTCATCTGTTTAAATGAATATGTAAACAATTTCCCAGAAAGCTGATAGATATATGTTCCTGTACGTGTATAGAGAGGATGTAAAGACCATCTTTGGTTGCATGAACTGGGAGGGCTACCCTTTTGCATCCAGTGCTGTCAGAAAAGGCAATACCTGGCTTAATAGCTATCATCTATTAAGTTTTGATTGATCTCCCCATGATGGTGTGAATGTTAATATTAATTACATCCTAGTAATTTAGGGGAGAGGAGGAACTGGCTTTCTTCAACCACAGCAATCCAGAAAGTCAGGGATTAGTACCCTTTTAGTTGTCAAAAGTGCTGAAAAGTCAATGGCATCCACATCACAGGACTGGAGGGAGAGGCAGCTGAAGTATGGAATTGTATATGGAAAGTATGGGGGTAGGCAGCCTTGTCTGCAGATTGAGATCGTCACTCAGAGGCAGGGTTTCAGAAATAAGCAGTGAAGAAGACTTAGAAATTGGCCTTTCTTTGTCATTATTGACTGCCTCTTTGTGTGTGTTCGCTGTTAAAGCCTTAAGCAGCTAATCCTGTGTTAAGTTTGCGTTTCTAAATCAATACTACCAGAGGAGAATTTTGCTTGCAGAGTTTGTTCTTTGTCTGACAAATGAAGCTATTAATGAGGAATCCTAATTTCCATCTGCATTTCTGCTGTGCATCATAAAGTGACTTTCAGTGATGGATCAGCGTTCTTGGTTACTCAATCAAGTATAAATTGGTGGTGTTATTACTCTTAAAAGTATGTTAGGTGGATATTTGAGTGTGTGTTGCAGTTGGTGATTCTCCTGGCACCAAGTGGCAAGTTGAACACCTACCAAAGCAGTAAAACAAGGCTTGTGAACCTGAGGGAATTGTGACCCAGTATGCAAACAGGTGTAATGAGAATGCAGCAAGTACAGAAAAAACAGCAAAGCTAGAAGGATCCCTTTATTCTGCAAGATCACAGCATGCCTAGGGATGGACAAAATGAACTGGGGATAACTATTCTAACTGTAGTTTGTTAATAACCCTGCAGTCCAGGTCCTTTGCCTTAGGGAAAGCCATGTCCTTGCTCAGCTGTATCTGCATTGCTAACCTGCAGGAAGAAATTAACTGAAAGAAATCAGAATTATGTACACGTGTGGCATATTAGTCTTGAGCTCCATCTTCTGATGGATTGACTTTTCACCCCTACTAACAGTAATTTGGTTAATTAAAAAAAAAAAAGGGGGGGTGGGGGGGAGGGAAGGGCAGAGTAATAGAAGATATGTGGCTAGGTGATGTGATAGAATAGAATTAACCAGGTTGGAAAAGACCTGAGAGATCATCAAGTCCACCCTGTCATCCAACACTATTTAAACAACTAAACCATGGCACCGAGCACCCCATCCAGTCTCTTCCTAAACACCTCCAGGGATGGTGACTCCACCACCTCCCTGGGCAGCACATTCCAATGGGCAATCTCTCTGGGAAGAACTTCTTCCCAATATCCAGCCTAAACGTCCCCTGGCACCGTGTGAGACTGTGTCCTCTTGTTCTGGTGTGGGTTGCCTGGGAGAAAAGACCAACCCCCACCTGGATACAATCTCCCTTCAGGTAGTTGTAGAGAGCAATAAGGTCTCCCCTGAGTCTGCTCTTCTCCAGGCTAAGCAACCCCAGCTCCCTCAGCCTCTCCCCAAAGGGCTTGTGCTCCAAACCCCTCATGAGAACATAAAGTCCTCATTGTCCATGGCCATTCATGATGGTTACAAGGGCATAAAAGTGTTTGCTGGATGTTCCCCCTCAGAAAGGCTCTACTGAAGTACAATCTATCTCTTTCAAGACCACTGTGGTATTAATATTAATCAGATTTTCCTGCAGATATGGCAAATAGAGGGCAGGGACAGATTTGTGCCTGACGTTAATCAAGGTGTTAAAAATGAGTGGGCAGATGGTAAGTGTCTTTGTAGCTCCAGACCACTTGCTGGTCATTTTGAGCTAGGGGAGGATTTGCAGTGGGCATTGGTTTAATACTGTATAATGGTGCATTGCCTGAGAAGGGTGGCAACTATGATCAGTAAGGAGCAATTGGAGTAATTAAATTCCTTTAGACTTAACCTTTAATGGACATCTCAGTGTGATTAATGAAGAACAGGGGGTTTTCATAAAGGTTCTATGTTAATAGTGTTAACAATGAAGAGGTACTGAAGATTACTGTGACTCATTTGTAGAGCTTTGGTGTCTCAGGTGCATGCCAAGATGTGCAACTGAAGTACAGCATCAGTGGACTGCCTCAGTGTGGTGCATGTCAGGTGTGGCAGCAGGTGTCATCATCATCTCCTCTCTGAGGCAAGTTAATTATCAGTTGTTCAGTTTAACACAGAAGTATGTTCCACTGGAAGGTGAAATACCAGAGTGCTATCTGCATAATGAAGGTATTTAGATTCCATGGCTCTTTTAGTACAGGTAGATTATTCCCCTCCCCTCCCCCCCACTCCCCCCCCCCCCTCATTAAGGTTGTTATCTGCTGAAGTCTGTAGTAGTCAGGCATGTCTTTAGTGGCCGACCGTTGCTCTGTTACAGAAGCTGAAGCTTTTCATTGGCACTGTGTGTGGCTTTGAAGCCTTCTGGGGTGAGCAGAACTGCTGTGTTAAATTATTGCTAATAAAAATGTAAATACCAAAAGACACATTTTTCCAGGGGAATCCAGATCTGCAGAGCACTCAGGGCTACGTGGTGAACCTCTGAGAGGAGGAGCAGCAGCAGTAGTAGAGATTTGGGTATTGAGATGAGCAATGCTGACTTTCGACTCTTCAGGGCGTCACAGGTGGCATGGAGGGAGATGAACAACTCTTGGAGAAAACAGTTGTGTGCTAGCAGGCTTTTGACAGCTGGGTTTCTGCAGCAAGGCCTGCAAGCTATAGTTCCCACTGCTGCTGTTGACTTACGAATGCAGGGGAGTTAGCATTGGATCAATAGGGATTGCTGAAGGCTTCAAGGCTGTGCTGGGAGGTGTGAGTGATATCCTTGGACATTCAGGAGGTTACCCAGTAATAAATCAGGCAAAGGGATGAATTTCCACCACAAAAGTGAAAGGAAAGAATGAACCTTGTGCCTAGAAAGACATTAATATTTCTGGCTTCAACAAATGCACAAATGACTGAGCTCCAGTCAGCTGCACTTGGTACCTGGAGCAGCAGGTTCTGTGGCAAAGCCTAACCGCAGGCAGTGCTGACAAAATCCCACAGATCTGGTGGTATTCCTCCTGAGAACTGAAAGGCTAATCCCTCTGGTGCTGGCTTTTATGAGGGGCCCAAGCCCATCACTGCTGCCCCTCTGGATCTGTGGGAGCAGCACCCTATAGATCTGCCAGGTGTCCCTCCTGTGACACGTGTTGAACCACTGGGGTTCCTGTAGGGAGGGAGGAAGGAGTAAAGACTGTAGGCAGAAGGCAGGTAGCACAAATTGATCTGACTGGTTATGAAAGAAACTGGGAGGAACTTAATGTCACATCCACTGCTGAGGGACAGTACCTCAAAGAGAATTGTGTTTATCTGGATGATTAGAGATTTTTGCCATGGTAGAGAAAAGCCAATGTGTAGGAATTAGGAAGCCTCGTGTAAATAGGAGCATGAGTATTTATCACAGATGCTAGGAAAAGTCTTGTGTTACTTTGGGAGCCATGGAGAGGGTTGCATAGTGAGGTATTTGCTAGCAACTCCTCTTGAGTTAAAAGCTGTAGGCAGAATCCAAGCCCACATGCTGAAGTGTCCATGTGAAAATGAAAAGTATATATTAATCCTTCTGTTGAAGCTGGGAAATGGGGCACAGCAGAGTGGGCAGTGTGCCACTCTTCTGGCCATGGTCTGCAGCAGGTAACCCACTTTATCTGTTTCCCAGATCACCTGTAAGTGGACAGAACCTTCCACTTCTCGAGTAACTAACTCAGCATCACCTATCAGGAAATGTTCCTTAGAGCCTGAGGGGCACAAACTGAGAAGACAAATTGATTGGCAGGCAGGGGTTTTGCACACTAAGGAATGGTTTGCTGGATTTGAAGGTCCTCAAAGTCAAAGTTTGACAGAGGTTGTATCTGGACCACTACACAAATCCACACCAAAATAGAAAAGTAATCTTCCTAAAAGCAGCAGCAGCTCTGGGTGAAATGATCATCTTTAGAGGAAAATTGTTAAGAATGTCTGTAGGTGATTTCTCATGTTCTAAAATTACTGAACTTTTCAGTAACATTTTTAATTCTCCTTATTGCACTGAATCAATCAGCAGAACAGCCTAAGCAAGGCAGGGAATGCTTCACACTGACAGGCTGAAGGAAAGAGGAGAAACTCAAAATTCTCTCAGAGTGAGTAGCAAGGCAATTAATTGCTGATAGTACTTTAGGACATGCTAGGAACAGCCTGTCAGGTGCATGGATGAGAGCATCTTCTGGGTATACTGATAGACAAGGCTGATAAAGCCAGGGCTCAAAAGATGAAAGAAAGAAGGGGTGGCAGGAAGCCATAGGCAAAAAGTTCATCTCTGTGTTCAGAAGTTAGTAAAAGTGCAGTTGAAAGGAGGCATAAAGAAGCAAGGCTTGGCAGGAGGTGTAACAACAAGCAGGGCACTGATGCTGAGTATTGCCCAGGGACTGACCATAGACTCATCCTTATTTCATGGTGTCTGAGACCAGCAAGGGGAGAATGAAACCATGCAGTGTTCAGCTTTGCTGTTAAATTAGATTGTATGGAACCCAATAGATTTGCTCACACTGGTTCTGCCCCAAAGCACTGCACACTATGAGCAAACAAGGGAGGCTCAGGCATGGCTCCTGACGAAATCCTCAGCAGCGCCAGAAGATGCTCCTTGCTCCGGGTCTGTGCTGCATACCTTGGCTGGACAATTCTGGGTTAGCATGGTCTTGGGCAAAAATTTTTCCCAATCCTTAATGTAGTGTGAACATAGAGGACTTGAAGCCATGGGCTGAAAATATGTTTTCTTTTGACTACCACAGCATCATGACTTTCTGTTTCTGCTTTTACCTGTCATCTCCTAACATAATTCCAACATCAAAACTGAGCATTTCTCTTCTGTTATGTCTTTTCTTCATGTAAGCACCAGCAGTTAGCAAGTGCTGAACAGCCTGAGCTCTGGAGTGCTTACATGCTAAAGCTGACTTTTCAGCCTTTTAGAGCACTTCTCTGGCTTTATTTTTTCCCTTCCCCCTTTACATTCACTGTGTCTTGCCCTACCCCTACCTGTGTCCTGGAGATCCTTACAAAATATGTAGCTGTGAGCTTGGCTTTTCACAGATTCTCTTGCTGGCCTAGTTCTGCTCCTGCTGGAAACCACAGTCAATTTCTATTCCTAGCCAGTGGGAGCAAAGTTAGGCAGACAATGAGAGCTTTAGAAAATCCCACCCTACAATTACAACCAAAAATAATTTTCTAGCAAATAATTGTCTCTGTTTTTTTTCTAAAGCTAAGCCACCCACTGGGAGTTTGGTTCTGTAGTACTCTGGAGATGATTTGAGAGGTGGGGGCAGGAATTCAACTTGAAAATATCTTAGAGGAGCTCTTTTTCATAAGAGAACAAGTCCTGTGAGTAACTGAGGGAACTGGGGTGGTTCAGCCTGGAGAAAGAGAAGCTGGGGAGAGACCTTCCCACTCTCTACAACAATCTGAAAGGAGATTATAGTTAGGTGGGCATTTTTCTCTTTTCCCAAGTAACAAAATGAGAGGAAACTTCCTTAAGCTGTGCCAGGGGAGGTTTAGCTTGAACATTAAGAAAAATGTCTTCAGGCAAGCCCTGTAGATGTGGTGCTGAGGGACATGGTTTAGTGGTGGTCTTGGCAGTGCTGGGTTAACAGGTGGACTTGATGGTCATAAAGGTCTTTTCCAACCTCAATGATTCTATGATTTTATGCCTCAGCAAAGACACAGTTGTAGGCCTGCTCTAGCACACCCTCAAAGTAAGGAAGATTCTTGTTAAGTTCAAGTGAAACCTCCTGTGTTAGTTTCTACCCATTGCCCCTTGTCCTGGCTGCCACTGAGAAGAGCCCAGCCCCATCTTCATGACCTCCACCCTTTAAATGCTGGTGAGGACTGAGAGGATCCCCTCTCAGGCTGCTCTCTTCCAGGCTTAAAAGTCCCAGGTCTCTCAGCCTCTCCTTTTAGGAGAGATGCTCCAGTCCCCTCAGCATCTTTGTAGCCTCCCCTGAACTCTCTCCAGTACTTCCCTGTCCCTCCTGAACCGGGGAGCCCAGCACCAGACACAGTACTCCAGGTGCAGCATCTCTAGGACAGAGTACAGTGGGAAGAGAGCCTCATCCTGCTGGTCAGGCTCTGATCCTGCTTGTACCCTGTACTACTTCCACACATAATTAATATACTCCCACTTGTTTTGAAGTGTGTGTGGGGGGTTTATTTATTTAATTTTTGTATTTATTTTGCTCTGAGCCTCCAGTAACACCAGTCAAGCCTGATTATACAAGGGGTTTGCAGCTTAGGGAGAAGGAAGGATGCAAACATTGCTGCTTGCTTCCTGGAGAAGCGAATTAATCTCGCTCTGCCAGGCCTTTGTAAACCTTTCCGGTGGGTAAATGATATTACAGTTCCTCAAGCAGGTAGAGGAGGAAAGCTTCTGCCTTCACTTGTGTTGTCAGCTATCATGGGCAACGTGGAGCCTGTATTCCTACAGCTGCTGACAGCCTGTGGAAGCCATGAGTGGAAAATGTGCATTTTTAGTCGAATTGTGCTGCCTAACCCCAGAATGCTGCGAGCATGATATCCTATTTCTGGGTGGAATATAGCAGGTTTGGCTGAATCATTTTTGGTTTCACTACTTTCATTTGAGTTCATTATTTTGTCTTTCTGCCTGTATTGTCAAGGCTATAAATAAATTCATGTGGTAATTTAGACATTAGCTTACAATAAAAATCGATGGTAATTGCTAGAGAAGAGATAAGAATTCATTGGCATTGATGCTAAATCCATTCTTGGGTGTATTCATCGCTCTGCAATGCAATATTTTTCTTACAGCATCGCAAAACAATTACAACTTCACTCTGTCATGTCAAGAAATGTTCTTTGTGAGAGTTGGTGTTGACTGGTGCCACAAAGGTAGCTAACAGAAAGGATTCCAGTCTTGCCTTCTGGAGGTCACAAATCGAATCATAACTATCCCACAATGGTATGAATTCTAATCCATATTTCTGTGTCATTATAGAAAACATAGGTGGTTATTTGTCTCCTGTAATTCTCTGGCTGCATTTCCTGTGAATGCCGTTTTTCTGTATCTTCTCATTTTGTTAGCTGAAGGAAAATGTCATTTCCCAGTAGAGAGTCTTCTGTAAATAAAGTAACAACAGAAATGTAAAATGTCAGCAACTGTTTTTGTCTAAAGAAGGCCAGTTTGTCTGTGTGTCTTCATGCAGTGATAGGGAAAAGGAATTGCATTTTGTTCCCCCCACCACCACCAGTACTGCTGATAAGGGTGATATTTCAAGCAGCATTTTTAATTTACTCTTCTCCAGGGGCTGACTGGTATAAAATGGTGATAATGAATTATTAACAGCTCTTAACAGAGGTGCTGCCGGTTCACAGCATGCCTCTAATCCATGGTCAGGTCCTGTCTGCCTTGAAGGAGCAGGGTTTTGTGCTAGGGTTTTACCTGGGGTCAGATAACCTTCAGGAAACAGCTGTAGTGGGCTGGAGGTATTAGGTAATAGGTTGGACTTGATGATCTCTGAGGTCTTTTCCAACCTGGTTGATTCTATAATTCTATGAAAAATGAGATGGTGTCACCCCCAAAATGTTGATTGGTTGCATCCCAGGTTGGACATGAAGACAGGTGAGGTAGTGGCAGGAATTGCCCAAGTGCTGTCCAGCACCATCCATGCAAAATCAACCCTTTGTTTAATCAGGTCTTGCTAGTTATCCAAGTCAAACCATCTGAGTTTGTGCTGAAGAACAGGAGGGACGCTTACGCAATTGGTTCCTCAACCAGCAGTAGGAGAGGTGGTCTCCAGCTGAAGAGTTGGCAAAGAGCTTGTTCAAAAGAGACTTACAGCCTGAAGAAGCTCATAGCCACTGAAACATCAGCCTTCTGGTTGTCTTGGTTTGTCTTCATCTTGGAGAAACAAGTTGGGGAGGGTGAGATTTGTAAGTGAATGTCTGGACTCATTCCACAAACTCTAGAGCTCTTTGATTTACTTTCCTAACCTGTTAGCTTAGTCTTCCCCTGCAGAGAAGGACAGGCATTTTGAGGATGCCTTTCCTTCCATCCAGGATGTGGATATCTTGTGCTTTGTCTTCTCACCCACTGCAGGAGGACCACGTGCCAGTCATACGTGCAGATTAAGCATTACCCTTGGTTGTCTGCAGTGAGGTGGGGTGAATCCATTGTTAACAGCTCAAATACACAATCAAGTTATTGTGCTAACAAATTGCCTCTGACAAAGCCATCCAAGTTATCTTTAACAATCTCATGCTGCGTATTAAGTTGTAATGCATTCATTTGCATGCATTAGGTTCTGAGACTGTGCACGCTGATGTTTGCCATAGGTCAGGAGAGATTTGACTGTAATAACTGGGTTGGGAAGGTAATCCTAGGCTGAATGTATGCACAAAGAGTGTTGTTGTTATTGAACATACTTATTAGAGTATCCTTGTGCTAAGAAACCAAGAATTAAATTAATAGATGTGCTCTAAGGTAGGTCTGCTTCATTTAATATTCTGTCTTCAAGAGAAACTTTGGGAAAACAGGATTACAGGATGTTAGGGTTTGGAAGGGGCGTCTGGAGATGTTAGAGTCCAAACCCCCCCCTGCCAGCAGAGTAGGACCATATGATCTACCACGGGTCACACAGGAACACATCCAAGCCCCATCCCTGGAGGCATTTCAAAGAAGCAGAGATGTGGTGCTGAGGGACATGGGTTGGCCTCAGACTTGGTAGAATTACAGAATGGTTGGACTCCCTAATCTTGGAGGTCTTTTCCAACCAAAATTATTCTCCAGTTCTGCACACGTGCGTTGTCTGTGCAGCTAAACATTCATTTGTACCTACTCACACACTTCAGAACCTTGCAGTCTGAAGTGACTTTGACAAAATTTACCTCACCTTAAAAACGGTGTGAAGTCTGAACTCCTTTTTAGAGGCTTCATCACAAGAGGTATTGCTGTAATAAAGAAGCTGGAATTTGAAGAGAGGAAAGGAGTCAGCACTTCTTAATTTCTTAACTGCTGCTTTTTAACTAGCATCCCACTTGCTTTAGCTCTACTTCCATAGCTTTCAGGATGCTTTTACTTTTATGTCTTCAGTGCTCTTCTAAAAAATGTATTCTTCATACAGGGCTTTGGTGCCTGTTCAGGCCTCTTTGAAACTGACTGAGCAGTATTGTCCCACCTAATAGCTCCAAAAATAATGGCAAAGAAAAGCCACTGAAAGCTTGTGGTTTCAAACATTAAAACATCAATTATCTCACAACAAGGAGTGAAGGGGAAAGAGGTAATGTTACCTTGCCTGTTGTTTTCCTTTTTCTCTCTTTTAGGATACCACTAGTCAATTTTGTTGAGTGACCTTTACTCTTCTGTCAAGAGGCAGAGAACCAAAGCTCCCTCTCAATATAACTCATTATTTTTGATACATTAATTATGCATCTTCATGTTTATTTCCCTTCTGGGATAAACACTATCAATGTTTTCAAATCCTACTTCAAAGGAAGAAGCTCTGTTTACAAAGAACTCCTAAAAAAATAGAGGATAATCTTAAAAGTATGTTCCAGGCACAAACTCTTTGATAAATGTAACATTGCTATAATATGCAAGCAGCATGGAAAAAGAAGTCAGAAAATAAAGATTGTTCTGTTCACTGACCTGGTGCTGCTCCCTTTAGATGGAAGTTAGCTGGAGTTAAAATTCTACCATCTTAGGGTTTTGAGGATAAAGATGAAGAAAGAGCAGCACATTTCTTATAAAATCTATTTGTTTATGTAGGGCTTTGATTGGAAATGCTGAACTTCCAGCACCTGAAGGAGGGCTACAAGAAGGATGTAGAGAGACTGTTTACAAAGGTCTGCAGTGACAGGATAAGGGGCAATGACTTCAAACTGGAGAAGAGTAGGTTTAGATTGGATGTTAGAAACAACCTCTTTATGAGAGTGGTGGAACACTGGAACAGATTGCCCAGGGAGGTAGTTGGATCCCTGTCCCTGGAGATATCCAAAGTAGGGCTTGACAGGGTTCTGGGCAACATGATCTAGTTGAGGATGTCCTGCTTACTGCAGAGGGGCTTGGATTAGATGACCTTTGGATGTCCCTTCCAACTCAGACCATTCTATGACTGCCCAGCTCCTCTACAGGTTGTTAGAAACAGCAAAGGAAGCAAAATGGCAGCAGTCACTGGAGGAACACAAGATAACTTTCACATTTATTAGTATAAATAAGGTCAACATTTGAGCTACTTTTTTGCTGTCTTAGTTGCTCCTCCTGATTATAGCTCCTCTTTATGTCTTCCTCTTAATTACTGCTGGTGATGTCATCCTTATCCATGTTGTCTAGACACCCTTTTTCATACTGAACATTTAAGTTTTTACTGAATGTATGTTGTCTAATGATGGAAACCTATCCTGAGATGGTCTGAGTAAATACCCCCAAGTAATGTGTGCCTTAGGCTTCTTTTTTGGTACACTGAGGATCTGGAAGGCAGGTATGAATCAGAGCACTGGAGTCAGAACCCAGGTTTTCTCTATATTGAACATCCTGAGGATGGATGAGGGTATCAGGAATCGGAATGGAACAGTGGCTCCTCTGCAAAAACCTGACTTACTCATATCTCACACCTTTAATATTTCATTTAGAAGTCTTCTTAGGCAGTGATGCTCTTTTAGAGAAGTTTGGGGGTTTTAAACTCAGTTTGTTATGGCACTCAATTTATTGCTGCAGATGAGAATGAACACTCAGGAGCCCTTGGAATGTGTGTCAGGATGTTCTTCAAATCCCAGAATGTGTTTGATTTGCTGTTGCACAGACACAATAATAGTTTGAAAGGACCAAGGCTTTGGTGTCATGATAAATGAGGCTTTACATATTAGCATATTACTTGCATAGTGGTGGACTTGTTTTGCAGTACAGATATAGTCATTGGAATTAATTACAGGATATAAAATTCAGCTTGATGAATCCTTGCAGAATTGTGGCCTAACAATTATTACATCCTGGGAAATTATTAGCCTTAAATACATCTCAAAACTTGTCTTCAAATTTGGGAGATCTGAGCTGTCTATTTGCTAAAACAAGTTTTGGTGTAGAAATTGAAGTTTGGTAGGAGTAGCTCTTTCCATGTGTGAATGTTCATTTTAGCTTCTGATGGGCAAATCCTCTGTAATGAAGTTTGAGTGAAAACCTGGCAACTGTTATGAAAAGATGGGTCAGAAAAAGGCAACTCATGACCAGCCCAGGGGCAAGTCAAAAGTTGTTGGCACAGCTGTCTGTTACACTGCTTTTTATTTATTTATCTAAGGCTCTAGCTGTGCTCGAGTGCCTGTTGTGGCCTCTGTCTCACCTGGAGGTGTCATCTTCATCAGTGGCCCCAGATTTCTTCAGAACACAACTTCAGTGAGGATGGCTGAGGAGGCTTTGGGCCAGGGAGGAGCTCCAGAAGTGTTTTGGCCAAGGAGGAAATGAGAGGAGGGTTTGGGTCAAGCTGAAGCTCAGGACAGTTGTGGCTTCGTTTTTTGGCTGCTCCCTCCAAAGCTGCTGCCTGGGGTGGGCAGGGCAGGTGACTTTCCACACCTTGCCTCTGCTGCCAGTTGGCAGGTCACCCATCCTTGGTCTTCCAGGTGTTCAGAAAAGGCTTGGATGTGGCACTTGGAGCCATGGTTTAGTTGTCAGAAGGTGTTGGGTGACAGGTTGGACTCGATCTCTGAGGTCTTTTCCAACCTTATTGATTCTATGATTCTATTTTTAATCAAGGACTTACAAGATGGTACAAGGAAATATCTTTGGTAACCAATGTCTGTGCTGCTAGACCATGGCTGCATGCAGCAGGGACTGCACAGACCTTGAGCTGTTTTTACATGGTGAAGAAGGGAGCAAAGAGGGACTTGAGCTTCAATGTCTGCGTCTCTGAGTATACACTGGCAATGTAATCCTCAATGGATTGCTGTTGCCACTGTAGAATAACAGTGGGGGTTCCTTGGCTTTTGTACTAGAAATTCAGGTAAAATTGGTGTAAATTAGACCATGTTTGAACTCGTGCTCTATAGAGAAGCTTTTAATGTGCATTTCTGCAGGCTTTTCTTTATGGCTGTATTTCTCAGTCCTTCAGTCCTATCTTACTGCCAGCAAATAATTCTTGAAGGATAACTAGAAGAATTCTCCTCCTGTCAGTCAAAATAAAAAGGACCATTAGAATTAGCTGGGTGGGAAAATGCAAAATGGGCACTCTCCATTTTGTGTGGAAAGGCTGAACAAATGCTAGTTTTGCATATTCTCTAATTAACTTAAATGTAGCAAAGATCCCCTTACGAAATCTGGCAGTTCCTTGCTCATTGGTATTTCACGAGGCAAACCAGCTGTTTTATTCAGGAGACCCAACTGTACAGTTAAATTAATCCATAGTCCTTATGCAGCTGTCTTTTATTTGTAAAAGAAACCGTGGCACTCTGCTTCCATATTGCTTCACATCTTTGAGCCTAGGACCTGGTGTGATGTAGCTGCTCTGTCATCTCAAGATAGGAGCAGCAATAGGTCCCAAGGGTAACACTAGAGCTGCTCATGGGTGGTATCTCCTTTAGTGGTGGAGGAATCATTGCTGTTTCAAATGTTTCCCAGGGTAGTCTGAGATTTATGTATGTATTTTTTTGAACAGTTCTTCCAGCAATTCCTCAGTTACTTAATGATTTAAAAGATGTTGCAGCTGTAGGGAAATGATGAAGAAATTAAGTAATGCTGATAGTAGGAGACTTCAGGTTTTATTCTATAATAAAGTGTGACATTTGATATACATCAGGATGGTAGCAATTATGATATCTAAGAACATAATTCTCAGTCTAATTAATTTCATTATTTCCCTCCCTTCTCCTTTTTAAGGAGTCTCCAGTGTAAACCAGCAGCAGTTCCAAGAATTGAAACTTTGGTAATATATTTTGGAACGCTCATCTAGGGAGAGGACAGAGAACTTCTTACCAATTGTCCTGCCATGGGGGAAGGTGCTACAAGCTGAGCTTACTGCTTTTACCTTTTCTCCCCTCTTTTGAAGTGACTGAATCTGTTTCTCCTAGCACAATTTGAGTAGGAAAGGCCTAAATCCAGGGTTTAAAGTGGACAGGTTGCTGTTGCCTCCTCGTGTCTCCTGTTTATATGAAGTATTGATTTCCTCGTGACAATTGCCTGTGAGAAGAACAAATACACTTAAATCTTGCTGATAGCGTTTGGCAGCTTGCCTTTCCCCTTCCTGTTCTTTTGGCAAATCCCTCGTGGTCACATTGACCTATAGTTCTGATGGGCAAGCTGGTGCACTTGAAGGCACTTCTGCTGCCAAAGTGAGTCACCAAGCTGTTCATGATTGCAGCAGGTGTTTATTAGATTTGGGTGCATCTCACTGAGTGTGCTTTGCTACTCATTCTACTCTAGAAGTAAATACAGGAAGCATGGAGTAGTGGCAGGACCAAGCTCTCAGTGTCCAAAGCAGCCATCTAGCCATCTTCTTCTTGATGGCTGATGCAAACCCTTGAGTTGGACAAGAACTGTGTCTCTTGTGAGAAGTGTTTGGCTAAAGACTGCCTTGTAGAACTAGAAACTTGAATGGGCAGCATGCTGCCTGGTGCTCTCACAGAGCTAAAGGTGTTCTATCAGACTGTAAATCTGACTGTGGGCTGCACATCACCATTATGTCATATAAGGGCAGCTGGGAGAACATTTGTCTGATATTAAACCAAACAGCTCAACTCTTTCAGGCAGCAGCACCCACCTAGCAGTTTCAGATCATTCATCTATCTAGGTTTTGATTTACTGTGAAATGAAATGCCACAATTCATGCACTTGGTCACACCGCTGACAGATTCCTCAGGATGCTCTGAAGAAATGTGACAGCTCCAATTTAAGTTTACTAATGTGATAAAGTGGTTTTTAAAGAAAATCACTATTTTTTTTATGGGGAGCTGCAGTCTTGCCAGGGAAAATGTTTGGCTTTACACACACACACCAAAGCAAGCTCTCCTCCACAAAGCAACATGGCTTCACAGTAAGGTCATCAGAGAAACCTGGATCATTACATCTGCTGAAGCAACCAAAGGATTCCTTAGGCCACTGGATTTCTGGGGCAAAACCCTGGAAGTCCAGAAATATTGAGTGAGAAGTGAGGTTAAACTGTGTGATAACAAAACAACCCCACCTAAAATAAACATGAAATGTTGTCTTGGGTAAGATTCGTCATGGAAATAGCTGTAGAAAGGTCAAACCCAGTTGTCTGATGTGTTTTGATAATGCTTCATGGTTGCTATGGAAATTTGCACTTAAGCCCTCAAAGCTACTGATGTACCCAAACCAAGCTACTCAGTTGAGGACCACCTCCAGTTTTACCTCTGAGTAAGTGATTTGTTGTCTCTCTTCACTCCTTGTGCACATATGAAGCTAGAGTGAGAGCACAGCTCATGTGCACTGCTTTATCCAAACACACAGAGCAAGCAGTCATTCAGGAGAGAGCTGCTGCAACTTGTCTGTGGGCATTGTCCTCTATACTCCCTGACAGCAAGGAATAAGAAAATGGATCTCTCCCCATTCAGATTGAACCAATTTCCCTAATGTTTTTAATTCAGCATAGATGACAAAAGTTTTTTTTTCCCCATATTTATTTTAACTTGAGCTCGTGAAAGAAGTTAATTGGTGCTCAGGATAATTGTTTTATGCTGTAAACATGATGTCCTTCTGCAGTAAAATATCATTGTAGCATGAGAGCACTTGATAGCAATTACTCTGGTTTTAAATTATAACCATCAGTGGGAAAGTCATCATCATGTTGTTCCCCACTTCACAGATGGACAGTGAGGATCATCCCTTGGTTTGGTTGTCTTTTGTGCCATGTGTCACCTCTGAAATGATCACAAGAGTGGAAGAAACTTGTATTGCCTTCAATGAGTCAAGAGGTCCTCCCACCATCACCCTTGTTCATGGGGGACATCTGAGAGGATGAAACCGAAGTTCCAGTAGAGGAGGTTGTAAAAGAAATGGCCAGGAGTTGATGGTGATCACTTAGGAGGGGAGAAGAACTTAAGGATGAAATAGCTTTGCTTTGTATCTATGATGTGCCAGCAGAGGACTGGAATATACCTCAGAATTGGAGGGGGAGTAAGGGAGGATATGTGATCTGTGGTGCTACCCGGTGAGTCAAATAGCCCTAATTCATCATTAGAAACCCTTTTATATATTTTATCCTTTAAAAGTCATATCAAAATGATTCTATGTGAATCTGAATGCCTCAAAAATACATTAGAGGGTTTGGTTGGGTTTTTTTTGACAGGCAAACCAACTTCAGACAAAGCTTGTTTGTTAGTGTGCTTTGATTCTCTAATGGCCCTACTCTTCCTCTTCCTGCAGTCTGTGGATGCTAACCATTTGCAATGGTTTAAAAAAGGATTAAGAAATTTGTGGAAGAAAAGCACATCCAGACTGTTAAACACAAAGCTGCCACTCTTGTCCTGGAAACTGCCTGAACTGTGAGCTCGTGGAAGATGGCAGTGTAGAAAAGCTGTAGGGCAAACAGTCTTGGGCAAAGATTTACTTTTATGCAGACATTTGTCCTCAGAAATCTGTCCCTCTCCAGTCCTGTAGAAAAGACATTTGATGGGAACCCTGTCAGTATCAGTGTGGCTACTCTGATACTGATCTGAACTGCATCTTCCTCTGCCCAGAACTCCCTGGGGCTATATATATCTATGTATCACAGTAACTAAGGTTGGAAGAGACCCCAAGGATCATCAAGTCCAACCTGTTCATTTCTTTATAACCTGAAATGATAAATCCTTCCAATATGTGTATGTATTTTAAGCTAAGTATTATAGTTGTTCTCTATTGAATGTTTACTCTGAAAATACTTAAATACAAATTGTTCCAGTCCTATGAGAGATAGACCAAACAATCTATGAGTCTGTGCAGAAAGAGGTGCTCCTGAAATGATTCAGCATTCCCTCCTTATTGCTCTGACTGGAATTCCCTCACAGCTTTGTCACCTGATGTTCTCTGTGTATTGTTTCTGTAAAGTGATGGATTCAGTGGATGAGCAGGGTATTGGGTGCTAAAGTTTTTCATTGCTTTCCAAATCTTCTCATTTCTTTCAGCAGATGGGTATGGATGCAGCCTCCTGTCTGTGTGACACACAGCTCTGCCCATTTATTAATTTCTTTGTTGCTTCTTACAGCACACTCAGAAGTTCTCTTAAGCCTAGCTGAAAATTTAGCATCTAAGTACAATTTTGATGGAATCAGTGTGTGGGAGGATAATCCTGAGAACATCCCTGAGTGAGTTTCAGTCCCTGGAAGTCAGACTCTCTTTGCTGGAGGAGTGCCTAGGCTTTTCCTGCCATGCACCCCTAGAACTACCTCAGTCCCAGCTCAGTTGAATGTCTTGGCATGTAGCTGGTGCCTGGAGTTGTGCACAGCTACCAGAGCTTGCATCTTACTGCTTAATCCCCCAACATACAATCACAGAGTGATCAAGGTTTGAAAGGACCTTTGAGATCATTGAGTCCAACTGTAACCCAACTACCATGACCATGGAATTATACCCTGAAGTGCCACAGCTACACACTTCTTGAACTTCACAATCTAGGAGGTGTACGTTCAGCTCCTGCCTAATCTCTTTTTTACTCCTAGAATCAATATGTTGTTAATCATGCTTCTGCCTACAGGGCTGGCTCAGGAAGCACTGTTAGGTACTTGGCTGGACAAGCTTTTTTGCTACTAAAAAAGCAAGGTTATTAATTCTGCTTTGGCAAGTGGGAGGTGATTCTGCCACTTTGCTCAGGTGAGACCTCACCTGGAGTATGGTATGTACAAGTTTAGAGCTCTCAATACAGAAGGGACATGGACCTGATGTAGCAGGTTCAGAGGAGGGCCACAAAAATGATGAGGGGATTGGAACACCTCTGCTATGAGGACAGGTTGAGGGAGCTGGGATTGATCAGCCTGGAGAAGAGGCTCCAGGGAGACCTAATAGCAGCCTTCCAGTACCTGAAGGGGACCTACAGTGAATGATGGAGAGAGACTGTTTACAAAGGTCTGCAGGGACAGGACAAGGGGCAATGACTTCAAATGAGAGAAGAGCAGATTTAGATTGGATGTTAGGAACAAGCTCTTTACCATGAGGGTGGTGGAACACTGGAAAAGGTTGCCCAGGGAGGTGGTTGAGGCCCCTTCCCTGGAGATATTCAAGGTGAGGCTTAATGAGGCCCTGGGCAGCCTGATCTAGTTGAGGATGTCCCTGCTGAATGAGGGGAGGTCAGACTGGATGACCTTTGGAGGTCCCTTCTGGCCCAAACCATTCTATGATTCTATAAGTAGGTGTCTTGGCTGTTATTGAAGACATGAGCAAATGACCATGTTGATACATATACTGGTATTCAACACATTTTCATTCTCTTCTGCCCTTGTGAAGTACTCCAAAACCTTTTCCATAAGGAAAGTATCTTAAGCTGTGAACGTTTGAGAAGTAATTACCTTGAAAATGCAATATAGTATGAAGAAGTTTGAAGACATGGTTCAATATTTAGTTTTAAATGGATTCATAATTACATGTGGGGATTCTTTGCTTCCAGAATCCTGAATGGGAAATAAGAAGAATGACAGCATGTGTGGGAGTATTGATTTTGTATAACTAGACTATTAAATGATGGCAAAAAATGCATCCCTCGGTAGATACTGCTGAGGACAGTATCATGTTCATCTGTCACTGGGGGATGGGAAGAAGTTTGAGACTAATACCTCAGCTTTTGATATGCATTTTAGTGGCTTTTTTTTTTTCCTTGTGTTATAATTGGATTAGAATTGTTGCACTTACAACCTTTTTAGTAACTGCTCATTCAAGTATTGACACGCTCATGTGTTTTATTAGTATGGCCCTTGTTGTGCGAGGGCCTGAGCTACAAACAAATGGATGTCTGGCTCCCTAGACATCTCTCTCAGTGACTGCAAATTCCAAGCAAACATATCATTTATAATGATATTGATTTTCATTTTTTGCCTTTGCCTGAATGCAGCAACATCACTTTGTGTTGACAGCAGTGGCTATTAAAGCCTTCTGTCCGGGTTCAGATGGAGCTGTGGTTCAAACAGTCTCCCTGTGCGATGCTTAAGGCACGGCAGCCCCTCTGCAAGGCCTTTTATGTCTGGGTAGCAGAGCTGAAGGGCATTATGTTGCCTACAGTAGTTGTGTGCAGTGGAAAGAAAAATGTAGGAATTTGCTCAATAAAACTGCTCTTAAATGTCTGTTTAATATCTTTTTTTTTTCCACAAGAAGTTGGGGAAAAAAGTGGTTATGATATTTTGAGGTACTGGTTTGTTTTCTTTAAATTGAGTTTAGTTTTTAAGTTGTCTTAACTGGGGGTGGGGCGGGGTGGTGGAATATATCAAGGTAGGTGATTGTATTATGCACAGTTGTTAATCCCTTTTTACTTTCAATATTTGGGATAAAGGAAACATCTTAGGACCACTTTATTTTTCATAGCAATTTCTGAATCCCTCTGATTCAGAGGTTTAAAAATTCCTGATCAGGAATTGGGAATTAATGGCATCACGTAGATGCAAAAGACATTGGAACTGGAGAGCAGACACATTATCATATTTCATCTGGAAATATGATGACAGAGGAGTACTCTGAATTTTCCTGTAGGTACAGCTTGTACCTGAGTTGATAAAGAGGCAAATCCCCAAAGCAAATGCAAACCTTTTATTCAAGATGATATGGAAAAGAATTTTGATCCAGTGAAGGCCTTTGTGACCTCAGAGTGGTTTATTTAATCTGTGAATATTTTGAGGGGGCTTGGTGTGCAGAAAACCATATAGCCATCCTGTATCATCCCCAGAGATGAGGTTTAATGAGTTTTAGTGCTGGGAGCTTCATGTGAGAGAAGGAAATACAGGAGCTTCCTAATGCAAAGAAAAAGGTGGTTTCCAAACACAACACACTAAGGCCTAATCCTGTACTTGTGAGCTGTGTCTCATGTGGGACTATTTGTATAGGCCAGGATAATAATTTCCAGTTCCCTCTTTCCACAACTAGAGGGATCAGGAATTAAGTTATATCCGAAGCCAGCAATATGGAACTGCTCACTTTATTTATTAAATGAAATGTACGTCCCAACCCCATTTTTTTTCCTGTATGTTTTGCTTAAAATAGCTGAAGTCAGCTGGGGAAATGATCTCCATGTGAACAGTCTTATTAACATCAAGGTTTGTGCCTAATTATGTTGCAGAGTAACTGAGCAGTGGTGCAGACTCATATTCATGGGGGAATTTCTTTGGGGAGACAATCTTTCTCATTTTCCCCCTTCCACTCCATCCTCTGCCTTTTCCACAGTTTTTTTTTCTTTTTTGGTGGTTTGGGGTTTTCTTGTCCACATTTAAGATCTGAATGCCTGTTCCCCTTTAATATGAATGTAACTTCAGACACAGGAGTAATCTGTTGTAATTCAGGGGGGACTACCTGAGTTTAAGCCTGCACATCACTCTCCTTCTCTAGGGTAGGGATTACTTCTCATCCGTGACAGTGCAGAGCATGTCACCAGCACCCTAAACAAACAGTAAGTAGTAACTACACAGAAAATGCCAGGCTTAGATTTATCAGTGTACAGAAAAGTACAGGGTTTTTTGGTGGGTTTGTGGTGGTGTGGTGTGTTGTTTTTGTTGTTTCAAAGCCTTTGTGTTGAAATCACTCAAAACTGGCAAAATGATCCTTTATTAACCTTTCTGGAGTATTGTCTTTTGGAACCCAGACCAGGCAGGAGAAAGATCATCCCTGTTTTTTGAGGTGTACATGATGGAAAAGACCCAGTTAGAAGTGAGGAAATGCTGTTTGAACTTGACCTTTAACATCTATCTGCAGATGATGCTCTGTCAGTAGCTCTGGTGGGGTTTGTCTTGTAAAGTCTTGTTTTAACCTCGCACCCAGCACACCAAGGCTCTCCACAGTTCACATCCTCATTATAGCTGATTCATTTCTGAGAATGCAGGCTTTGGACAGCGATGTGCCCACAGATGTTGTGTTGATGTTGGTAGCCATCTCTGTTTGCAGTAGGAAGAGGGAAGTTTGGGGTTGTTTAATGGGGAGAGCAGAGGTGGTTCACCTGAGAAACAGGGGTGAGGTTGCTCATTGCCTCTTGTTTGTTTGCCTAGTGCACTGCAAGCATCTTTCTATTAGTGTCTCTAAAATATTAATCCCTTCTTCAGGACTCTGTTCATGCTGCACACAAGGTAGAAGTGACCTCTCACTGTATCAAAGGCAGGTTGCAGAACAAGCAGACTTTACACCCTGCAAATGCCCTTCCTTTTTGATATTTTTTTATTACACAAGTCAGAAAAGAAACTGATTATTAATTGTTTTCTGAATCAGGATGTGTTATCTTTCCTCTTCCCTCCTTGATGCATTGTGTGTAATCAGGGGGAGATCAGTGCTGTGAACTTAAAGCTGCTGCTGTGGGACCCTGCTAATAGAAGCTCGCTTCTGTTTTACACAGCATGTGGTGACAGTGGGAGCAGGCACCACTGTGCTGACCTGTCTTCTGCTTTCTGGGGATGCTCCTCAATTATATACAACATTGAAGGCATACAGGATAATATTTTTTGTCATTTATGAGATTTATGGGGTTTTAAATCTTTCTGTTTAAATTTGTTTTCGAAGACTAGGCAGATGTGGAGACCAGCAGCAGATGCTGCCTGCTGTGGAATGGGGCTGCAAGGTAGTCTGAGGACTCTAAATGAGGATAAAGAGAAAAAAAAAATATAAGCTTGAAGTCCATTTTGAAAGCTTTTGAAGCCATAAGCCATCTCCATCATAGGTTTTTGTGGTGTTCAGCAGCCCATGTCAGAGCAGCTTATCTGGCTTCAGATACTGGTGATGGCATAAGGTTAAATTTGAAAACACCAAAGTGGTGTGAAGTTGTAGTAACTCTAGTAGCAGGAAAAAAAGGTGAAGCCACAGGGGTGAACAACAGCCAACATATCAAAGTGTAGAGGATGTTTTATCTCAG
This sequence comes from Dryobates pubescens, assembly GCF_014839835.1. Taxonomy (NCBI): domain Eukaryota; kingdom Metazoa; phylum Chordata; class Aves; order Piciformes; family Picidae; genus Dryobates; species Dryobates pubescens. Next base: position 5,752,798 of record NC_071634.1, read on the forward strand.
TTCTCAGGCCTTTTGTAAGATATTAATGGTTTATTTGAAATGCAAATAAGAAAGGATGCAATTTTATTACAAACCCGTATTCCACATCAAACTTTGATGTCTGATTATATAGCAAGAGCTGCTAAAAATCTTTCTGTAGTTTTTAAAACCAGCTCAAGGTATTTTTTAGAGGGCCTGCATTTAAGATAAAAGACTTGGAAAGCAAACAGAAGTTGCTGGTTTAAGTTTCCTATTCTTCAAAGCATCAAGCAGGAGAATCATTTTCTCCTTTGTGGAAGTGGAGGGGGGGAGGGCAGGAGGTGAGTCAAGATGTGGTTGTGTTTGCAGAACCTGTTTGTACAGCCCTCTTGTACCACCTGACTGGCAATCAATAGCACTTCATTGGAAAACAAACAAGCAAAATGAAAACTCAGGGAAGCTCCTGAGCACAGCTGCCTTCATTTCCACTGTGAAGTGAGTTCTTCCTTCACCTTCCAGCATTTGCACTGAAGGGCAGCAATGGTCCTGCAGCTTTACATTAAATTTCAGCTTCTTTTTAGGACCTTTCTGAATTAGTTCATTTACAGATAGCACACTGGTCTTGAATAGAAATCACATCATCTTCTATGTGCTGCACCAGCACAATTATTGCTGCTTGGAAAGGCTTTTTGGAACTCAGCTCTGTGTTCTTACTCTCTTTCCTCTCTTCTTTCTCCACTTCCATCCCCAACTCCATTCCTTTACAACTACATAGGAAGGCATCAAAATTGTAAAGAAGTGAAGAAGAAATATTCTTAAATGACATAATGTCAGAGAAACTCTTGATCTCCTCAGCTTGCACTTTGAGTGTCCTACCTGTCTGCCTTCCTGCACTCAAAGTGTTACTGACTCAAACTAGCAGTGAATTCAAATCTTAATTCAAGCTGGATACTGTCAAACTGAAATTGAAGGGGTTTTTCCCCCCTAAGGAAAGAAACAATTTGAACAACTCGTACAAAAAAAATGAGATGAAGCTGTGATAATTTGTGAATGGAACAACATTGATTTGGAAACATGGTCATCAAAATAAACATTGTTGACCCAATCTGTTAATCCTCTTCCTTCTGTTTGGTAATGACCACCTTGCAAAACTCTGCATTTGAGCCTGGGAAGTCCCCTGTAACTGGGATTGCAATTTTTCTTTCACATGCTGCTTTGGTAACTACTTGGATTTGTCAGCATCTCAGTCAGCATAATTGTTAACATCTCAGTTAATTGGTTGATGGAGCTACACTAGTGGGATGTTCATAGAATGGATGTCTGAGATTCTACCTTTGAACTGCCTATTTGTGTTTGTGTCCCAGAGAAGCTCAGGTAGCTAACTCAGGTGTAGGTATTTAGATCTAAATTTAGACATGAATTTTATGCTTTAACTTGACATGCTCCAATCAAAAATAGACCTTGGCATCAATGTGGACAGATAAATTCTGGTTTCTATGTATTGTGCAACAGCTGCTAAAGAAAAAAACAAATATTCCAAACTTAGAAGAATGAGAGGGAGAAAAATACTGACAGCACTGTGGCTGTGATTTTTATTAATGAAGAAAAGCTGATGTTGTGCCCTCACCTGGGATATTCTCTGGTTTATTCTGATTGCAGCATGAGAAAGACACCTTGGGGAAATAGAATGGTTGAGAGAGGTGATGAGAATGGTGGGGGAGGTATGGAGAAAATGTTCTCCTATCAAAACAGGTTGAAAAGCCTTGGACTGCTTAGGGAGAGATGAATAAGAAGAAAACAGTAAACCTAGCCAAAGTACTGATAAAGCACTTTGGTCACAAAAACCCCATGCAGTGCTACAGGCTGAGGTTGGAGTGGCTGGACAGTGGCCAGGCAGAAAGGGACCTGGGGGTGCTGGTTGACAGCAGGCTGAACATGAGCCAGCAGTCTGCCCAGGTGGCCAAGAAGGCCAATGGCATCCTGGCCTGAATCAGAAATAGTGGGGCCAGCAGGAGCAAGGAAGTCATTGTGCCCTGTACTCGGCACTGGTTAGGCCACACCTTGAGTCCTGTGTCCAGTTCTGGGCCCTTCAATTTAAGAAGGACATTGAGACTCTTGAATGTGTCCAGAGAAGGGCAATGAGGCTGGGGAGAGGCCTCGAGCACAGCTCTGCAAGGAGAGGCTGAGGGAGCTGGGGTTGTTTAGCCTGGAGAAGGGGAGGCTCAGGGGAGACCTCATTGCTCTCTACAACTCCCTGAAGGGAGGTTGTAGCCAGGAGGGGGTTGGTCTCTTCTCCCAGGCAATCAGCACCAGAACAAGAGGACACAGTCTCAAGCTGTGCCAGGGGAAGTTTAGGCTGGAGGTGAGGAGAAAGTTCTTCCCAAAGAGAGTTGTTAGCCATTGGAATGTGCTGCCCAGGGAGGTGGTGGAGTCCCCATCCCTGGAGGTGTTCAAGAGGGGATTGGATGTGGCACATGGTGCTATGGTTTAGTAGTCATGAGGTCTGTGGTGACAGGTTGGACTTGATGATCTTTGAGGTCTTTTCCAACCTTATTGATTCTATGATTGGAAATACAGTTGTGGGAACAAGCACATCTGCAGTGATGCCAGCATGCAGCGTGTCCCCCCTTTAAAAACAAGAGAGCAGCTCTGAGTGTTTTGAAAGCAATTTCAGTGTTCCTAGCACAGTGTAACTTTGGGATGATTTCAGATTTCACCACTCTGCACCAAGCAGAAAGTAAATGGTCTGGGGGAATTTTTTCCAATAGTTAATTTGTTTATGCAAAATAAATGTGCTGTTTGAAACCATTAGATAGGGTATTGCTTGTTTATCATCTGCTCTCATTTATTCAACTGTATAAAAAAAAAATCAGCTGTGGCCCTCCATCAGAGTGGAGACATATTTTTTGTTTGTGATATATTAAGGGCAAAATAGCAGCAATATTTCAAAATGAGTGGGCTAAATCAGTTTCAGTATATTGTCTGCCTGGGAGAGGAGCTCAAAGGAATCTCAAAGCAATTCAAGCAGGTTGCAGCCTTTAAATGCTAATTGGGTTTGCCTGCAATGGTATTGATAGAGCCTCTAAGGAAGAGAAGGAGAATTCATTATTCTTGATATGAATAGCCAAAGCAGGAGGAAGTGAATTAAAGGGAGATACACTTTTTCTTCCTAAAGTCTAGATTCATCAAAGTGATCTCACTCATTTCAATCTTATGTCTATTGGTCAGTGTAATGTTACACATTTTGTTCCCTTTGAAGGTCATTAAGTATCTGTTGCAAGTAGTCGTTTGGTTATTTAGCAGCTCACAAAACTGTGATCTCTTGTTGATTGCTTTGGTTGTGGGATGAAACTTTGCACAGCAATCCATTTCTATGTCTGCACTGGACTATTTCATGAAATCTCTCTCTGAGTTAAGATCTAAGTTTTCTATAAACCTAAATGTTGTTCTAACTAGGACCTGCCATCAAGCTGCTTGTTGAAACTCTCCAAGTGCCTCTGTGCTGCTTTTTTTGGCCAAGGAGATCTGGAATTTCTGCCCCTGTCTCATTGGCCTTTCCTCTTGGGGGCATTGCGTTGTGCTGTGCAGTTCCCTGATTCTCACCTCAGGCTGGGGTGAGGTTTGGGCTATAAGAAGGCAACACAGAAGCATCTTGCAGTCATTTTGTGGGGGGGGGAAAAAAAATACAGGGAGACCCCTTCCAGAAGGGTGTGACAAACAGGTATGAGGCAGCACTGTGAGTGGAGGTGGTGAGAAGCTAGAAAAGTATCTGCTTGAACTGAACCATGGGGGTCTTTGTTTTGTTGTTTGGTTTTTCCTTCCTAATCTGGTATGATATTGTGGCTCTTGTGTGCTTCTCTCCCCTTTCTCAGTGTAGTTTGATGTAGCCCAACTCTTCATGTTGTTACCAACCAAACATGGCCATGAAGCTGCTGCTGTTGAGTGTCAGACTGGGTTAAAATGTGACTTGGAATGAGCAAAGGAGGAATTTAATATTGGGAGCAGTGGGCCTGTGTTCATTAGTGCGTACCAGCTGCTCTGCTTTAATGGGAAGGGTATGAAAATGCCATCAAATCAGGAGATTAAGCTGGGTTTGTGGCTGCTTTCTCTTACTTTCAAAGAGGTTGCTGTGCTGTGCTGGTGAACCCCTGTGATTTAGGGACTGGTTTGGAAGAGCAAGGCTATTCATTTAGAAATACTTTGTTAAGGCCTGGGAAAATGGATGTCACTGAGGACTGTTCTTTTGGCAGAGGTGCAGTAAAAACTGGAAAGCACCTGTGGAGTCTTGTGGCAATTGTTAAGTGGTAGGAGATGAGTAGCATGGTTACCTTAAACTGCTCCTCTGTGTATGGTAGTACACTGAGCATGGCCACTTGGTCTGTTGAGCCTGGAAAGCATCTGTCTGTCTTGTTCCAATGGTGCTTGTTGCTAATTGCTGTTGAATTGAGCCCTGGCATAGAGTTTTCCACAGGGCTTTTTGGACCTCTTAATAGGGAAGCCTTTTGATGCTATCTTCTTGCTTCATGATTGTGTTGAATTATTCTTTTGGTACCAGTTCAACTACAATCCAGTTTGCAAAGCACACAAAGTGGTCACAGCCAGTTGGGAGAAAATCAGGAGAAAATGTCACTGTGACTTTGGAAGTGATAGTGGGAGTGATGAATGCTGGGGAAGAATGAGGGTTGACTCCAAATAGCTGGATTCCACCCCCCCACCCCCACCCCCCCTTTTAAAGTGTTGTTTTAAAATACAAACTGTAGTGATAGCTATTTGGTAAGAAAGCAGAGTGTCATCTTTGTGCCTGGTGTATGGTCCAGTGATGCAAACTGAATGGAATTGAAGTGACTTCAACGTACAGCAAAATCTATTCTTGTGGTGGTGTCAGCAGCAGGTTACCAGTGACTGTAGCCCTAAACATGTGTATATATATATTTTAGTATTTTTTTATTTGGGCCTGGAAGTACAATTATTTTAAAATAGCTTTCTTTAATGACTAAGTCTTGAGAATCAGCAGGATTAGTCATAGGTATGTTCGTGGTAGCGCTGATGGAAGCTTCAAAATTGTTTGTTCTCTTTGAAATGGTGACCAAAGCTTTCCTTTATGACCTGTGCCTTCAAGGGAGATGATTCTTTTTTTCCTCACTTTCCAAAGGGAGACACCACAAACTGGCCACTATAGGAAAGGGGTTCATTAAATGAGAATATGATGGTGTTTCAGGGCATTCAAAATTAGCCACAAATGCTTAAAGTGACTGCTCTCCATTATGAACCACACACAGCAGTCAATTGGGTGGCCTTTGAGGAGATTTCCAGCCATCTGGATATCTACACAAATGGAAGAGCTTTATCTCTTCAGGTTAGGGGGAAAAAAGGGGGGTGGGGAGGGGTGGGAGGCAAGCTTGAGTTTAGTACCAGTTAAGGCTTTAACGTCTGTTGCTAGAACTAATAGTCCATAAACCTCCCAATTCTCAGTGTCAGATGTTAAAGGTTGCAATTTATATGGCTTAGTGCTAGCAGTATAAATGTTCTGCATCTAGCTACAGATGATTTTCTAGGATTTCTGTCTAGTCAATGAACAGAAGCATCTACAGAAGGTGACTTGTTCTGTCCTAAAGTAGCAGAAATTGACCTACCTCTCTGCCATGACATTAGAGAGAAACTAGATGCTTGTCTTCGTAGGGTGAAATCAGGTGAATTCCAATCTAAGTACCAAATTTCAGCTGACTTCAGAAAAATGAACAGAGACTCCAAACACAACAAAAAGCACAAGCAAACACCCCACCTGCCAATCAACCACACAACCCCAATATATCTCATACTGGTAGTGTTTTAAATCAGCCTGACTTTGGAATTAGTGCAGAGGAGAAAGGCTGTCTGGAAGTTGTTACCTAAGACGTGCTGTTAGAACTGAAATATTCTTACGTAGGTTTGCTTTGTAGTCTCACTTAGGTCTGAACCCCCAAAGATCCCTGCAGGAGGTTTTGTCTTGGCTATTTATGTCCAACCACATTTAGACTGAATATTTTTTACAGCTGCTCAAGCACAGATGCTGCTGATTCTGTGCTGTAAGGGTAATTACCATTTTCTCACCTTAAGATAAATTTTTCTGAAGAAATTGGAGGACTACTAACTCTGTGCTTCCCTTTCAGTGATTTAGCATATCCCCAGTGTATTGGAATTGTTCATTAGCCAGGTGCTACCCAGATGAGAAGGGAAAAAGCTAATCTACCATGCAGCATGACCCACTGCTTGCTTAAAAATGAACTAGATTCGTTCCAAACCATAGCAGATAATATGGGCTTGTCCCTTGGGCCTTCCACTGAGAGTTTCATGCAGAGCTTATAAATGTCAGCTGTGTGTCCATGTGCAGTTTGTGCACCTGCTGCTGGTTTGTGTAATGAGGTGACTGGTCAGTCTGGGATGACACTGGGCTGATGTTGTAGGGGCAAACCACTGGACATTACTTTTCTTTCTTTTTTTGTAATATCATCCCAGACATGGAGAATCCAATAGTTCAGCAAAGATTCTGGAGTTAGGCCTGGCTCTGTTCTGCACAGAGCTGTTAATCTGTAAGGATTTCTGGATTTAGATTTAAGGCCATGTGAGTAGAACTGAAGCCTGTAGATAAAGTTTATAAAGAGATTAAGGGACCAAGAGCAGCAGACTGACTTTAGAACTAGAATTAAGCAGAATTAACAAACTTCGGTTTAATAGCCCTGCAGTCCAGGTCCTTTGCCTTAGGGAGAGCCATGTCCTTTCTCAGTTGGGTCTGCATTGTTAACCTGAAGGAAGAAATTAACTGAAAGAAACCAGAATTATGTACACATGTGGCATATTAGTCTTGAGCTCCATTTCCTGGTGGATTAACTTTTCACCCCTACTAACAGTAATTTGGTTAATTAAAAAAAAAGCGGGGGAGAAGGCAAAGTAATAGAAGATACGTGGCTAGGTGATGTGATAGAATAGAATTACCAGGTTGGAAAAGACCTTCAAGATCGCTGGGTCCAGCCTTTCACCCAACACCATCTAATAATGGCACCAAGCACCCCATCCAGTCTCTTCCTAAACACCTCCAGTGATGGTGATTCCACCACCTGCAGCCCATTGCAATGGCCAGTCTCTCTTTCTGTGAAGAATTTCTTCCTAACATCCAGCCTAAACCTCCCCTGGCACAGCTTGAGACTGTGTCCTCTTGTTCTGGTGTTGCCAAACTTCGCCAGATTACTCTAACCCTCATGGGCATGCTTGGAATCAACGGTGACTAAAACCAAAGTTTAGCTCAACCATGGTGACCGCTGCAGTAGCTTATTCTAAGCACAGATTTACATTTGAATGCTTTCAATAACAATAAATCTGACTAAAGCCTCCAATAAATCTGTTTGGGGAATTACTTTTAATTACTCTCTTTCCAGTGATCTGCATGAAGCTAGGACTGTCAAAGGCTCAAAACAAGAATGACTGCTAGGGGAGGAGCTAAGGCTCAGTTCTCCCCATATGCTCTTAAATTCTCATGGTGCCATTTGTAGTCTGTAAACTTGATGCCACATGATCCTTACCTGAGCAACCTGCAACACATTGAAAAATGCAGATGAAATATAATTACCATGGGTTGCAATATAATAGAGACCCAAGAGACCCTTTTGTCGTGTTGGCTATTAAAAAACGTTTGGAGCTTCTCCACCAAACCATCACCATGGAAAGGGTTTGAATTGCATGAAAAGAGTTCACTCCTGTTTGAGAATGATATAAAATATATAGTGGTAGTTCTGATTTTTTTTTTTTTTTGCAGTTCTTATGTGTGTGTGTTGCAAAGACTGAGCTGCTCTGTGATCTTATTAAGCATTATAGAGCAGTGCTTCTCTTGCTGGTGAAGTTCTAATGCCAACATGCTGCTGCAGTGTTGTAAGCACGTGCATTTTCTGTAGAAAGCTGAACAGATGGGTGTATTTTTGATCTTTTTATTCACAAAGGTGTTCAATAATTTATATGCTACTTTGCATCCCGTTGTGAAACTGCTCAATGAGCAAATTAAAGCTTAAGGAGGCTGTTGGGTTTGTGGCACAGAATTCTGTTCGGTATTTCAGTTCTTTGATCTCCAGCCTCTTTCCTTCTCCCATCTGGCCTTGCTTCTGCTCTGTGGTGCCCATACCATGCTGACCATCAGCTTCTGTCTTCTGTTCATCCCATTTTATATCTGAATTTCTCTCCTGACTCTTTTGCTGAGTAGTTTGACATTCAATCCCTTAAAAAATAAAACCAGGCATTTCTTTGCTGCTTGTAGCTTTAAGCAAAACTTCTTTACCCTGTTTGCACAACTGTTCAGCATGACATACTGCTCTTACAGTCAAAAAGGGCAATGATTTATGTATTCCTGTATTGTTTATTTTCTGTTCTTCAATTTGACAAATTGACTCAGGAGTTCAGAGTGAAGAAATAAAATGTCTTGGAAGGCTCTGTTGACCTCAGAATTGAAGAAGTAAACACCATTGATTTTAGTGGGGCGAGCACCATGTGAATTAACAGATTCCTTTGTTACATGTATGAGTTGAGAGCAGTGGAAAGGTCTGAAAGGGCATCTATTCAGATTCAGGTTGCTTTTTTTCTTTCTCAAATCAGAGACTGTAGTGATGCTCACTGTGTGCAGCGTGAGAGCTCTTTGTCCCATCTGCAGTACATCGCAAGGAGCCAGATGAAGTCATGCTGCTGCAGACAGTATTTCACTGTGCTGAAATGTTAGTTCTGGTTAAAATATGAAAAAATCAGGAAGGCTCTCTTTGTGGATAATTTGATTCTAAAATGTATGCACTCAGCAATGATAATTACCTTTTAAATGTGTTAAACAGGTAAGGCGTTCTTACAGGGCAGGCAGAGGGAAGCTCAATGAGATGCCATTGATAGTCTGTCGAGTGTCAGCAGCAATCAATAGACCAGGTTGGCAGCAGCGTCACTTCTGTTAGCACATGGGCCGGTTTGGATCTCCATTTATTGAAGAAACAGCTCCTATTTTGATCTAAAATCCATAAATTGTTGACAGGTCTTTGCTATTCTTATGACAGGTAGTAAATTAATCAAATGAGGTCTTTGCAGGCTGTTGTTGCAGTTAGAATCTTTTCTGAGTGTGATGGCTTGATTAATTTTCCCCCAAAGACCTTTATAAGGGAAGATCATCTACTTAGAACTGGGAGCAGACATCTGAGCAGTCACTGAATGGTCAAAGTTGGTCTTAAGGTAGTTGAAAGTCTTGACAGTGAAGCCAGGAGTGCTGGAGCTCACAGGGATGGGAAAGAAGGAGCCAGAGGGGCCAGGAAGAGGAGCATAAGAAAATTGTTTAGATGAGTGTCAGTAGGAGAGGACTGTGTTCACAGAGGCCAGGAAAAAGCATCTGCAGTGGTAGTCTTGAACAAGGCTGAGTAATACAAAAGGGAAAATCATATCTTAAATTGGACACACGGTGATTGTAGAATGTAGATGCATGACAAAAAGGTGCCTGAGTGAAAAGCTGGGTCTGACATGCCATAAAATAATGGCAGCTCCTAATTCAGAAGCTCTCAGATTGCTGAGTTTTGTTTACTAAAACACATACTTTACCAAATAAGCCTAACTGCTTCTCAAGGGAGAGTTTAGCTGGTTTAAGCATGTATGCAGTTGAGAATTATAACAAATTAATGAGATCCATTTAAAATGGATTCATGTTAAACCAGTTCAATTTCCATGAAGACTGAATTTCAGATGGGTTAACTGCTGGAGCAAGAGATTAGGGCAAAGTTTTTCCTCAAAGAGAATTTCCAGGTAGTTGGCAGTTATGAAAATCAAACTACTTACATTTGATTTAACCATGAATAAGAACTTAACTCTATTCTCTTGGCCTTAGTGACTTGCCCAGGGTCACTCTGTGAGGCAATGACAGAGCTGGAAATAATACTGAAGAATTATTGCTCTGTCACCAGGCACTAACCACAAGACAAACTTTCTCTTAATTTCCCTTTTAATGGACTACACTTGTGTTTAGCATTCCACACCAGTCCACAGGGGAAAATTATTTGCTATAGTTAGACAAGTGTACTAAAGAGTACCTCAAGAGTTTATAGCTGAAAACAGCTATAAAAAGATCACTTTTATCATTATTATTTATTGTTTGCAAACATGGAAATGTAGTGAAAGTTTACAGATAAAGGAGGCCCAATGCAGGACTCAAGTTTCCCATTATTTCTTTTCTGTTCCAAAAGCCATATGCATTAGTTGAAATGCTTACCTGAAAGAAGCTGTGGCCAACAAATTTCTGATGTTTATTCTTGGAAAAGTATATTAAAATATGGAGGAACTCATCATGAAAAGGTACAGACTTAACACAACAGCAAAGCAGGACAAGAAGAATCAACAACAAAGATGCCAACAATGACCAGTACTGAGGTAAATCCAGCACATTCCAAAACCAACTGGGGACACTGACCCTTCTTACCTGGGAATTAACCCAACCCTGCACAGCTTTCACTGCACCTGATGGGCAGGTATCCAAACTCCAGAGGGATGCCTTATGCTCACAGTCCCATGGTCTTCACTCAGGCTCTTTGGTACCAGGTTTGGGATCCTTAATGAGAATTCTCGGTGCTGGCCAGTCTTGGTCTGCAACCCCCAGTATCTGTTGAGGCTCAAAAGAGTCATCCTATCTGGATCACCAGAAATTGTGACTGAATACAGCAAAGAAATCCTCTAAGCCCAGTGATGTGTCAGGAAGCAGCATCTCTTTATTTTGGCACAGGACGCTCAGGGGATTGCCTCACCTGAGTGTGCCGAAGCCAGCACAATTCAAAGGGTGTCTGCTTACACCCCAGACATCATCATCACTTCTCTGAGCAGCCATTGGAATGTTCATATCAGTACATGGAGTTCATTACACATGTAAGTCTCCTGCACATGTTCTCATTATGTACTGTGGGGGTCTCCTGGTGGTCATTTGGGGCATCCATCTTCTTCCTCCCTGTGGTCTTTAGCTGAACTTCTTTGTGCGTGTGCATGCATGAGCATGAACCAGTTTGCTCTTCTTGCTTCTCAAGCCCACAGTTCCTACTTCTTATTGCTTGCACAGTTAATGATCCTTAGTTTACACAACAAATACATGCTGTGAGGATTACACATTCCCAAGTTTTCCTAAGTTACTATGGTACCAGTCTGAATGCCAGCTTAGCTCTCCACTCTGAAGTCCCTTCCCAACTTTTCCAGTTGACTTGTCTTCCTGTCACTGCTAATCAGTAGGCATAAGTGGTGGGAATGAGTTATGTTATCAAGTACCACTCAGCATGAACAACCCCTAAGAAGTAATGGCTGTGTTTTCCTTTGGGGATTCCATTAATTTAAATGTGACCCATAGTTGACAGCAAACATTTACACTGTGAATTGAAATAATTGAGAATGGAGATGAAAAGCAAAGGTTACCAGGTTAGGAAACCAGACAGTCTGACTGCACAAGTTCAGCTAGGACATCACAGAATGTTCAGCAGTGGGTAAGACCCAAGGTGAAGGCTGTCATCTTGGAGACATAGTCACAAGATGAAAGACGCAGATCTGCATACCTAGCAGAACCTGGCAGAGGTGGTAGGGCTGCAATAAGGGCATGGGGCAGCTAAACCACAGGCAGCAAGCAGTGCTTGATTTGCATATCAACTAGCTGTCAGGTAAGCAACCTGCAAAGATGTGTCATGCAGCTCACCAGGGAAAGCAGAGAATAACCTTCAGGACCTGTGCAGTAATGAGGCTTGAGGGCAACACTTCATTACATTCAGGATCTTCAGACCATTTCCATGAGGAGAAGGCCAGGGTCCATGCATCTATCTAGCTGCAGAACAACGACACAGTAGCACAAGATACTTAGTGATGCTACCAGGAGCTGGGTCCTGCAGTAGGTGGTGCATATTAACTTGTGTTTGTGGAATAAGCCCAGGCTGAAAATGCAGAATTGTTGCTGGTAACAGGTAAGATGCTGGTACTGCTATGAAAGGGTAAATAAATCAGCATGAAGAAGTAGTCCAGTTGTGCCCCTGCAGGGATGAGACAGCTACTGTGGCATGCTGTGCTTGGAGAAGTAAAGCATGACGTAGCAGAAGCATGATGTATGTGCTGGGTATGTCTGGCATTGCTACCTACACTGAACTCCAAAAATGCCCCCAAAATTAATTTTCTGAGAGACTGCAGGCAGGTACAAATGTGTTGGTGGCCTGGAGCTTCTTTGTTGTTCATCGTGTCTACCCTGTGCTTTCTTTTTGATGTAAAGGGCTCTATTCTTATCTTTATGTGTTTGTATATTGCCAAAGGATTGAGAGTATAATCAACCTCAGCTGGGCAAGAAACAACAACTTTAAATCCTCCTCCTCCTTGGTTATTTGTGTGACTTGTGTACTTCAGTTTTGTTTGTCCTTTAGCATTAATTCCCAGTAGAGTGAGGAAAAGAGCAAGCAGGCCTCAGAGCCTAACACAAACCACAGTCAACAAGTAGCAGAATCCAATAGCAAATTTCAGGCTTCACTTGACTACAAATTAATTTTGCATTCTATCTGTGCTCTCTGGCTCATTAACATTCCAGTTCTTTTGTGTTTTCTGAGCGCTGCATTTAACTCTAACACATCCCAGTTTACTTCTGCATAACCTCATTGCACCACAACATTCCAGTAGCAGGCACCAGGCTGAGAGAAATGTGACTATTGCTCATGAAAGGAGTTGGGCCATCAGCTTCCACCAGGCACAGAGTAGAGAGTGTGAGCACATCAGTAAGGATACACCCCCTTTATCTGCAAGCCATTTAGATCTTCCAGAACTCTTAAGTCATTAATATTGTTAAACTACTCTCTAGTCTCATCTGAGAGACAACTTAGTGAATACATTTAAGGAGGGGGGGAACCCTTCCATGGTGTAGCAACAATACCAAGCTTGTTTTGTTAGCCTTCTTTCTAGCAATAAAGGTATAATTTATCTTTAGTAGTCTGAAAATGACATGAAGAATTGTTTTTAATGCAGAACTGAGTACAGTAGAATTTATTGACTGTGAAGTCATCATGTGCTCTTGCTAATATTAAGTACAAAGGAGGTAGCCTGTCAATCCTTGGGTTTACAAACTGATCACCTGGGGAAGAGACATCTCCTGATCTCCAAGTACATGAGATTTTTTGCATTGCTCCAGAGTAGTAGCCCACAGCAGGAAACAAATGAGGATGATCTGTGGCACTTAGCAAAACAATTCCCAGAAAATACCTGCTTAGTATTTGCAGCCATGAAATGAATACTTCTATTTAGTGGGTTTGTAGTTTTTTCCCTTGGACAAATGGTGCTCCAGAGATGAAACATTCAGCAGACTGCAATAAAAAGCAAGAGACAGAGGTTTTTTCCTGTGGTTGTTTTGGTTTGGTTTGTTTGTTTGCCTTTAAAAAACAGGTGAGGGATGCAATGTAATTCTTTCCCTCTGTTCTGCTTCATGCACCTCGAACAAATGGGAAGCAAATGGAAATGTGGTGGGACTCATGTCACTTTCACAAGCTGCTCCATAGTCAAATGTCAGGGGACTGAGTCCTGCCTTCAGAGCTTTTCTCCTGGGGTTATTTCTGTGTTTCCCATAGTGGCTGCAAAATGTACAATGTGTAAACCAAGCAGGGGGTATAACCTAGTTTCTTCCCTTCCTACTGAGTACCTTGAGTATGAGCCATAAAAAAACCAGCTTACTGCCTGCAAATATCTCCAGCCCTCTGGTGTGCAGCCATGAAATGCATCTCCACCATATTCTCCTGTACCTAGTGGGTAAGGACTCTGGACTTGGAGTTCCTTCTGCTAAATTCCAGATGCTTAATTGAAATATTAAAATGAGTTCAGGATCTTCATAATCAGTTCTCAATAAAATATGGGCTGCACAAACACAAACGCATGTGAGCCCTCTCAATCCAGAACAATCCATAACAAATAGCTTCTCTCCAAGGTTAGGGAAGCACCTAGAATCACTGGAGGAGGACTTGCCTCTCTGAGATGCATGATTGATGGGCCTGAGTTTTTTCTACCCCAGGGAAGACCCAGATACCACCTATTCCATTCCTGTCATATCTGCTAACCCACAGGGTACTGTCTGAGCCGGTTTTGTCACCCACTGCTGGATGTGGTTTGTGGATAGGAGTCCTGCCTGCAGCTGTGGCAGCTGGAGCTCAAGTGGAGGGGGCCACTAAGCCTTTACTTCAGAGCATGGCTAGAATTTGGAGGCAACTCTGATGTCTGCCTGTAGACTACTTCTTGCCAAATTCAGGGTTTTCTATGTCAGTCTTTGGGAGCTTTTTGCTGATGCTGGTTTTAGTTTGGTTTTGGGTGGGGTTGGTTTGTTTGTGGGTTTTGTTGGGTGTGTTTTGGTTGTTGGGGTTTGTGGGGTTTTGTAGGTTGGTTGGGGTTTATTTTGTTTAGTCCTGGTTTTGTTTTATTTTAAGGGGCTGCTTGGTTGAAAACAAAACAAGAATGTGCCTTTCTCTGAGCTAGCTTAGGCAGCACGAACAGTCCCTCACAGACTTAGCTAGACTGGGCAGGTTTCTGACACATTTCCGATCCCTTCACATCTTCAGCTCCTGCACTGAAGCTGTTCTCTGTGTGGCTCCTCAGGGCAAGCAGTGATGCTCTCTTCCCTTCTCCTTCCCATTCTGGATGAAGCGAGTGGGAGCAGGGCTGGCTGCACCCACAGGAGATTGCTAATCGCTTCTGGCAGCCTGGTATTACTATACCCATCACAGCATCGAACCCTGGTGCTGTGAAAAGGCATCTGCATCTTCTTAAAGCTCTTAGGCTGGAAGACACAAATTGGTTGAGAATAGGGATATTTCTGCTAGAAATAGAACCTCCTTTGCTTGATTTTTACGCTGAAGACAATTACTTAGCTGCTTTTATTTGCTGTTGTAAGTCTGTAGTAAACTGTGTAACTTAAGCATGTTACATTCCAATTCAATAGACAAGTTGTGGTCAGGTGTAAGTAAGCCAGGGTTTAGCATACATGAAAAGGTTACTGAAGTGAGCAGAACAAGCATGTTTGCATGGTCTGTTTGTCCTCTCACTGCAGGCATTGAAGAGCAAGTGAAATGCCAGTTGTTGATACATAGCTGTGCCGCTTAGTGTTGCTAAAACTGGATGGCTCTCCAGAATTTTATATATTTATATATTTTCCTACACCTAAAGATGTGATGAGGATGTTTACAGCAGCATTTTGGATTGTGTAGCATGAAGTGCCTTGCTGTAAAAGTGTGCTCTGTCAAGCCTGCAGTTAGGATGCCCTGCCGAGGGATGTGTCCTAGAGTAGGAAATGGAAGTCTCTCCATTCCTTCTTGTGATGTGCCTGATTCAGTTTCCTACATTTCTAAGGAATGGGGTGTTCTGGGGGTGTGTGTGTGTGTTTTGGTTTGGTTTTAAATAATGTGTGGTACACAATTCACAGAATGTTAGGTGTTGGCAGGGACCTCTGGAGATCACAGGATGTCAGGGGTTGGAAGGGACCCAGGGAGATCATTGAGTCCAACCCTCCTGCCAGAGCAGGACCATAGAATCTGGTGTAGGTTGCACAGGAACACATCCAGACAGGGCTTGAAAGTCTCCAAAGGAGGAGACTCCACGATCTCTCTGGGGAGCCTGTTCCAGTGCTCTGTGACCCTTACAGTAAAGAAGTTTTTCTGCATGCTGAGGTGGAACTTCCTGTGCTGTAGTTTACAGCAACATCTTTCTAGCACAGCTCTTTTTCAGATCTTGTGAATAAAGCAAGGTGAGTGTTGCCTCCTGAAGGTGTTACAACTGGTGCAAAACACACCACCTGAGCTACTTGCTGTGCTCATTACAGGCCTGCTCAAAGCCGTGGTGTGATTACAGCTGTTTGGTCTGCTGCAGGGCAGAAAACCACAAGCACTCTCACATATCTTTATCTGTGTCCTTTCAAGGACTGTCCTGGGCTTACTAAAAATCACAGGCATTTCCAACAGCATGAAATCAATCCATTAAAAAGTTCAGCAAATAATTGGCTGCAGGATGCTGAAGCCTGCTACTGACAATTGAATTGGGTAGGCTTTTGAGTGTTGTATTTCTATTATGCTTAAACAAATGAAATATTTGACTAAGATGACTTTCTCCAACTGTCCAAATGTCACAGCCATATGTCAAAGAAGAAAACAGTCTGAGGGTGGAAGCCAAGGCAGGTTAGCTTGCGTGGAAATTGAATCAACTAAGTGTTTAACAAGGTTCTTCAGTTTAAATTAATAGGTGGTGTATCTGTTCTACACAGGACTCCAGCAGCTCAGTGAGATTTATTACACACTTCAGTTCTTGGAGAGTTACTGGAAGCAGTCACTAAACATGCCTCTAAGCACCCCAAAAAATAAAGGAGGTGAGGGATATAGCAGACAAATTTGCCAAGAACAAAATGTGTCAAACCAATTTAATTTTCATCTCTGGGACAGTAACAGGTCTTGTGGGTAAAGGAGAGGCAGGAGATGTCTCCCCTTTTGACTTCAGCAGAAGAAATTATTGTAGGTGGGTAGAAAACCATTGACAAAGCTATAATAGGGGAGTGTTATTAATGTTTCACTGCCAAAAAGAAGCGTGTCAAGAATGTGCTTATTAAATCTGTAGATGACACCAACCTGAGGAGTACAGGAAGCACTTGGGAGATGGTGAAGCAGAAGATCAGGGAAGAAAAAGTTATAATGTGACTGCATAGGGAAAGAGGCCTGGAAAGTGTGATGCTGCAGTAAGCTGGGAATGCCTCAGTTTAGCTCAAATTCACAATAGATGACTGGATAAAAAAACAGTTTTGGCCTTGCTGTTTTCCTTGATTATTGCAATTGAAAAAGATTTGATTTTCAGTGTCCATATTAGCCCTTAGGGTGTGATAGTTCTGTCTAGTGACTTGAGTGAAAGGGTCCATGCAAATGAAGAGGGAATGAGAAAAAAAACAGCTGAGGAAAGTGCAAATCTTTTGTAGAAAACCTCAAAGCTGCTTTCTATCACAACTATTGTAGTATCATAGTATCAGTCAGGGTTGGAAGGGACCACAAGGATCATCTAGCTCCAGCCCCACTACCATGGGCAGGGACACCCCACACTAGATCAGGCTGGCCAGAGCCTCATCCAGCCTGGGCTTAAACACCTCCAGGGATGGGGCCTCAACCACCTCCCTGGACAACCCATTCCAGGGCTTCACCACTCTCATGGGGAAGAACTTGCTCCTTGCATCCATCCTGAATCTCCCCACCTCCAGCTTCATTCCATTCCCCCTAGTCCTATCACTCCCTGAGATCCTGAGAAGTGCCTCCCCAGCCTTCTTGTAGCCCCCTTCAGATCCTGGAAGGCCACAATGAGGTCACCTTGGAGCCTTCTCTTCTCCAGACTGAACAGCCCCAACTCCTTCAGGCTGTCCTTATGGGAGAGGTGCTCCAGCCCTCTGCTCATCCTCATGGCCCTTCTCTGGACATGTTCTATTTGCAACTTCAGTTTCAGCATTGCATCTGATACCTCTGCCCTAGGTGGCCATAAGCTTTTTCTTGTGTTAACAGATGCTTTATCATTTGAAGTGGGAAAAATATCATTTATTTGATCAAATGGAAACATCAGGTGGTCTGTAATGAGGCAACTTTCATCCTTCTGTAATGAGAAAGCAAATATTTTTGGGAGAGCAGTTTAACATCACATTTGAACGTTGAATGGTATCCACTTCACTTTCTGCTGTATAACCTCCACTGCTCCTGATAGAAGTACATTGACATATCTGTACACATCCTAGTACAGTGCCTTCCCTCTATCTCTGTATGCATCTGAATTCTACCTGGGAGCCTGGTGTTCTGCAGGACTCTGTCCTTAAACCATCATTTGGGAAGTTGCTATTATTTACAGAAATATTGCAATTAAAGAAATATGGAAGGGCTGGAATCCAAATCCCAGTTCCCTTAACTTTGTTTTAACCTTATTAAAGAAACTCTGCTACATGAAGGAGCCCTGTGGGGTTAAGTGAAGGAATTCTGAACAGTCTTTTTTCATGGTATCAAAATTACTGGGCTTAAGTGATCAAATCTCAGCCAAAAAAAAAAATGCTTCCAAAATGTGTTTCACTTCAGGACTAACTGTGGAGAATGTGTATTTGTAACATAAACCTGCTGTTTAATTACCCTGTGAGCATTTCATCTGTTGTGTTTCTAGACAATACATTTTTAATAGTAATCCCATTAATGTGTTTTACCAGCTCAGATTGTTTTATCTTCATTGAAATGGTTGTATTTTCTTAAATAAGATGAACATTTAATGTGCTCTTGGCATGAATTAATTTTTAATAACCCCTTAATAAGTCAGACCTCTGTGGATTTCTTTCCCTTGAAAATCAAGCCTCCTCCAACAAGGAGTTTTTGATAGGTCCTGGCATTTGAATTAATTGTAGCATTTTCAACATTATTCATAAGAAGAAGAAAGGGAAAATTCTGGTTGATCAAACTGTAGGTGATTCCCTCCCCACCCCCACTTTGATTTATTTATGACAGTGTAAAAATCTGAGACGCTGATTCTCGTAAGCTGTGGTGAAGCCTGGGTTATTTCACTGTGTGTAAATCACCATTTGGCAGAAAGTGTTTTGGTACTTGTGGGATGGAATGCAAAGGGCTGAGTTCTCTCCAGGCAGAGAGAGGTCAAGACTGTAGAAATCACAGAATGGGCTGAGCTGGAAGGGACCTCCAAAGGTCATCCAGTCTGACCTCCCTGTAGTCAGCAGGGACATATCCCCAACTAGACCAGGTTGCTCGGGGCCTTGTCAAGCCTCACCTTAAATCATAGAATCAATAAAGTTGGAAGAGACATCAAAGATCACTAAGTCCAACCTGTCCTTCCAGGGAAGGGGCCTCAACCACCTCCCTGGGCAATCTGTTCCAGTGTTCCACTACCCTCACAGGAAAGAAGTTGTTTCTAACATCCAGTCTAACTATGCTCTTCTCCAGCTTAAAGCCATTGCCCCTAATCCTGTCACAGCAAACTGCCCTTTGACTTCTCTGCTAATTGCTGTGTTTAAAATTAGGAGACCTGACAGTGGGCTTTGCCTGCCCCCAGGTACTCAACATTTACAACACAGACTTTGTGTTGCCCTCCAGTGAGTTTCTGCACTTCGGTGCAGTCAGTGACTCTTCCCATGGAGCAAAGCTTGGAGTTGGAGCTGTGTCACCTCCTGCACATAACCTGTTCATTCATGGACAGAGGTCAGCAGAGAACAAGTCTTTGAGAGGAAGGCTTCTCTTGGATAACTCTGTAGCTGGAGCTCTGTTTCAGTATGAAGTTGATGCAGGTCTTGTGTTTGCTTACAACCAGCAGAATAAACAATTGGATTGCTCTGAATTTTAGGTTCTGATATATTACAGGCTGGAAAGAGACAGGTGGGTACAAACCCACTTGTACCCTTGGCTCTATCCAGAGCCTCCCTGCAGTACTCCAGTGAGCCACCAGCTCCACCCCAGCTGTGCCATCAGTTCTCTTGAGCTAAATGGGACTGCTGTCAGCCTTCCAGTTGGGGAGCACTGTGTGTCCTGTGAGGTCAGGCTGTGCCCAGAGTGGGATTTCCTGACTTCGCTGCTGCCAAGTTCTGCCCCCTTCACACAAAGAACTGAGTGTTATTAATGCAATGGTGGTGAACCTGAGTCCCTTTTAAAGGAGCTGCAGATAAGGGATGTTCTGCAAAACAACTGTGGTTGCTCTTTCCTCCACTGTGTTACAGAGTCAGTGTTCTCCTCAGGCTTGGGACTCTCTTGATGCACTCAGAAGTGCTGCTGTGTGTGTGGAATTCAGAGACAAGACATAATCCTGTGCTGTTTCATGTTGAAGATCATCTCAGACTAAGCCATTGAATTAAGAGTAAACTTACATTTATTTCTGTTAAACTGGAGCTAAAAGTTTTTAGAATAGACTTCAAAAACGAATGGATAAAAGACTCTGAAGAACTTATAATTGCCCTGGATTTATAAACCACATAGCTATATATATCTCATGGTTACTTCCAAAAAGCCTGTCAGCTTTGTGCTTCAAAGGTGCTGACAGTTTCTACTGTGGTACAGTTTGAATAAGCCTGAACACAAGCAAATGCAATCCAAGATAACCTTTTGCTAACACTAAAATCCGGTTGATCAGCCTGAGTGACAGAGGAGGCCATGCAGGACTAAACCACTGAAGAGGATTCTTATTCCTTTATTTGCATTCATTTTTTGTGTTGCTGTAAAGCCACCCACAGGCATTCCTTGGTAATGTGGTTCTGTGACTGGGAGGATCTTGTCTTTTGCCAGCATCTGTTCTAGGCAGTTACCGATGCATTGTACCTTCTGATGCTGCCATTTCTGTGGTGTTCCAGCTTAGTTACAGCACGTTTCAAGGCTGGTGTTCAACCCACCACACCTGCTCTCCTTGCTTGGCTTTTGCTAATCCTGTCCATCCTGAAGTAAGGAATCTGCAATAGTTTCCATATACTTTTCCTTCAGTAGCTGCAGACTTCTGGGTTTGATTGGGTTTGTTGGGTTTTGTGGTAGGGTTTCTGTTTGTGGGTTGTTTTTTTTTTTTTCCCAAAGACTTACAGCAATCCAGCATGTAGGGTCACGGAAAATTGCTGTTCTGTTAAATGAAGGGGTTTTTTTTGTCACTATTATCATAGAATCAACAAGGTTGGAAAAGACCTCAATGATCATCAAGTCCAACCTGTCACCCAACACCTCATGACTACTACTAAACCATGGCACCAAGTGCCACATCCAATCCCCTGTTGAACACCTCCAGGGATGGTGACTCCACCACCTCCCTGGGCAGCACATCCCAATGGCTAACAACTCTCTCTGGGAAGAACGATGCACACAAATCTGATTCATCAAGGCACATCTATTGTCTTTGCACTAGGATCTTAGAAACAGTGTGTTTGTAATTGGATGTGTGTTGGATGATAGTGATATCTGAAAATACTGGGATGTCATGCAGGTAAATATGCACTGAATCTGAGGAGACTGAGTTGTTTGCTTGCTCTCTCATCCTTCTGTGCAAAGGCATGTGTACCTGTTAGTCTTAGAGGGGAAGTAAAGACAAACCTGAACTGCTTTCATTACAATTTATTTTTTTTTCCCCTCTTAAAATGCTAGTTCAGCACTCAGCAGCTCAGAGCACAACATTCCCACTGGAGAGCTCTAGTTCTGTCCTAAAGGTACCACCGGGCCCAATGCTTCTTAACCAGTGCTTGTTACTGAATTTGATTTTGCACAGCCTGACAGCAAAGGTCCTTCAGAGTCTAGCCTTGTTGTGTTCTTGTTTCTATGTCTCACAGCTTTAGCAGGCAGTGAGCTGCCCTTATTTTTTTTGGGTTGTTGTCCCCCACCCCTTCCTTGTGTAACCTAAGCTGGGATGCTATCACATTGTGTTCGTAAACATCAGGTCTAAAGCCACTTCTCCTCTTGCTCCTGCTTTTGTTGGGAAAATAGATCTCTTCTGGGTTTGCTTTTAAACAGCAAAGGGCTTCACTTCAGGTCAGACTGTTTATCTGAAAGGCACTCCAGAGATAAAAAGGAGAATGCTGCATTTATCTTGCAGTAACAGCAACATCCAGCAAATAATGCAGCAGTCTCCCTTGGCTCCTCTGCCCAGGCCACAAACAAACCAGCTATAGAAAGCAGTTCATGTTGCTACAGACCCTCAGTTTAAGCACTGCCTACTGAACAACATCTACATGGCCAATTTTCTCTTGTTTTTCTCCCTAAGGAGGAAAAAAAGACATAGCTGGGATTCAGTCACAAAGGTTCTTCAGTCCCAAGAGACGGGAGAGCTGTCGTCTCTCTTCTCCTGAAGTGGAAAAAGGGCATTCATCAGCTCTTGGAATTGGGTGCAAAGATCGATAGCTCCTGTGTTGTTAAAGCCATTCAAAGTGGTGGCTTCAGCATGTTTGTAAAACAGCTTAATGCAGTGAATGAAAAAGAGAAACCCACTGCTCTGGGAAAACCTCAGTAATTCTGGTCTTAGCCAGAATATTCACTGTTAGCCTGCTTAAGCGTTAGTGTAGATCCAAAATAAAAGGTGGTTTGCTTCTTTTCCAAAACAGACTTCATTTTAAAACCTAGAGTGAATTTCTTACATTTCTTATCTTCTAAATTCAATTTGTCACCAGCTTAGCCAGTGCTGTTTGCACTGTAAGCTGTGACAGAATTATGAGTGCAAGCTGGGCTGTTCTGAAGTGACTCAAAGGCAAGGAGGAGGCAGATGGTGCTGCTTCACTGAGCTGCTGCTTTTCAACTGATCTGTAGCTGAGCCTCTACTGCTGTATCCTCCAGTGGTGACACTTCAAGGTACTGGAAGCAGATAAATACATTGAGTCTTCTGGCCAATGTAAACTTTCTTTGCTTGGGGAAAGTGAGAGCAGCAGTGGGACATACTTATTCTGCAGTTAACATTGGGTCTTTCACTGCAGGGTTTTTCAGAACATGAGACAAACTTCAGTTTGCTGCTGACACTGTTCATTTAAGACTTACTGACCATCTGTGGCTCTCTTTAGAATTTCTGAATTCCAGAATAAACTTCCCTCTTTAAAGATAGAGCTTTTCATCTTGCAAAAAATCTGCTTAATCTCAGAATTAAGAGCTTCTGTTCACTGGGTAAGGAAGTCTGTAATTACATTCAGGCTATTCTGTGGCAATAGCCTTTAACAGAAGTATATTTCACATCTCATTTATCATAAAATGTGCTTAAAGTATAAAGCTGGAATAGATGAGATCTGAGTGACTGGGATTTGAGGGGCTTTCTGCATGTAGAACTGAGATTTGAATGTTTGCTTCCCATACAGCAGAAGAGAGCTGTAACAGCTGTGTATTGGCCGGGCTGCCTTCAGGGGGCTTGAACTTCAGGATGATTGTGGGTAGTCAGATGTGTAATGAAAGGTTTTGTGCCCAACACTAGTTTGTGGTTATAGCTATTCTTGGTAGTGATCACAGAATGGCTGAGGATGAACAAGGCTTCCAGAGGTCATCTGGTTCAGTTCTTTTACTCAGTCTGGTTGCCCAGGACCATGTGCAGACAGCTTTTTAATATCTCCAAGGATGGAGAATCCACAACCTCTTTGGGCAGCCTGTGCTAGTTCTTGGTCATGCTTACAGTAAGGAAGTGTTTGCTGATGTGCAGAAAGAATGTCTTTTGTTTCAGTTTGTGCCCACTGCTCCTCATCTGGTCATTGGGCACCACTGAAAAGAGCTTGATTCTGTCTGCATCCTCCCTGCAGGTATATGCATACATAGGTAAGATCCCTCTGAGCCTTTTCTGCCTGAACAGTCCCACTTGTAAAATCCCTCTTCTGCTATATCACACAGACCTGCACTGTTAGTGGTCCTGCTTCTGTCAGTCAGGTTATTTACTGACCTGAAAGCAGCTGTACTTAGAAACACCCATGGAAAGCAGTTGGTTTGACATGTTAATAAAGTTAGGGTTGAGTGCTAAGCATTAGAATAAATACAATCATAATTTAAGGCATGGATCTGTATTTCTGGTGATGACAAACTTGGCTTTGAGATGCCATACTGAGTTTGGAGTGGAGGACCAGAAGATAGTTGTGGAAGAAGTCTCCAAAGGAGTTGTTTTCTCTGATTATATTTTGTGCAGTTGTATTTACAACACTGGTTTCACTGGATGTATCCACTTCACGATGGGCAGAAATGGTCTTTCCTTGCTCAGACTTACCCTGTGCTACAAGGAAATCCCTTTATCAGAGGTTTCTGCTGTGGTAATAAGATGTTGTCAGTCACATTATAGTGGCATCAGCTGTTGTTTCTTTCTGGAGAACATGTCTGCTGGCAGCAGCAGATCTTGTTCAATGTGTTGTTTCCAAGGCAAAGCCTTGAGATGCCCTTCTCATAGAGTTGGAATCCTTAGATCTCATTATTGCACGGCTTCAAAGGAATTTGGGTTACAATTCGATTGTGCTCATAAAAATGGTCACTTGGTTAAAGAATACACTTTGAACTTGTAGCATCTCTAAAACTGCACCTTTTGTGGTTCTGACTTTAAAGATTAAAGGTGACTTATGGAGTTGTTAGAAGTGGATTTCACAGAGGGCTTTGAAGAAAATCCTGGTGTAGGATTCAAAGAAGACACAAAGCTGTAATTCTTTCTTTGATGAAGTCCACCCCTGTGAGGTTGGACACTTGAGTCCTCATTGTACTCTGATGGATTTCTGATAGGAGCGTGTGCTGCTTTCTCCTCTGGCTTTGTGTTTGCGTGCAGTCATTGCAGAGAATGTGACATCTCTATCCATTCTTGGTGCCAGTGTTCTCAGGGTAAATACGAGATCTTCTCAAAGCTTTGTTGTGTGAATTGTGGATAAAGAAGTGCTGCTTGGCTCATCACTACAGAGGGACTAAAATGTCTTTTTGTTTGGCAGTGCATTGAGAAACCTGTGCACATAGTCTGAGAATGGTGTCAAGTTATCCTTAGTGTGGGCTTTCCCAGTTGTAATACTTTTTAATAGAGATGCAGAATTGAGTTTTGAGTACCCAATGTGTGGCAATTAGCTAATTTTTATGTTTAAGTGTATCTTGGTCAGATTCTTCATATCAACATTAGGGAAATGTTTCTGCAGGCTGCATAAAAGCTGATGAATGCTTGATCATGGCTGTGCCTTCCCTAAGCAATGGCATTCTTGGGAAGATACAATCATAGAATTATAGAATTGTCAGGGCTGGAAGGGACCTCAAGGGTCATCTAGTTCTAACCCCCTGCCATGGGCAGGGACACCTCACACTACAGCAGGTTCCTCACAGCCACATCCAGCCTGGCCTTAAAACCCTCCAGGGATGAGGCTTCTGCTATCTCCCTGGGCAATCTGTGCCAGTGTCTCACCACCCTCATGGGGAAGAACTTCTTCCTAGCATCCAATTTGAATCTACCCATTTCTAATTTGTTTTCCACTCCCCCCAGACCTATCACTCCCTGACACCCTAAGACGACCCTCCTCAGCTTTCTTATAGGCCTGCTTCAGATACTGGAAAGCCACAATAAGATCTCCTTGAAGCCTTTTAAATCTCTTCAGCCTGAAGAGCTTCTTACTGAGATTTATGGATCTTCTTCCTTTTAAAATACGAGTAAGTTAGTTGAAGAAACAACAACAACAAAAACCTCAGTAGCATTCTGACACTGGAGTTGCCTTTACTGATTCTTTTGTGGCACATGCTCAACAAAAGTGCCAGAGTGCAGTCTTGTGCTTATGGCTCTGCTTAATGTTTTCTTCTGTCAGTCATATTGGCAAGGAATTTATTTCATCTCCTCTACTAACAGCTCTTTGCTATACTGGCCTAAGGTACAGCTTGAATTAAAGGGAGCATGTTGGAGAGAAGTCAAAAGAGCTTCAACTCATTATGGGCATGCGAGCATCATGGCTTGGGTGGCATCACAACTGTAAAGTACATGCAAGAGTCTGGGTGCTGTGTGGTTTGGGTTTTTCAGGGTGTTGGATGACAGATCTTCAGATGAGTTGAAGAAGCATCATCCTGAACACTGACCACCTTAGCAGCTTGATTAAAAGAATGGAAAAAATGAAGAGTATACTGGAGGGATGTTTTTGCAGTTGATGGATTTCTGTTGGGCATTTGGTGAAGGAAGATGGCAACAGGGTAAAGAGACAAGGCACTTTGGGACATGCAGGAGGATTCAGAACCTGAGTGTAGCCAAATCATTTTTGAGAGAAGTAAGAACACATTAGGCAGCTGGGTGGCTGGTGTGCAGCAGCTGCTGCTCTAAGGCTGTAGGAGCTGTTGAGAGGAGGAAGGGTGCTAGAGACACACCACATGTATGCTTTGAATGTTCAACACCATTTGAGAATGCAGCTGAGGATGCATCACTTCTTTAGTCCTGGCAGGTCAACAATAAATCTTTCTGGTGTATTTTTCAAAGTGGGTTCTGCATGGTGTTATCAAGATCTCTTAAGTGTCCACTCTCATTCACAGCCTCTTTCACAGCTGCAGTTATCCATCCTGATGATGGCTTCTCAGGCTTTTACCTAATACCAGGGTATTAAATCCTTATCAGCATTTGATGGCAGCAATTAAGTAGAAGGCAGATCCCTAGTATTTCTTTCACCTCTAAATGAAGTGAATTCATTTTTTTCATCTGGCATCAGGGATAGATTTGCATATTTTTGGTTTATGTGGCTGAGAAAGGAAGATAAGAGGGCCACCTAGATTGAAGGCCTGCCTGCAACTTTTTAATGCTGCAGAGGTCATTCTCTCAAATGAGTAAAAATGGACACGGAATTTAGGTGGCAGTTACCAATGACTTGTGGTTCACCTTGAAACTCGACTGCAGACAGAGCTGGAAGTTTTTGCATCATAATAAAGTCCAGATTGTTAGACATTAGCTGCTACTGCTGGAAAGCTGCATGGTTGGGGAAATGTTGTATATTTTTTAAACAGTTTTCAAGCAGTGCAATCTCATTAGGGTATCAAAAGAAATACCAAGATATGGCATGACTATGATTTATGAGCATGGAAACAGGAGAGAGTTTTCAAGAAACACTGAGTCAGACAATTTAAACTTCACACTGCATGCAAATTTTAATGGGTTGTGACTTGTACCTCTTGAGGATCCTGGCTCAAAACTAATGGCTTACTCTGTAATATAAAGTGTGCTGTAGGCAAATACTTGTTGAACTTGAGAATAGTAAGTGCTTTACTACACTGATTTCAGACTAGCAGCTGTAATACTCCCTTCCCTTAGAAACCTGTGAATCCATGATTCCCAAGGAATGAAAGAGCTCTGGCAAAACTGAATGTTGACCTCTCAAATTCTTATTAAAAATGAATTGACAAAAGTAGACCAAAAAACGAAACTAAGCTTCACTGAAAACCTTTCTTTAGGAGATCTGGAAAGATATGAGACTTGAGAATCATGAACTTATCATGAGCTCTTGGCAGTGAGGTCTGGCTTGTTCTGTGCTCCTGCATCCCAAGCAAATTAAACCACTGGCACATGGTCCTTCTTTCAGCAAGTGGAACCTTCTGCATCACTGTTGGTTGGCTCTATCCCAAACCTTGAGTCCAGTCCTTCAGAACGGACAGCATTTTGGTGTCAGTTTGACATTTCCCAAGGCCAATGGTTACCTGTTTCTTACTCAGTTTTGTATCAGCCTTGAACAACTTGTGCTTAAACAAATGGCTACATGTTTGTCTAAATTATCACATTTGTGTTCTTCTCAGTCTCTTCTGAGATAATTATAATGGTAAGACTGCAGCATGGTTGTCACTCAGCCCTAGATGGTTCCTCGAGGTTTGACCTTATTTTTTCCCCTATGCATGCAGATGTTACCAGGTTTATGGGGGTGAGGTCGTTTGAGTTGCAGCTGCTGGAACAGACTTGTCAATCCATCAAGCTTTGGTCACTTTCTGCCATTCACTGCTGTTTCTTCATATGACATTAAGATGGTGTTGTGCCATTCAGACATGCCATATGTGTACATGCGGAGCACAAGCCCTATGAGGAGAGAACGAGGGAGCTTGGGTTGCTTAGCCTGGAGAAGAGAAGGCTCAGGGGAGACCATATTGCTCTCTACAACTACCTGAAGGGAGGTTGTAGCCAGGTGGGGCTTGGTCTCTTCTCCCAGGCAAGCAGCACCAGAACAAGAGGACACAGTCTCAAGCTGTGCCAGGGGAGCTTCAAAGTGGATGTTAGGAAGAAGTTCTTCTCAGAAAGGGAGATTGGCCATTGGAATGTGCTGCCCAGAGAGGTGGTGGAGTCACCATCCCTGGAGGTGTTCAGGAAGAGACTGGATGGAGTGCTTGGTGCCATGGTTCAGTTGATTGATGGTGTTGGGTGATAGGATGGACTCAATTTCATAGGTCTTTCCCAATCTGTTCTATTCCATTCCATTCCATTCTTCCTGCAAAGTATTGTAGTAATGCTGTGGCTTCTTAGTTGTCTGTGAATTTGTGGATGGTATTGGACACCAGCCTTTCCTGGCATCCACATCTACTGCTCTTCACACCACTGGGAGAAGTTTTTGTATTTGTAAAGGTTAGGTGAAGTGATACTAAATGAACAGAACACCCCAGGAGATAACAGGCACAGAGGAAGTGTCACAAGAAAGTGTTTGTGTCTAACAGAAAAAGCTATCCAAGAGATGAAATGAAGACATCAAGAGCAAGCCCCCAAAAAACAAAACAAAACAACATGAAATGTATCAGATCTCTTTCACCAGGTAAAACTCCAGACCTTTTTTTTGGGTAGAGGGAAGTCATTTGTGATCAATAAAGAATGAAACAGCTCTGGAGAGACCTGGAACAGGAAGCTGGAAATGCTGCTGCTGTTGTGTTGCTTTTCAAAGGAAATTCATAAATCTTAGCCCTAAAGGTCCATTGAGCATTTTTTTGTATGATACAGATGACCAAAGGTCACCAGTGTGATGAGCTGAAGAGCTTCTCTGGAGTCTGTAGGCAAAGCAGTTTGCCCACGAGATGCCTTAAGTATTAATAAAACATTAGATTATTTAATCATTGAAGTCTTACTAAAATATTCTGATTTATGAGGCTTATAACACCTAAAATGCAGAAGTACTTTTGATATGTGGGATAAGGATTATCAAAAGTCTGCTAAAGCATGAGAGGATGATGATAATAATGATGATAATGATTAATAATAATAGTAGTAGTAATAATAATAATTACAGTAATAGCTATTATTCAGTAAGAGATGCTTCCTGCTTATTGCAGATATCTGTTTAGGTTTCAAAACAGTTTATTTTCATGTTTAAATATAATCTTATTGCAGAGGTTTCTGTAGCTCAGAACATCTATAACTTCAATAGAAAAAATACATAAGGAGCAATAACCAAACAAAGATTTCATTACAGTGACTTTCTGGTACTGTCAGGCTGTTCTATCTGGAAGTTGTCTGGTTTAAGACAAAATCCAGCACCCAGCTACACATCTGTACAATTTTCTTCTGTGTTTTGTTTGTTTGCTTTTTAAATTCATACTCAGTGCTGCACTTTCTCAATCCCTGACAACTTCTCCCTTTCCCTTTTTGGCCCTCACACTTTGTGAAGTGCAGCATTGACTTCCTTTAAAGCAAAGGGGTGCAGCCTGTGATTGTATCTGTAGCTTGCTTTCCCACTGCTTGTCATTCTCAGCGAGGCTGGGGGAGTCTGCTGCAGCCTAACTGCAGTTGTATTTGGAAATGAGCTCCATCATTGGTACACAGCAGCAGACCCCAGCACCCCTTCATGGTGTGGGTTTTCTTGGTAAATGAAGGTAAACAGACTCGTGAAGGTGTCTTGCTGTGTACTTGTCAGTGAGATATTCTGAAATACAGCTCAGAAATGCTCCCTTAGCAGTTGTGTTGTGCTTCAAGGGGAAATATTTGTATGGCAAGCCCCGTAAATCAGTTTGCTCAAGTGTGTCATCTGTGATTCCTAAATTCCCAGATCTCAGCTGGGTGAAGGGGTTTATTCAGCACAATTCACTTGGGAGCTTTGTAATAATCTGTCATCCTCTCCCTTTGCTCCCCACCTGTCCTGTCTGACCCTTTTCTCCTGCTGATCAGTGACTTGAGATGTTTTTATTTCCTTGAATTGTGTCATTGTGGTGACTTCTCTGGAGATGGTACTGAGTTCAGGTAATCTATTACAACTCAGAGCTCCAGACGAGTGCAGAGGAAGACAGCAGGGAGTGATAGAAAATGGCATTTGGGGGAATGGAGGATAAGCAATAAATTTTTAAAACCCAAGTGATGAAGAAGTGGGGACACCCAGGGAAAGGAGTAGCAGGAAAAATACTTCTAGAAATAGGACATCTTTTCAAGCCAGGGATTGGCAACAATGTCCTAAATCTTTGCTTTTAAAGAGACCCTGCATGCATAGCTTAAAAAAAAAAGGCACTGCAGTGTTGACTGAGTGAAGCTTTATTAGATTGATTTTGCTTTGATATGCATCTCCATCACTACTACATTATGGTTATGTTTTACTGCTAAGCTCATGAATTTCTTACATCAAAACTACAAACCAGAAGAATGTTTGCTTGTACTCAGCTTTTTAGTACGCCACAGCTTGCTCTAATTGAGATTCTCTCAGTGATTTCCAAGTGCAGAATGTAAGTTTAAAGAAACAGCCATTTAGCAAGCTGGCACTGCTGACTCTTCAGGACTGTACTGACATCTTCCTGCACTTTACAGCATATAATGTCTAAGACTGAAATCCCAGGAATGTGCTCAGCCCCGTGGTAGGATGGTGTCAGAAGGTGGGCTCAGCTGCCTTGTCACCTCCAATTTTCTGTAAGACCTGAGACTGTTTTACACAGTTTTCCCCAGGTTTTCCCCAGGCTTTTTACCCTCTGATTTAAATACCTGATTGCACAGTCTCATTAAAAATAAACCAAAGCAGGAACATCTAGAATTGTATCAACAGCAGCTGCTGCAATTTAGACAGCTATACTAGGCAAAGGGTAAACTTTATTATTCAATAGAGCTGCAGTGGCTTTCCAGCACTTTCATTTCAAGAGGATGTAACTGGTAATCAAAAAATGATTACTTGATACTCAAAGTGATAAAAGCCATTGTGTGATGCAGCTGAGTGCCTTTCAAGCAGTGAGGTAGTGGAAGGGAGGTGAAGCGTTTGCTGTGCCTCCCCTCTGGGATTGTCATTGCAACAGTGCCTTGAAGAAAGCCAAAAAAATTATTAGTGTGTTTTGATCTTAAACTGAAGAAATGATTTGGTTGTAAGGGACATCAGCTGTGCTTAATCTGTAAAGACAGTGGGTATGTCTAAATGCTTCCAGCTATGAGAAACTCATTTGGCAGCCATTGGTTGCCTTGATACCCAAGCCTCCCAGAAAGGATGACAATAATTACATGCAAATCTGGAGCAGGGTAGATTTAGGTCGGACATCCAGAATAAGCTCTCTATGTTGAGGGTGGTGGAACAGTGGCACTGATTGCCCAGGGAAGTGGTGGACTCCCTGTCCTTAGAGATGTTGAAGGTCAAGCTTGATGGGGCTCTGAGCAGCCTGCTCTAGTTGGGAATGTCCCTGCTTACTCTCCAGGGGTTGGACTAGATGACCTCTAGAGCTCGCTCCCGACGTAGTG
Organism: Dryobates pubescens; assembly: GCF_014839835.1. Classification (NCBI taxonomy): domain Eukaryota; kingdom Metazoa; phylum Chordata; class Aves; order Piciformes; family Picidae; genus Dryobates; species Dryobates pubescens. The sequence goes on from NC_071634.1 coordinate 5,783,854, forward strand.
CATTCTGTGATTCTAAAGAGTATCTTCTAGCAACGAAGGTGGTAGGACTGCTTTGATGCCTTTACTGTGGTAACCGTTCTTAGGCATGAACTGTGCTGAGGAAGGCAAAGTACATTTGCATACAAGGCTGTGAAGAGACAGCGAGTGTGCAACAGCAGGCTGAGAGATTGAGGGTGAAGTAGGCAGTGAATCTTGGAAATCAGTGAATACACAAATGCAGGGCTTTTGCGAGAAAGAGATGATGATGCGACTCAGAAATGTAATTTTAGTTCTTTACTTGACAGATGTAGATTAATATTGAATTAAAAGCTTCCTAGAATACTAATAAATATTATTTGATACATTTCAGTAAAGCCTGAGATTCTCACAGTAATGTGCAGTAAATTGCCAATCTCATTATGCTGCTCTTGCTGAGAAGAGAGCAGACAGTGATTGTAATGCAAATTGTGGAAAACTTCAGTATTGGCTGGGAAGGTGCTGTTTAGATTCTGTGATTCTTATTTCTCAGATAAACCTGCTGCATTCACTTTAAAAATAAACACTCTTGCAGAGTTTCCATGCCTCTTGTATGTTAGGTTAAAGTGCTAATTCTTTTTTTTCCCCCTAACTGGCATGGTTGTTCAATGTGATTCCCTTTCCATGGAGAGATACAGAGCAGTGTTCTTGTCACTGTTTGGGGATGGTGCCTTTCAAAAAAAAACCACCTCCTTGAGTCCTCAAGGAGGACCAGGAGGGTCCAGGGATGGACTGTGAAAGTGTAAGTTGTTTATTCTGTTCCATAATTCTGCTGTCTCTTTAGAAGGAGGCTGTATGATTTTTCTCTTTTGTCCCTCCTTTCAGCTCTCCAGAGGGAGTCCTTATCTGGTAACATAGGGGAGAAGCCTGTTTGTAGCCTTCAGAGACCTGACTGTTTTTTCCTGTGTAGTTTTAACTTGTTTAGGCCTAATGGAATGGAGGTGTGGGGGGAGAAAAGGAGCACTGGGGCTTGTGGTTTAGCCTGGTTGGGGGAAGGTTTTGGTTTTTTTTTCATGTATCCTGTATATGTATTAGGTATTAAAGATTTGCAAGCATTTGGTGACAGCACTGGAACAGGCTGCCCAGGAGGGGTTATGGAGTCTCTAGAGAGATTCAAAACCCACCTGGATGTATTCCTGTGTGATGAGGTATAGGTGATCCTGCTCTGGCAGGCGGGGTGGATTTGATGATCTTTCAAGGTCCCTTCCAATCCCTAACGTTCTGTGATTCATGAATTCGGTGTTTTCCTGTATAATTTTGAATACAATTTCTGTATTTCTCTCCAATTCAAGGAGAGCCTCTTTATTTTACTTCCTCTGGGAGTATTTCTGTCTGCTCTTTAAATGAAGACATCTTTCCTCTCTATCCTCCTGCTCTGCAATTTTCTGCAGCGGCTGCTTACTCTGGAGAAGTGGGAGGAAAGGTGATGTGAAACACTGTGGCATGGCTTTCTGGGTTCCCTGGCACCTCTTTGTGGCCTTGATGTCTCTAGTCTGGCCAAGAAGGCCAATAGCATCCTGGCCTGGATCAGGAATAGTGTGGCGAGCAGGGAAGTCATCCTGCCCTGTACTCAGCACTGGTCAGGCCACACCTTGAGTCCTGTGTCCAGTTCTGAGCTCCTCAGTTTAGGAAAGATGTTGAGTTGCTGGAACATGTCCAGAGAAGGGCAACAAAGCTGGGGAGGGGTCTGGAGCACAGCCCTGTGAGGGGAGGCTGAGGGAGCTGGGGTTGCTTAGCCTGGAGAAGAGGAGGCTCAGGGGAGAAATTCTTGCTGTTTGCAACTACCTGAAGGGAGGTTGTAGCCAGGTGGGGGTTGGTCTCTTCTCCCAGGCAACCAGCACCAGAACAAGAGCACACAGTCTCAGGCTGCGACAGGGGTGGTTTAGGCTGGGTTCTAGGAAGAAATTTTTCATAGAGAGAGAGATTGGCTATTGGAATGTGCTGCCCAGGGAGGTGGTGGAGTCACCATCACTGGAGGTGTTTAGGAAGAGACTGGATGGGGTGCTTGGTGCCATGGTTGAGTTGATTAGATGGTATTGGGTGATAGGTTGGACTTGATGATCTCAAAGGTCTTTTCCACCCTGCTTAATTCTATTCTATTGTAGATTGGTCTTGACTTTCCCACTGAGCTGTCATGCCGGAGCGGTGATCCCACCGCCGCTCCGGCAGCCGCGGGTGGCGGCGCACGTGTCAGAAGCGTGACTTCCCCTTGGTGTGTGCACTACATAATGAAACTGTCTTCATGTCCGGGGTGGATTCCCATGGCAACAGCAATGTGTTTGCTGAAAGGTTAATTACAGTCATGGTGGTAAATGAAGAGCTGCAGGAGCTGCATGGTGACTAATCCCATCTACCTGTGCCTGCTGCTGGGCTGATGTTTGGTTAAGGAAGGCAGATCAGGCCTGGGGATTCTGAATTATGCAGCCCACAAAGCAGCACCTTTTACATGGGAATTTTGTCACTGTTACTTTTGTCAGATTCAGGCTAAGGACACAGTCCAGAGGGCTTCCCCTCCAACCTCTGGTCCTGCAGGTGCATCTGCAACACCTCTGCTACCTGAAGGGGGGCTTACAGGAGGGATGGAGATGCACTGACAGGACCAGGGACAATGGCTTCAAACTAGAGAAGGGCAAATTCAAGTTGGATGTTAGGAACAACTTCCTTACTCTCCAGGTAGGTGGTTGAGGCCCCTTCTATGGAGATATTCAAGGTAAGGCTAGACAGGGCTCTGGGCAACCTGATCTAGTTGAGGATGTCCTTGCTGACTGCGGGGAGGTTGAACTAGATGACCTTTGGAGGTCCCTTCCGACCTGGATCTTTCTATGAGGTATTTCCCTTGGCCAGCTTGGGAAATTGATATCAAAAGTCTTTTACTTGCAACTGGATGTTTTGTGAAGGATTTCTCCAGGTTCTTAAGTGCAGAAACATAAGCAGAAATGTGTCAGCATTTGTAACTGTTCTTGGGAGCAGATGAAGGAGGTAAGAGCCTGAGGTTTATGAACCCTTTCCTCCTTGTTTGACTCCATCACCAAGAATCTGTAAGGAACTGGTACACAGACTGAAAAGTTTCAGAACAAATCTTTACAGACTTCCTAGAGTCCATTTTCATGGCATTTGACAACAGATACAAGACAGTGTCATCTCTGCATTAGCCCTACAAAGATACCACTGCATGATGGATGCATTGAGATAAACCTCCTCTGAAACACTGTGGAGGGGAATCTACAGCTGTTAGCTTTCAGCTATAACTAAACTTTTCCAGGACACAAGTGACTGAATCATCAGGTGACATTTGATAAATACATCTTACACTTCAGGCAGTCACTTTTTCCAGTTGCCCTTGTTGAGTGTCACAGAATATCTCAAGTTGAAAGGGACTCAAAAGCATCATCGAGTCCAGCTGCCTGCTGCTCACAGGACTGCCTGCATCCAAAGATCCCTGATAGCTTTCTTACACTGGTCACCATAGTGGATTTCTCCAATCCCCTGTTGAAAGCAAAGCCTGATGCAGTGATTCTTTGCTTTCATAGTGTAAAATGTAGGTCAAATCCTTAGTAATGTCACTTGAGCAAAACACAGCAGGGAGTTTGTGGTTAATAGGCAGCCTGGGGTGTAGTGCACTGGGATACTGGTCTAGTCCCAGCATGGGTGATACCTCAAAGGGGTTTCTATTGCAGGATTCATCTACATTGCTCCTACATTTGTGCAGGCAATGACTTTATTTACGGAGGAGTATGTGCAGATGTGGGAAGCAAAGCAAACAGAGTTGAGGCAACACAATGTGTGCCGAGCTTAGCCATGCTTTACACCCCTTCTCTTTTTCTTTACCTTGCTTGATTTTGTGCCCTTCAGAAAAGCATCCATCTGTCTGTAGGAAGTACTTTACTGTTTCTGCTTGACACTGCATGTGATAAATACTAACAAAATTTCACCAGGCCTGCAATGAGAAGTCAGGGGCACTTGGTGAGAGAAATTTGCTCAGGAAAGTATAAAAGAACCCAAGCATATAACATGATGGGAATTTTAGACTTTGCAAGACTGTAATCACACTTTGCAAATACATTTGCAAATTTCCTCGTGGAAATAACTGAGAAAGTGCAGAATGTTTAAATTGGATGCAGAGAAATGTTGGAGCTGAAGTTGTGTGTGTGTTTGTTTTGTACAAGAAAAATCTGTTTTGTAGAGATCAGTCTTTCAAATATACCTGCTATGAAATGAGATGGCTTGGTGTTTATTTCTATAGTCCAAGCTTAGATCATTCCAGTGATGGATGTGAAATAGGTAGATACCCTGTTTCTAGTGTGATTGAAGCCTTGGGAGATGTGATAGCTGCTCATCAGCAGAGATAGCAATGTGTTTGAAGGACATGATGGAGGTCACTTTAAAAAAAGGGGGGGAAAAAGAGTCTTAAGTTCTGTCAACAACATTTGTGTGTAGCTCCTTGGTTTATACAGCAGCATTTGAGTTTGTTTTAGTCTTGGGGAAAAAAAAAAAACCAACCTACAATAGTTAATGTGCAAAGAATGAATAAGAGGTAGATACAGGGATTTATTTTTATTTAATTTATCTTTCTCAATATTCTGTTGCTTTGCGAAGAACAGACTAAGCCATGTAGAAGACCACAGAAACAGGCAGGAGCTGAAGGGCAGTTGCTATTAGCAGTGATTATTACTGAAATGATTTATAATGGTCACACAGCAGCTAACTGTCACAGAATCACCAAGGTTGGAAAAGACCTCAAAGATCAAGTACAACCTGTCACCACAGACCAAACCATGGCACCAAGTGCCACGTCCAATCCCTTTTTGGACACCTCCAGGGATGGTGATTCGACCACCTCCCTGGGCAGCACATTCCAATGGCCAACAACTCTCTCCGTGAAGAACTTTCTTCTCACCTCGAGCCTAAACTTCCCCTGGTGCAGCTTGAGACTGTGCCTTCTTGTTCTGGTGTCCTGGCAGGATGCTCTCATTCCTTGAGTATGGTGTCAGCCTGATCCTGGAGGGACAGGAAAGTGAAGGGCAATAAACCTGGCATCTGCATGTGAAACAACCCTATATAAGTGAAGTAAAGCCATTTCTGGTTGGATTCCTGGAAAACAAATGTAATAGCTGTGCTGGAACACTTTGGAGAAAGCACAGGGTGGGTTACTGCTTTGTGTGGGTAATGCAGACACAGTGCTGAAGTAAAGCTCTTGGACAGCTACCCCAGTGTGTGAAATCATGCCCATGCTCTGTCTCACAGTAATTTTATTTCCAAAACCATTCAGACTTACCCTGGGGGGACAGGATATCTCAAGCAGGGGGAAAAAAAATGCCTCGTAGCTGGATGCTGTTAGGATGATAGGGAGTGACTTCAAAGGCAAGGACCCTCTTCAGTAACTCTGGCCCACAGCTCCACTTACCACCCAGACTCTCAGGTGTAAGGGCAAGAAAGGGACATGCATGCTGGCTGCTAGGTAAGTTGCTGGCCTGCTGCCACCTTTGGGTAGTCTCTGCAACAGTGTTTGCCGGCCAGAGAACACGTTTATGCAAATGACCAATTTGTAGACAAGGCAAGCTGAGGGGAGGTTTGCCTCATCTGAGCATGCTTGGAAGATTTGCCTCGTCAATAGGAATTACTGCCTCTTCCTCCAGCCCTTGCAGGGGAATGATGCCCCAGGCTCTCCGCTGCTCGCTACCTGCTGCCATGTGGTAATTGCTTTGGTTCAATCAAACCTTAATTAAAATGTTATCGATAATTTGGCTGCAAAGAAACACTTGTTCATATTTCTTAATTGGAGGCCAAATCATGTCATTGCTTACCTTATTCAGCTGAAAATTTTAATAGAGAATAGCTAAAATGTATCCTGCCTTTTTTCTTTTGCTTTAGTGTGGAAGTGTTGGCACATTTTCACCCTGATGATTTCTGAAGGTAAAACTAACTGGTGAAAGCACAGAGTACAGGATGATGTGCAAGGACATCCAGGCATGCACATAAGATGTATATAGAGAGATAACGCTGTACAAGTAAGGTGACATAGCAATTGCTTAGCAGCTGCAGTGGAGCAAAACTCCACCATTTAAGTTCTTCTACATCTCTTTAAAGACTTTCCCCTTGACATTTTCTGTCCTGAGACTAAAGTCCATTTATGCTTGTGAACAACCAGATAAGAGCAGCAGCTTGATGATGAGTTTGATGGAGCTGGTGAGTTTGTTTCTGTGAAAAACAGTTAAGTAGAATCTGACCAGGAAAAGTATTGCTGCTGCAAGATAATATTTTATAGAGCACTCAAATCTCTTCCAATACAGATACATGAGAGAGTGATTCAGTTAACTGCAGTTGTCAATGTGCAACCTGATGTGTGTAATTTATCTTTTTTTTCTTTTGGAGGGGAAAAGGACAAGCTAGTGTTTGAACTTCTAATGAAGTTTATTCAGAGCATGTCAGCACTGTCAAAAGCAAAACAGTTGTGCCCAGCGAAAGCTTTGACTGTCTTGTGGTCTGGGACATCATTACCAGTCAGTCATACTGTGTTATTATAGACATTTTCTAACTGCTATTTTAGAAGGCACAGTTTTTAATTTGTAGAGTGATTTTCCTCTTTGGGCTCCATCAAAGCCTAAACATTCTGATTGCTTCCATGTTTGAGGCAAATCTCTGTAGGAGGAGATTTATTTCTGTATACATCTAGCAGATAGGGTGGGGATTTTCTGTGCTCTCATAAGTAGATTATGTAAAACCAGGAATCAAATGAGTCTCATCAGTTCTGGGTGTAGGAAGGGACAGTTTCTTCATTCTTTCTCCACCAATAATTAGCATAAAATGTCACTCCATGCTGCAATGTGCTTTTGTGATCCCTTTTTCCTTGCTGACATAACTCAAATGCACTTTACGCCTAAATCATGCTGCACGTTATCAGTATTGTACAAATCATTAGCAGTCCTTGTCATTCCTCTTTCATTTGGCTGATGAGAAAGGAATTATCATCATTATCATCTTTACTGAAAAGTCTTAACAGCCAGGAAAGCAAAGAGACTTCTTCATGATTCACTGGCAGAGAGTCAGCCCCAGATAATGACAGCGCCCGGAGTAGAGCGGGGTCACTGGGGTGCAATTCTGCCTCCTGAACCGTGCTGCCTTGCTGGAAGCAGAGGTAAGACAGGATTTAATAAGAGCTGCTAGGTAGCCAGAGGCAGCTATGCTAGGAAATGAGGCAGTATTTATTGCATTTAGCTGTTGTATTTCCTTGCCAAGAAAGAGCAAGCATAAATATTCAGCTGGATTTCTAATTGTTCCTCTCCAGCTACAGGGACAGTGCAATCCATCTGGAGCTAAATCGCTGGGAGTAGGGTGGTCATTGCTGGTTGAAAGGCAGCTTCCCTTTCCTGTTCTGTTGCCTTATGCAGGGTATGCATCCAGTATAGCCATCAGATTTCTGTGATTCCTCACTACACTACTCCTGTTTTCCTGCTTTGAATCTCTCCAGTAGGTGACCAGTTTCTGATAAGATTTTTCAGAAGTAGTTTTGTTTCAGTTGTCATCAGACCCACATTTGAAGTAAGAAATCTGGTTGCACATCAAATGTATTTTGTGGAGTCACAGAATCACCAAGGTTGGAAGAGACCTCAAAGATCATCAAGTCCAACCTGTCACCACAGACCTCATGACTAAACCATGGCACCAAGTGCCACATCCAATCCCCTCTTGAACACCTCCAGGGATGGTGACTCCACCACCTCCCTGGGCAGCACATTCCAACAGCTAACAACTCTCTCTGTGAAGAACTTTCTCCTCACCTTGAGCCTAAACTTCCCCTGGTGCAGCTTGAGACTGTCCCCTTGTTCTGGTGCTGGTTGCCTGGGAGAAGACACCAATCCCCTCTTGGCTACAACCACCCTTCAGGTAGTTGTAGAGAGCAATAAGGTCTCCCCTGAGCCTCCTTTTCTGTCTGAAGAGATCTTTTCCAGTTTACTCTAGCCTTCAGTGTTACAGTGAATAACATGGTCACTGGTATGTGCAGAAACAAAGAACTGAAGACAAAGGATATGAGGACATCAAGCGCTAGAGGATGGGTTAAAAAGTAATTGTTTTGGTTCCTTCTGTCTTCTGCCTTTTGTGGTGTGTCCATGTGTGGAAGGGAAGGATGGATGAAAACAAGTGTGACTTGAGGGGTTGTGCATGTGTCAGTTCTGGACTATGAAAGCATGAAATTCCTTTACTCAAGATGTGGGCTATAAAAATGGACTCCTTTCTTTTACTGTCAGCAGCTCTCTCTAAATCTTTGCAAAGTTTATCAGGAAGACTTTGTTTTACCTCATCCCAGCTATACAAATGAGTCATTTTTATTGTCTCACTGATTTAAACCAATTATTTCTCTCTGGAAGTATCACTGTTCCATCTCTTCCTTCCCTCTTCTGATCACTGTAATTTCAGTAGCTCATGTTCATTTATTACCTTGTGTGTTATCCTGTCTGTTTTCAGGCCTAAGCCCATTCCAGCCCACCTAAACAGTATGCAGAAGTTTTTCCTTCTTAGTTTTATTATCTAAATTCTGTGATATTTGAAATGTGAAGCACATGTGCCTTGCCTTGGGCTCATCTGATGTAATTTGTGTTTTCTTTGTGATTTTGTGTTACCAGCTAAAACCAGATGAGGGAAAAACATCATTGATGTGAGCATCATTGGACATGAAAGCAAAAATGGGATCCAGAATTGATGTCCTCTTTGTAGTCTGAACAGAAATCAAGACCAGGCTAAGAAAAAGATGGCCAGGCCCAAAGGATCTTTTTACATTTTCAATGATTGCAACAAAAGCACCATAAATAATAGTGATAGAAACCAGTAATCTGCCAAATATTTTTTCCCCAGGAAATCACATTGCTTTGCCATCAGTACAGTCCCTTATTCTGTACCAGCTGCACTACTTGTAAAGCAAAGCTATGCTAGGTCTAATGATAGCTTTGCATAAATACCTCCTATTTACCCTGTTACTTAGAGATAGAATCAGAGAATTGTTAGGGCTGGAAGGGACCTCAAGGATCATCTAGTTCCAAACCCCCTGCCATGGGCAGAGGCACCTCACACTAGATCAGGTTACTCAGAGCCACATCCAGCCTGGCTTTATAAGCCTCCAGGGATGAGGCTTCTTCAGCCTCCCTGGGCAACCTGTGCCAGTGTCTCACCACCCTCATGGGGAAGAACTTCTTCCTAACATCCAATTTGAATCTACCCATTTCTATTGTTATTCCATTCCCCCTTGTCCTATCATTACCTGAGACGTCTCTCCCCAACTTTCCTGTAAGTCCCCTTAAGATACTGGAAGGCCACAAGAAGGTCTCCTTAGAACCTTCTCTTCTCCAGGCTGAATAGTTCCAAATCTTTGTCTCTATAGGAGAGGAGCTCCAGCTCTCTGCTCATCCTCATGGCCCTTCTCTGGACACCTTCCAGCATGTCCAGATCCTTCTTGTAATAGGGGCTCCAGAACTGGATGCCTCTATTATTAGTGTTTGACACACTGGTGTCTCATCTTTTGACCAACATGACATAAAAGTATCAGCAAACTTATTGAGTCTCCATAATGTACCTTTCTGCAAAAGATAAGCCTCTCAAGTGTCTACCATATTGAAAGAGAAAAGCTGAAGAGGATTATAAAGTTGTGTGTGGTGTTTTGGATTTGTGTAGCTGAAAACTTTCAAGGGCTTTGTATAGTGAAATTTCCTCCTCAAAGCAATTATCTTGCTTGAATTCTTTCCAATCCCAAAAGGCCATGTAGCTCTAGTTGTCAGATAATACAGCACCCAGCTAGTTTAGTCCATGACAAGCCTGGATGTGTGTGTCCCATGGTGAAATGAAGTAGATGAAATCAAGTAACTATCCTACTAGTGCTGTAGTTTGAGATCAAACCAGAGTTGCCCAAAATTGTGACAGTAGGTTTGTGGCATCTCAAGCTGTGGGCCAGTGCAATCCAATCTGCCAAATTCCTGTTATGGTCTAAGCAACAATTTGTTTCTTGACTGGTTGTGAGAATAACATCTTAAAACAGGATCAGCAGGGGAGATATTTATTTAAGGGGAGATATTTATTCAATCCTATTTGTTTTTGCCATCTGCTAGGGGCTGGGACCTGCTTTTATCTGTGTTTGTGATGCGGTGTTTAACTTGCAGCTGACAGATAGAAGCCTTTTCAGTAACTCCTCTTCTCCTGCACTTGATACTCAGCCATGTGTTCGTGTTCCAATAGCCACATTCTTTCCCAATGAATCAGAAATACACATCTTCCAGCGACAGGTTTTTACAGCAGTGGTTGCCTGCCTGAGCCACTTATCCGCTGTACAACTCCCTACTGAAAACATTTCAGGCTTTCCTGAAATAATCATAACTGAAAGAGAAGAGAATGAAACATTTCTGAAGTTCTAGAGAATGGTGGCAGCAGCAGGCAAAGGCAGAGGAGCTTTTCTTCTGCTCTTCCTCATAAAGGTGTTTACTTTCCTCCAAATGTTTGTTTCCTTTTCAAATCTGGCCTCTAGATGGAAGGTTGGTTTACATAATTGATTTTTTGGCAGGGAAACTATAGCTGACATGCCTAATGTATACTTCAGGCATCTGCTCTTTGATAGTAAGTCCCACTAGAACATTTCAAAGCCTTTCCGCTACCATGTGGCTGTATGAGTTTTCAAGAGAACTTTTAGATTTCGAACCTGGCCTCAGGTTCTCTCAGTCCAGTCAACTTGGTTGTGAATTCTGAGCAAAGTGTTGGGAAAACAGGTGATTGCAGTGCTGCAATCTGCCTAGTGGGACCCGCTGCTTAGTGTTCCTTATGACATGTATTAACATTTAAAGAGTTCCAGTGATCTGTTTCATGATGGACTGGTTTTCTTAGTGCTACCTGATTTGGAGAGTTTGTGGCAGGGAATAGAATAGACCAGGTTGGAAAAGACCTTTGAGATCATAGAGTCCAACCTATCACCCAACACCACCTAATTCAACTAAACCATGGCACCAAGCACCCCATCCAGTCTCTTCCTAAACACCTCCAGTGATGGTGACTCCACCACCTCCCTGGGCAGCCCATTCCAATGGCAAATCACTCTTTCCCATTAGTTTTACCTTTACTAGTAACTGCCTTTAAGGATGCTTGGCTTCCTGCTCTCTCTGCCTCCTCCATGTGGATATTACCTTTAGAGCTTGTAGCATCAGAAAAAAATCATTGTTTACACAGTATTTTAATTTGCCTTTGCTTGGGGGCAGAGTCAGTGTTAACCTCTGCACCAAGCAAGGAATTCCCTTCCTGTTTGTTCTATTTTACTTTTTTAACCAGAGAATTGTTTCCCAAAGGCTGTTCCCTTGTTGTACTATCTGATATTTCTATGCCTTGCTTTTCAATATAAAGTACAACTGAGATCAAGAGAGGATAGTGAGCTTTTTGGGGTAAAAATCAGGGACAGCTGCAAGGCATATTTTCCAGCCAAAGAGGATCACTTATCATCTGTGCTGCTAAGAGCCATGGGGCAGCTTATGTCTCCATACATGCCTTTGCAGAAAAAAATTAAAGATAACCAAAGATACTCAGAAGCATTCTTTTAATCCTGCCCATTACACCAGACATGCCTGAGAACTGAAGAGAAGAGTTTAGAGAACGTGGTGCTGTAATAAATAAACATATTTGGCTGTGGGTAAAGCTGACTGGACACATCTCCCTCCAGAGATGAATAACGCAGCCCTGTGTGGTAGCCAGGGGGACCAGTTAAAAGTGACCTAAGCTTCTTGCAGCCCCCACAAGATATTAACAACCGCCTTTAATGCTTATGTAGCACTTTCCCAATGTTTAACTGGATTTCTGGAGGCTTGTTACTTAAAGGCTTCTGGGGACATAAACCAGAAGAATAGCTGAAATTCATTACAATAAAAAATGCCCCCACAAGAAAAAAGCACATGGTGTTCCCTGCCTAAGCCTCCAGCTCTGCAGTAGGAGCATGGTAAAGAATAAACACCACGAGGGCAGAGCCACCCTCCTCCTTATGGACATGCCCTAGGACAGGAGCACTCAAACAGGAGCAAAAGCAGACATGGGTCCTCTCAAATTTGAGTTTTACCAAATATTGCTTGTTCTGTACATAGCATGCACCAAGTCATGCACTCAGCAATCCAACAAGGAACAATTGCACGTGACTCGCTATCCTAGCTGAGTCTCCTCATTGTTGCTGTTTATCAGCGTTCTAGATGGCAGATTTCTTTCTCCTTCAGTGGTGGTCCAGTCTGTTTATGAAGATGCTGAAGCATTTAGCATGTTATGCTGTCCATTTCCTTGCTTTCTGAACCAATTATTATACAAATCCAATGTGAAGTTCGTTGTCTTCCAGGTTTTGGAGTTGGTGTTATTCCTTGACTCGTGTGATGTCAGGCGTTTTACTCTGATATTGAGTGTGGTATTTATGGGAAATTGGTTTTGCAACAGAATTAGAAATTAAACAGAGCAATAGAAAGGACACCAATGCCCAGTAACTCGGTGAAGAGTGTGCCAAAGTTACACTTTTCATGAGGTTTTCTAGCAAATGTTTCTGTTTGGTGGTGGATTCTCATAGCAGAGCTCACTGGGGAGAGCTTGATGTTTTTGTTTTCGTCATTCATGTCCTTCACATCCTGCTGGGAGACTGAGGGGACTACCTGGCCACTGCTGATTTCTTTTTACTTGATTCTTTCCCTTGCTATGCTAAAATGGCTTTAAAGTTAAGGATGTGATTTGCTCAGTAACTTCAGGTCTTGTCTATAGCTTTCCTGTACCAATGAATTTTCCTTTGGAATTTCAGGAGACAAAAAAAATTAGGTTTACATTTTTAAATCTATCCTAAAACCAACTTCACAATTCTCTTCCTTCCTGCTTTTATGAATACCTGTGAGATGGAATCTAATTTTTATTTCTTCAGTGTAGGTGTTGGGTATTTTTTTCCCCTGCCACCTTGATTATTAATGTGGAATGGCAACAAATTCTTCTCTCAGAATGTGTCTGCACGTGATGTGGTGGCAGTCATGCAATCTGCCTGATGGCATGGACTGATTAGACAAGCAGGTGCTCAGATTGATTACATAAACCAGCTTCCCTTCTGCAAATAGCTCTCAATAAGGGGCAAATGGTGCTAGCTTAATTCCAAAGTCACTCCATAAAAATGTATGGAAAATCCTTGGATGTTTTTGGTAAGGTGTTCAGTGAAGAGTTCAAATGGCAAACTGGCAGCCACATCTGTTGGGCATCTGTGATGGGTTATGCCCATCCTGAAAGCAGGCTTGGAGGGCTTGCGAGTGCTTTGCCCTCCCTGCAGGGCGTTTTCCCCCCTGGGAAACTGAGTCTGTTCTGCCCCCTGCTCCCTGCCCAGCTAGGGTATAAAAGGGAGGACATTGAAGCCATTAGCTCTTCTTGGCTCCTGCCTTTTGTAGATGAGAGCTACTGCAGCTTGCCTTCCTGTTCCTCTGCCATGTGGTCAGGCCTGATCCTTCTCCCTGCTGCCTCAACACTTCTTCAGAGAGACTGGTTCTGTATTCTTGGTTTTGTTTTTCCCTCCCACCCATCCTTGTTCCTTGCCCTTATGAACCTTATCTGTTATCGTTTTATATATATTGTTTAAAGAAAACTCTTTATCTCTTCCAAGCTGACTCCAAATTATTGCTTGGTGGATTTGCTCCTTCCCTTTCTTTTTTTCCCCTCTCTGTTGGGAGGAGGGGGGAGCAGGGGAGGGATTCTCAGCCTTGCCCCCCATCTGAGCTCTTAAGTCCCAGTTGAGGCTCAAACCACTACAGGATCTTACTGTATTATTTTTTTCCCCAGGTGTTCTAAAGTCAGGTAGGATGTTTTGGGGTGATTGTGCAGAAGTCATTATCTGAGATGAAGATCAAAGCAAGGAACTATCCACAGTGGATTTTGTCTGTGTGCTTGCTTGTTTGCTGGAAAGAGTGGGAATTTCAGGTCTTTAGGGTATTTCATTTTGTTGATGTCATTAATGATACTAAAAAATTGCTTGCAAATAGACCCCAGGTGAAAAATTATGGTGTGCTTCAGGAGTACCATTTATTTGCCACAGCAACCTCTGCAGTTCCCACTGTGGGTAATGCACTTACTTGACAGCTGCAGCCCTTTCTTCAGTTGAAATATGATTCCATTAATGCAGAGATGCATTGAGGTTACTTGGATACTAATGGTGTCCCAGTATCTCCTGATAAGACCTGAAGTACTCCTTCATCCTCCCCCAGGGAATTCATTTGCTATGGTGTTGACTAGGGTTGTGTTAGGGTGACTCTCACCAGCCCTCCTTGCTCTTTGGATTGTTCTGCTTCATGAAATAAACTGCATTTTACAGCCAAAGCAGAACACAGGCAGTGAACCCTAATCTAGGAAATGGTTTTTCTGTAACAAGTACAGGCAGTGTAGTATTGAAGAGATAATTAGTTGAGATCTGGTGAAAATCCAGCAAGGCTGAAAAATGATGCCAGGGTACAAGAGACATGAGAAATGTCACTGCTGGCACGTGCAGTTCCAGCAGGGATGCTTTCATCAGAGACTTGTAGTGGTCTCTTTGAGCCTTGAAAGGTATGAATCTGTGAGGGGTTATTATAGTTGGGAAAAATACAGCAAATGTTCTGTGTTTTTATGTTAAGTAAGCACTTGTAAAATTGTTTGCTGTCAATAATTTAATGCATAACTTACTCAGCTGTTTACACGGGGGTTGTAGCCTGCCTTTTGGATCAAATCCTCCAGCAAATGGCAGCCTCATAACAGATACATTTGAGCACTGTCTGGAGCTAAGAGTTAACATTAAGGCACATAGTGAAACATTTTGTGATTTCCTTGCAGGGCTTCATTGTCTTTTTGGTGTCACAGGAGGAGAGATAAAGGGTTCTATCATTCAGGCTTTTCAGTTACTTGACTTTCTGAAGCATGCCCTGCATTTGAGCAGAAGCACTGCTTAATGCTGTCACGTTGCAGTCCAAGTTCATTGCACTACAGTGGAGAATGTCATGATTTGAGCACAGCTGAGGTGATTCTGTTGTCTAATCTGTAAATTCACAACCTGCTGTACAAGTGATAGCTTATCAAAACTTGATTAAGAGGTAGGAACTGGCGAGGCAGGATAGGAATCTCAAATGCTACACCTTTGGAACTCTCACTTGGAAGCTCTGGTGGCAAAGAGCTGATAGCAATGGGTTGCTATCACAAAGGCTTGGACAGGTCCGGCGAAGAGCAGTGGTGCACATCTGTGTCAACTGTTTATCAGCAGTGATACCTGCCTCTCAATTTCACTTATCTCTGGGGTTCCATTGGTATGTCCCACCTTCAAAACACAGACTGAATGTGTCCATTGCAGACACAGAGCTCACTGCAGAGTTCACTGTCTTGTGTGATGCTGAGTTGGAAAGCTGCTGATGGAGGATCTGTAGGGGGAGGGGAGTGAGATTCAGAAGAGAAAAAACATTTTAATAGATCCTAACTCTTGACTCTAATGAATGTTGATTGACTGTGTAACTTGTAGGTAGGTTTGAGTTGGAATAAATGTCAGATGTGATTCAGCTCACACAGCAGTGTGAAAAGCGCTGCTACTGCTCTGAGCGAACCTGACAGCCCAACTTTCTTAAAGATCTGTTCTGTCTTGCTCATTTGTTCTCTCTTTTTAATGAAGCTTTTAATAATTGACACTTCCCTAACAAAAGGTAACATAGGTCATTCTATTGAACAGAATATTCTCCCACCACAGCTGTAATCTGAGATCAAAACCTATTCCTTCTCTTTCATCTGATGGCAAGGATGAGTTGCTGCTCGTAAGAGCAGTGTGGTGTTCTGAAGTGCTGTCTCCAGACTGCAGGTGCTTGGTGTTCATGGCTCACATTGAGAGCAGGTATTTAACTGCCATAAACATCAACAGATAATCTATATAAATATGAAATGGAGAAATGTGTGGTATTAAGTTCTTGAGTGAAACAGAAAATGCACTGCATTAATACCCAGCTCTGCAACAGACTTCACGTTGCCAGAATCCTTTTGGGAGTGGATTTGGGGGATGGTGGGAGAAGAGATAAATTGCTTCGTGCCTATGATTGAGATCAGATTTTCAGCAGCTTAGAGTACCAAGTTATGACATAATTGGAAAATGTGCTCCTGGGGTCACAAGAGGAGCTGCAGTATGTTCAGCACCTCTGAAGACCACGTCTCTATTGATGTGTTCTGACAGAAGGTGAGGTTTTCTGAAAGCTGGGCTTTGTTTTTCTCCATCAGCTCACAACCCAGAGAGGGATGATAATACTTCTCCCTTGTACTTCATTCTGTTTGCTCTTTTACATTACAAATCATGGTCAGGACCTGTCTCCTATACTCTCTGATCGTATTTTCTGATCTGCTGTGGTCGGCACAGAGTCACAGAAATATTTAGAAGTCCTTCAGATCCTTCTGTTGTATTTTAGCCTTCTGGGGCTGGATCACACTGCTTTTAATTCTTGGAGATTTCTGACAAGACCAGTATGTGACCACTCAAAGTTAGATTTGTTTCTGACAGGAAAAGGACCGAGCCAGGTTGGGTTGAAAAAAGACTACTTCCCCTCCAAGGGCAATTGAGAAACATGCAAGAGCAGGGAGAGAAAGAATGAGCAGGAGCAGGAAGTTGTAGGAGCTGGAGATTCCTTTTAACAACTGATTCAGGAAGCAACTGTCATGGCAATAATTCAGCTATGCTGAACCAAGCCACCTACAGTGCTGCTCCTTGCTGAAGGTTGGGATATGTATTAATTCAGCTTTGTAATGAAAATGGAGAAATAAATGTGTCTGCGTGGCAGGGAGCTGGACTGAACTGCTAAGAGCCACTACTGAAATGTAAAAAAGGGTTGTCCCTGTCAAAAGGTGTGAATTCTGCTCTGCATGTAATTAAACAACAGGGCTGATAGATAGCAAAGAGATGATGAAGGAGGAAAAAGGTACCTGTATTGTTCTCAGGTAAGACTGACATTCAGTTTGTATCTGTGCTTGTTACAGACGACAAGGCAAAGAGGATCCAGTCTGGTGAAAACTGAGTTATTTACCCATAGAGTAGGAATTGAGAAGAAAAATCTTTTCTATTATTGGCATTCAGAATTTGGAATTAAATGGTGGCTGCTGTGATTCTGCCTTTTCTTCAGACTGGTGTGACTGCTGTTGGTCTATGAGCTAGCTGTCAAGGGGAAACAGAGTGCTAATAGAGGTGTTAACTGTTCACATTGAGTTGAGCACCTCTTGATCATAAGGAAGTCTCAGAATATTGGTGTGTTGTAAAGGATAAACCAAGGCCTAAATTCTTACACCTCTGAAAACCAAGACACTCATCATTAATTGTTTTGCTTCAACAGATGGCCACAGCAAACCTGCACCCTCTTCTGCTTAAGGAAGGATTGATTATTTCACTATACCACTTCATATAGTAAAGTGACAAAGCCCTGCACAGACCCCTGTCTCCAGCTCTCTGGTTTTGTGAAGGTCAAATTCTATCTGGGCTTAATACCTTTAGCCACACTTTTTACACTGGCAAATGTGGTTGAGCCAGATTTTGTAGCAAGGGATGTTATTTCTCAGGGTAAAGATTCAAATCTGTTAGACTGATCTTCAGCAGATTTAATGCTCCTCATATTTCTATCTGTCACTTCTGGAGGGAACTATTAATTGGGTGGGTGGAGGTTGCATTTGCTCTGTGGAAAATCTGCTTTGGTACTTCTTTTGACAGCACAGATGATGTTTATCTTTCTCCTCTGTGCTGGTTGTTCCCCTGTTCAGTGGCTACTATTTTGATCTGTGCTATGTCCATTGCAACAACAGTTTTATGTGAAAGGGTCAAAGTGCCAGCATGGCAAAGGAGAAGAAACCCACACAGGATGAAACCTGTGTGTTTTCATTGTGGGTTGGTTTTTTTTGTCTTGTTTGTGTTGTGTTTTGTTTGGTTGGTTTTTTGTTGATTGTGGTGTTGGTTGGTATTTTGATTGTTTTGGGTTTTTTTGTGGTGGTGTTGGTTTGGTTTTTTAGGAGTGTAAATATGGATATGCTGAAGTGCCTACTGGAAAGGATGCTTGAATGTTAATCATAGAATCAACAAGGTTGGAAAAGACCTCAAAGATCATCAAGTCCAACCTGTCACCCAAGACGTCATGACTACTAGACCATGGCTTCAAGTGCCACATCCAATCCCCTCTTGAACACCAAAGTCATGCTTTAATTCCTACCTTAGTCCTCCATTGCAGATAAGCATTATCTCCATTAGGTTGATGGGTGTTGTAAAGCACAGAGATATAAGGTAAACTCTCCCCAGTCTTAGAGGGAATTGCTGAGAAAAATCACATGCAGTATGATATCCTGTGTTTTCTGTTTGCCCATTGCACCCACATCTTAGTTGGGATCCAAGAGCCATCCTCTGATAAATCCTGTTTAAACCATGGCCATGGTGGCTTGTCATGGTACACTGGGCCATGACCAGCGCAGGCATTTTTGTGTAACCTTCCTGAGAGAGGCTGCAAACACCCATCTCAAAGTACAGCAGAGCTGGCCTAGCTTTAGGGCTTTGTGTTGAAGGAGGGGGCCTTGAGAGCTTGTGATTCTACTGCAAATCTGGGGAGAGAGGGCTGTGTGGCTCTGCAGCTGTGACCTGTGCCTGCAGAGGAGTGCATTGTGCTTTGGAAGCTGTTCCTGTACCTTGTCAGCGTGCATTATGCTGCAGCATTCAAATTGTTCTCTTGCCATCACTGTGTTGCAAAAAGCACTCTTCACTGGAGGAAACTCTGGGAGGTGGGAGGGTTTTTCCACTTAGATTTAACCTAGTGAGCATGGATTTCTAAAGGCTATGGTTGATTATTTCCTAAGAATACAACAGCTGGATTTGGGAATGGATACAAGAACTGCAATGCAATCCTAAGCTCTGGAGGCAAGTATAGAGAGAATACTGGCATAAAACTAAACCATTTTCCATTAGATGAGAATTTAGAGTATCACAGGATCAGCCATTGCTGTTGTGCTGCACAGTGGGAACCGCAGGCCATCAAATGCTTTCCTAGGGGCCCCGAATCTGATAAGGACACAGAGCAGCACAGAAATCACTTAAACTGCAACTTTTGATGAATATGTTTATATGAATGTTTAAATTACCCATAACCTGCACTGCTCATTCTCCTTCTCCTTCTTCAGTGATTGTTCATCAACTTGCAGTTTCACTTAGACATGAACAAGAGAGAAGTTAAAAGATGTACCTGGGGATTGGAGGAACTAAAGACATAAATTCCCAGTCTGAGCATGCTAAATCTTGGACACTAATGACAATACAAACCTGAAATGCATGTCATAGCATGGTCTGTATCCCATGAATGTTTCCAGAGCCTTGCAAACATGAAAAGACTTTGTCTACTTTCATTTTACTGGTGAAAACCAGAGACAACCCCTGGTTAATAGGTTATGATGTGAACATGTGGGTAGGCTGCAAAATGGAACTGGTTTCTGTCTTTCTGAGAAATACCTCAATACAAGGCTGACTTTTTTTTCAGTCAGATTGTTTTATTGTTCAACTGATTCTTAGTTGGAAATCAGATCTGCACTGTGTTGAGCCACATGGCTCCA